>NW_026783313.1:729246-1093870 GCF_949774975.1 Lagenorhynchus albirostris | reverse complement strand
CGTGTATTAGTGATATCTTATGATGTTTCTTTTCCTGTGTGACTTATTTCAGTTAGAATCATCATACCTGAATCCACTCATTATGCTGCTACGGGCCTGATGACATAGATTTCATTGCTGAGTGATACTGCATTGTACGTAAGTACCACAACTTCTTTATCCATTTTTCACTTTCTGCGATATTGAACTTGTACCGTAAACCAGGTTCTTGTAAACAGAGCCGTCCCAACATTTGGGGTGGCTGTGTCTTTTGATTTTAATTTCCCTAAGCTATAGGACCATAAGTGGAAGTGCCCTAGGCTCTGTTGCTTTGTTTTTTAGATGTTTCAGGAAACACCATACACTTCTCCCGAGTGGCTGTTGGCAATTGACATCCCGCCCATCAGCATAACAAGGCTCCCAGTTCTCCATGGCCTGTCCTGCCTTTCTGGATTTTACACTTTTTTCAGATGGCCCTTTGACCGGGGGGAAGTGAGACTTCATTGTAGTGCAGATTTCCTTTGCAAGCTTGCTTGGTTGGCCAAAAAGGGCGTATGCGTTTTTTCCTGAATATATTCAGGAAAAAACGCATACGCCCTTTTTGGCCAAGTGCATCATTGTGGACGTTCTGCCTCTTTTCCTATGCTTTCAATGCAATTCCAGTCTACCTCCTGAAATCGGTTTCCTGCAATTCTGCCCCGCTTTCAAGTCCTCTTGGCAGCCTTACTTCAGTATATTTTTGGACGATAGCTGTCATTTATAACTCTGCAGGTTTGTGAATTACAGTGCCCCTGAGCTCCTTTCTTCAAGTCGCTTTCTCGTGAGCTGGCCGCAACACCGCAGGATGGCTTCAGGCCCTAATCTGGTTCCGGCACGGCACGCTGAGCCTTTGGTTAATTCCTCTTCCTGGTGGGAAATGAGAGTTAAATTTGCCCGTCCAGACACCTCCAGCTAGTCTGTCATTGGTTCTCCCTATTCCTGTTCATCTTCCGCAGAAATTGCAAACTGGGCCAAACAGGAGGTTAAAGGCACTGACTCTCCAAGTCGGGAGAGTGTTAGTAAAGCCTCTGGAATGTTGCACCGAGTACCAGGGGACGAAAACTGAGACGTATTGGAACACGTCTCCCGATCACACGGTTGATCATACTCTGGGTTCCACATGCATGTTTTAGCTGAAGGAAGAATACCTTAAACCTGGAGAGTTGAGACCCGTGGAATGGGTACCATGCAATATGACTTCAAAGGGTCTTCATTTGCTCACCGAACCTCTCCAATCCTATCACTGCTGCGTTTATGCCCCTGTACACACGCTTGATTCTCTTTCAGACACATAGCAATCCATAGGTTTTAAGATACTTCCTAGTCAGGTACACTCTTAGGCATTTAATATGGGGTGTTGAGTCCATTTCGTTGAGCAAGGAGTAGCTCTTGTCTATTCCATATTTGGCTTAAGGAACTTTATCTGTGCTCATTTCAATCTCTGGTTTTATGCAGCACCCCAACTCACCTTTCCCCTTAAGCAAGCATAAGTTGGTTTTCTAAATTTGAGACCCTGTTCTGTTTTGTAATTCAGTTCCTGTGTAGCCAAGGTTACATTCCGTGTATTAGTGATATCTTATGATGTTTCTTTTCCTGTGTGACTTATTTCAGTTAGAATCATCATACCTGAATCCACTCATTATGCTGCTACGGGCCTGATGACATAGATTTCATTGCTGAGTGATACTGCATTGTACGTAAGTACCACAACTTCTTTATCCATTTTTCACTTTCTGCGATATTGAACTTGTACCGTAAACCAGGTTCTTGTAAACAGAGCCGTCCCAACATTTGGGGTGGCTGTGTCTTTTGATTTTAAATTCCCTAAGCTATAGGACCATAAGTGGAAGTGCCCTAGGCTCTGTTGCTTTGTTTTTTAGATGTTTCAGGAAACACCATACACTTCTCCCGAGTGGCTGTTGGCAATTTACATCCCGCCCATCAGCATAACAAGGCTCCCAGTTCTCCATGGCCTGTCCTGCCTTTCTGGATTTTACACTTTTTTCAGATGGCCCTTTTGAGCGGGGGGAAGTGAGACTTCATTGTAGTGCAGATTTCCTTTGCAAGCTTGCTTGGTTGGCCAAAAAGGGCGTATGCGTTTTTTCCTGAATATATTCAGGAAAAAACGCATACGCCCTTTTTGGCCAAGTGCATCATTGTGGACGTTCTGCCTCTTTTCCTATGCTTTAAATGCAATTCCAGTCTACCTCCTGAAATCGGTTTCCTGCAATTCTGCCCCGCTTTCAAGTCCTCTTGGCAGCCTTACTTCAGTATATTTTTGGACGATAGCTGTCATTTATAACTCTGCAGGTTTGTGAATTACAGTGCCCCTGAGCTCCTTTCTTCAACTCGCTTTCTCGTGAGCTGGCCGCAACACCGCAGGATGGCTTCAGGCCCTAATCTGGTTCCGGCACGGCACGCTGAGCCTTTGGTTAATTCCTCTTCCTGGTGGGAAATGAGAGTTAAATTTGCCCGTCCAGACACCTCCAGCTAGTCTGTCATTGGTTCTCCCTATTCCTGTTCATCTTCCGCAGAAATTGCAAACTGGGCCAAACAGGAGGTTAAAGGCACTGACTCTCCAAGTCGGGAGAGTGTTAGTAAAGCCTCTGGAATGTTGCACCGAGTACCAGGGGACGAAAACTGAGACGTATTGGAACACGTCTCCCGATCACACGGTTGATCATACTCTGGGTTCCACATGCATGTTTTAGCTGAAGGAAGAATACCTTAAACCTGGAGAGTTGAGACCCGTGGAATGGGTACCATGCAATATGACTTCAAAGGGTCTTCATTTGCTCACCGAACCTCTCCAATCCTATCACTGCTGCGTTTATGCCCCTGTACACACGCTTGATTCTCTTTCAGACACATAGCAATCCATAGGTTTTAAGATACTTCCTAGTCAGGTACACTCTTAGGCATTTAATATGGGGTGTTGAGTCCATTTCGTTGAGCAAGGAGTAGCTCTTGTCTATTCCATATTTGGCTTAAGGAACTTTATCTGTGCTCATTTCAATCTCTGGTTTTATGCAGCACCCCAACTCACCTTTCCCCTTAAGCAAGCATAAGTTGGTTTTCTAAATTTGAGACCCTGTTCTGTTTTGTAATTCAGTTCCTGTGTAGCCAAGGTTACATTCCGTGTATTAGTGATATCTTATGATGTTTCTTTTCCTGTGTGACTTATTTCAGTTAGAATCATCATACCTGAATCCACTCATTATGCTGCTACGGGCCTGATGACATAGATTTCATTGCTGAGTGATACTGCATTGTACGTAAGTACCACAACTTCTTTATCCATTTTTCACTTTCTGCGATATTGAACTTGTACCGTAAACCAGGTTCTTGTAAACAGAGCCGTCCCAACATTTGGGGTGGCTGTGTCTTTTGATTTTAATTTCCCTAAGCTATAGGACCATAAGTGGAAGTGCCCTAGGCTCTGTTGCTTTGTTTTTTAGATGTTTCAGGAAACACCATACACTTCTCCCGAGTGGCTGTTGGCAATTGACATCCCGCCCATCAGCATAACAAGGCTCCCAGTTCTCCATGGCCTGTCCTGCCTTTCTGGATTTTACACTTTTTTCAGATGGCCCTTTGGACCGGGGGGAAGTGAGACTTCATTGTAGTGCAGATTTCCTTTGCAAGCTTGCTTGGTTGGCCAAAAAGGGCGTATGCGTTTTTTCCTGAATATATTCAGGAAAAAACGCATACGCCCTTTTTGGCCAAGTGCATCATTGTGGACGTTCTGCCTCTTTTCCTATGCTTTCAATGCAATTCCAGTCTACCTCCTGAAATCGGTTTCCTGCAATTCTGCCCCGCTTTCAAGTCCTCTTGGCAGCCTTACTTCAGTATATTTTTGGACGATAGCTGTCATTTATAACTCTGCAGGTTTGTGAATTACAGTGCCCCTGAGCTCCTTTCTTCAACTCGCTTTCTCGTGAGCTGGCCGCAACACCGCAGGATTGCTTCAGGCCCTAATCTGGTTCCGGCACGGCACGCTGAGCCTTTGGTTAATTCCTCTTCCTGGTGGGAAATGAGAGTTCAATTTGCCCGTCCAGACACCTCCAGCTAGTCTGTCATTGGTTCTCCCTATTCCTGTTCATCTTCCGCAGAAATTGCAAACTGGGCCAAACAGGAGGTTAAAGGCACTGACTCTCCAAGTCGGGAGAGTGTTAGTAAAGCGTCTGGAATGTTGCACCCGAGTACCTGGGGACGAAAACTGACACATATTGGAACACGTCTCCCGATCACACGGTTGATCATACTCTGGGTTCCGCATGCATGTTTTAGCTGAAGGAAGAATACCTTAAACCTGGAGAGCTGAGACCCGTGGAATGGGTACCATGCAATATGACTTCAAAGGGTCTTCATTTGCTCACCGAACCTCTCCAATCCTATCACTGCTGCGTTTATGCCCCTGTACACACACTTGATTCTCTTTCAGAGACATAGCAATCCATAGGTTTTAAGATACTTCCTAGTCAGGTACACTCTTAGGCATTTAATATGGGGTGTTGAGTCCATTTCGTTGAGCAAGGAGTAGCTCTTGTCTATTCCATATTTGGCTTAAGGAACTTTATCTGTGCTCATTTCAATCTCTGGTTTTATGCAGCACCCCAACTCACCTTTCCCATTAAGCAAGCATAAGTTGGGTTTCTAAATTTGAGACCCTGTTCTGTTTTGTAATTCAGTTCCTGTGTAGCCAAGGTTACATTCCGTGTATTAGTGATATCTTATGATGTTTCTTTTCCTGTGTGACTTATTTCAGTTAGAATCATCATACCTGAATCCACTCATTATGCTGCTACGGGCCTGATGACATAGATTTCATTGCTGAGTGATACTGCATTGTACGTAAGTACCACAACTTCTTTATCCATTTTTCACTTTCTGCGATATTGAACTTGTACCGTAAACCAGGTTCTTGTAAACAGAGCCGTCCCAACCTTTGGGGTGGCTGTGTCTTTTTGATTTTAATTTCCCTAAGCCAGAGGACCATAAGTGGAAGTGCCCTAGGCTCTGTTGCTTTGTTTTTTAGATGTTTCAGGAAACACCATACACTTCTCCCGAGTGGCTGTTGGCAATTGACATCCCGCCCATCAGCATAACAAGGCTCCCAGTTCTCCATGGCCTGTCCTGCCTTTCTGGATTTTACACTTTTTTCAGATGGCCCTTTTGACCGGGGGGAAGTGAGACTTCATTGTAGTGCAGATTTCCTTTGCAAGCTTGCTTGGTTGGCCAAAAAGGGCGTATGCGTTTTTTCCTGAATATATTCAGGAAAAAACGCATACGCCCTTTTTGGCCAAGTGCATCATTGTGGACGTTCTGCCTCTTTTCCTATGCTTTAAATGCAATTCCAGTCTACCTCCTGAAATCGGTTTCCTGCAATTCTGCCCCGCTTTCAAGTCCTCTTGGCAGCCTTACTTCAGTATATTTTTGGACGATAGCTGTCATTTATAACTCTGCAGGTTTGTGAATTACAGTGCCCCTGAGCTCCTTTCTTCAACTCGCTTTCTCGTGAGCTGGCCGCAACACCGCAGGATGGCTTCAGGCCCTAATCTGGTTCCGGCACGGCACGCTGAGCCTTTGGTTAATTCCTCTTCCTGGTGGAAATGAGAGTTAAATTTGCCCGTCCAGACACCTCCAGCTAGTCTGTCATTGGTTCTCCCTATTCCTGTTCATCTTCCGCAGAAATTGCAAACTGGGCCAAACAGGAGGTTAAAGGCACTGACTCTCCAAGTCGGGAGAGTGTTAGTAAAGCGTCTGGAATGTTGCACCCGAGTACCAGGGGACGAAAACTGAGACGTATTGGAACACGTCTCCCGATCACACGGTTGATCATACTCTGGGTTCCACATGCATGTTTTAGCTGAAGGAAGAATACCTTAAACCTGGAGAGTTGAGACCCGTGGAATGGGTACCATGCAATATGACTTCAAAGGGTCTTCATTTGCTCACCGAACCTCTCCAATCCTATCACTGCTGCGTTTATGCCCCTGTACACACGCTTGATTCTCTTTCAGAGACATAGCAATCCATAGGTTTTAAGATACTATCTAGTCAGGTACACTCTTAGGCATTTAATATGGGGTGTTGAGTCCATTTCGTTGAGCAAGAAGTAGCTCTTGTCTATTCCATATTTGGCTTAAGGAACTTTATCTGTGCTCATTTCAATCTCTGGTTTTATGCAGCACCCCAACTCACCTTTCCCCTTAAGCAAGCATAAATTGGGTTTCTAAATTTGAGACCCTGTTCTGTTTTGTAATTCAGTTCCTGTGTAGCCAAGTTTACATTCCGTGTATTAGTGATATCTTATGATGTTTCTTTTCCTGTGTGACTTATTTCAGTTAGAATCATCATACCTGAATCCACTCATTATGCTGCTACGGGCCTGATGACATAGATTTCATTGCTGAGTGATACTGCATTGTACGTAAGTACCACAACTTCTTTATCCATTTTTCACTTTCTGCGATATTGAACTTGTACCGTAAACCAGGTTCTTGTAAACAGAGCCGTCCCAACATTTGGGGTGGCTGTGTCTTTTGATTTTAATTTCCCTAAGCTATAGGACCATAAGTGGAAGTGCCCTAGGCTCTGTTGCTTTGTTTTTTAGATGTTTCAGGAAACACCATACACTTCTCCCGAGTGGCTGTTGGCAATTGACATCCCGCCCATCAGCATAACAAGGCTCCCAGTTCTCCATGGCCTGTCCTGCCTTTCTGGATTTTACACTTTTTTCAGATGGCCCTTTGGACCGGGGGGAAGTGAGACTTCATTGTAGTGCAGATTTCCTTTGCAAGCTTGCTTGGTTGGCCAAAAAGGGCGTATGCGTTTTTTCCTGAATATATTCAGGAAAAAACGCATACGCCCTTTTTGGCCAAGTGCATCATTGTGGACGTTCTGCCTCTTTTCCTATGCTTTCAATGCAATTCCAGTCTACCTCCTGAAATCGGTTTCCTGCAATTCTGCCCCGCTTTCAAGTCCTCTTGGCAGCCTTACTTCAGTATATTTTTGGACGATAGCTGTCATTTATAACTCTGCAGGTTTGTGAATTACAGTGCCCCTGAGCTCCTTTCTTCAACTCGCTTTCTCGTGAGCTGGCCGCAACACCGCAGGATGGCTTCAGGCCCTAATCTGGTTCCGGCACGGCACGCTGAGCCTTTGGTTAATTCCTCTTCCTGGTGGGAAATGAGAGTTCAATTTGCCCGTCCAGACACCTCCAGCTAGTCTGTCATTGGTTCTCCCTATTCCTGTTCATCTTCCGCAGAAATTGCAAACTGGGCCAAACAGGAGGTTAAAGGCACTGACTCTCCAAGTCGGGAGAGTGTTAGTAAAGCGTCTGGAATGTTGCACCCGAGTACCAGGGGACGAAAACTGACACATATTGGAACACGTCTCCCGATCACACGGTTGATCATACTCTGGGTTCCACATGCATGTTTTAGCTGAAGGAAGAATACCTTAAACCTGGAGAGTTGAGACCCGTGGAATGGGTACCATGCAATATGACTTCAAAGGGTCTTCATTTGCTCACCGAACCTCTCCAATCCTATCACTGCTGTGTTTATGCCCCTGTACACACGCTTGATTCTCTTTCAGAGACATAGCAATCCATAGGTTTTAAGATACTTCCTAGTCAGGTACACTCTTAGGCATTTAATATGGGGTGTTGAGTCCATTTCGTTGAGCAAGGAGTAGCTCTTGTCTATTCCATATTTGGCTTAAGGAACTTTATCTGTGCTCATTTCAATCTCTGGTTTTATGCAGCACCCCAACTCACCTTTCCCCTTAAGCAAGCATAAGTTGGGTTTCTAAATTTGAGACCCTGTTCTGTTTTGTAATTCAGTTCCTGTGTAGCCAAGGTTACATTCCGTGTATTAGTGATATCTTATGATGTTTCTTTTCCTGTGTGACTTATTTCAGTTAGAATCATCATACCTGAATCCACTCATTATGCTGCTACGGGCCTGATGACATAGATTTCATTGCTGAGTGATACTGCATTGTACGTAAGTACCACAACTTCTTTATCCATTTTTCACTTTCTGCGATATTGAACTTGTACCGTAAACCAGGTTCTTGTAAACAGAGCCGTCCCAACATTTGGGGTGGCTGTGTCTTTTGATTTTAATTTCCCTAAGCTATAGGACCATAAGTGGAAGTGCCCTAGGCTCTGTTGCTTTGTTTCTTAGATGTTTCAGGAAACACCATACACTTCTCCCGAGTGGCTGTTGGCAATTTACATCCCGCCCATCAGCATAACAAGGCTCCCAGTTCTCCTTGGCCTGCCCTGCCTTTCTGGATTTTACACTTTTTTCAGATGGCCCTTTTGACCGGGGGGAAGTGAGACTTCATTGTAGTGCAGATTTCCTTTGCAAGCTTGCTTGGTTGGCCAAAAAGGGCGTATGCGTTTTTTCCTGAATATATTCAGGAAAAAACGCATACGCCCTTTTTGGCCAAGTGCATCATTGTGGACGTTCTGCCTCTTTTCCTATGCTTTAAATGCAATTCCAGTCTACCTCCTGAAATCGGTTTCCTGCAATTCTGCCCCGCTTTCAAGTCCTCTTGGCAGCCTTACTTCAGTATATTTTTGGACGATAGCTGTCATTTATAACTCTGCAGGTTTGTGAATTACAGTGCCCCTGAGCTCCTTTCTTCAACTCGCTTTCTCGTGAGCTGGCCGCAACACCGCAGGATGGCTTCAGGCCCTAATCTGGTTCCGGCACGGCACGCTGAGCCTTTGGTTAATTCCTCTTCCTGGTGGGAAATGAGAGTTAAATTTGCCCGTCCAGACACCTCCAGCTAGTCTGTCATTGGTTCTCCCTATTCCTGTTCATCTTCCGCAGAAATTGCAAACTGGGCCAAACAGGAGGTTAAAGGCACTGACTCTCCAAGTCGGGAGAGTGTTAGTAAAGCGTCTGGAATGTTGCACCCGAGTACCAGGGGACGAAAACTGAGACATATTGGAACACGTCTCCCGATCACACGGTTGATCATACTCTGGGTTCCACATGCATGTTTTAGCTGAAGGAAGAATACCTTAAACCTGGAGAGTTGAGACCCGTGGAATGGGTACCATGCAATATGACTTCAAAGGGTCTTCATTTGCTCACCGAACCTCTCCAATCCTATCACTGCTGCGTTTATGCCCCTGTACACACGCTTGATTCTCTTTCAGACACATAGCAATCCATAGGTTTTAAGATACTTCCTAGTCAGGTACACTCTTAGGCATTTAATATGGGGTGTTGAGTCCATTTCGTTGAGCAAGGAGTAGCTCTTGTCTATTCCATATTTGGCTTAAGGAACTTTATCTGTGCTCATTTCAATCTCTGGTTTTATGCAGCACCCCAACTCACCTTTCCCCTTAAGCAAGCATAAGTTGGTTTTCTAAATTTGAGACCCTGTTCTGTTTTGTAATTCAGTTCCTGTGTAGCCAAGGTTACATTCCGTGTATTAGTGATATCTTATGATGTTTCTTTTCCTGTGTGACTTATTTCAGTTAGAATCATCATACCTGAATCCACTCATTATGCTGCTACGGGCCTGATGACATAGATTTCATTGCTGAGTGATACTGCATTGTACGTAAGTACCACAACTTCTTTATCCATTTTTCACTTTCTGCGATATTGAACTTGTACCGTAAACCAGGTTCTTGTAAACAGAGCCGTCCCAACATTTGGGGTGGCTGTGTCTTTTGATTTTAATTTCCCTAAGCTATAGGACCATAAGTGGAAGTGCCCTAGGCTCTGTTGCTTTGTTTTTTAGATGTTTCAGGAAACACCATACACTTCTCCCGAGTGGCTGTTGGCAATTGACATCCCGCCCATCAGCATAACAAGGCTCCCAGTTCTCCATGGCCTGTCCTGCCTTTCTGGATTTTACACTTTTTTCAGATGGCCCTTTGGACCGGGGGGAAGTGAGACTTCATTGTAGTGCAGATTTCCTTTGCAAGCTTGCTTGGTTGGCCAAAAAGGGCGTATGCGTTTTTTCCTGAATATATTCAGGAAAAAACGCATACGCCCTTTTTGGCCAAGTGCATCATTGTGGACGTTCTGCCTCTTTTCCTATGCTTTCAATGCAATTCCAGTCTACCTCCTGAAATCGGTTTCCTGCAATTCTGCCCCGCTTTCAAGTCCTCTTGGCAGCCTTACTTCAGTATATTTTTGGACGATAGCTGTCATTTATAACTCTGCAGGTTTGTGAATTACAGTGCCCCTGAGCTCCTTTCTTCAACTCGCTTTCTCGTGAGCTGGCCGCAACACCGCAGGATTGCTTCAGGCCCTAATCTGGTTCCGGCACGGCACGCTGAGCCTTTGGTTAATTCCTCTTCCTGGTGGGAAATGAGAGTTCAATTTGCCCGTCCAGACACCTCCAGCTAGTCTGTCATTGGTTCTCCCTATTCCTGTTCATCTTCCGCAGAAATTGCAAACTGGGCCAAACAGGAGGTTAAAGGCACTGACTCTCCAAGTCGGGAGAGTGTTAGTAAAGCGTCTGGAATGTTGCACCCGAGTACCTGGGGACGAAAACTGACACATATTGGAACACGTCTCCCGATCACACGGTTGATCATACTCTGGGTTCCGCATGCATGTTTTAGCTGAAGGAAGAATACCTTAAACCTGGAGAGCTGAGACCCGTGGAATGGGTACCATGCAATATGACTTCAAAGGGTCTTCATTTGCTCACCGAACCTCTCCAATCCTATCACTGCTGCGTTTATGCCCCTGTACACACACTTGATTCTCTTTCAGAGACATAGCAATCCATAGGTTTTAAGATACTTCCTAGTCAGGTACACTCTTAGGCATTTAATATGGGGTGTTGAGTCCATTTCGTTGAGCAAGGAGTAGCTCTTGTCTATTCCATATTTGGCTTAAGGAACTTTATCTGTGCTCATTTCAATCTCTGGTTTTATGCAGCACCCCAACTCACCTTTCCCATTAAGCAAGCATAAGTTGGGTTTCTAAATTTGAGACCCTGTTCTGTTTTGTAATTCAGTTCCTGTGTAGCCAAGGTTACATTCCGTGTATTAGTGATATCTTATGATGTTTCTTTTCCTGTGTGACTTATTTCAGTTAGAATCATCATACCTGAATCCACTCATTATGCTGCTACGGGCCTGATGACATAGATTTCATTGCTGAGTGATACTGCATTGTACGTAAGTACCACAACTTCTTTATCCATTTTTCACTTTCTGCGATATTGAACTTGTACCGTAAACCAGGTTCTTGTAAACAGAGCCGTCCCAACCTTTGGGGTGGCTGTGTCTTTTTGATTTTAATTTCCCTAAGCCAGAGGACCATAAGTGGAAGTGCCCTAGGCTCTGTTGCTTTGTTTTTTAGATGTTTCAGGAAACACCATACACTTCTCCCGAGTGGCTGTTGGCAATTGACATCCCGCCCATCAGCATAACAAGGCTCCCAGTTCTCCATGGCCTGTCCTGCCTTTCTGGATTTTACACTTTTTTCAGATGGCCCTTTTGACCGGGGGGAAGTGAGACTTCATTGTAGTGCAGATTTCCTTTGCAAGCTTGCTTGGTTGGCCAAAAAGGGCGTATGCGTTTTTTCCTGAATATATTCAGGAAAAAACGCATACGCCCTTTTTGGCCAAGTGCATCATTGTGGACGTTCTGCCTCTTTTCCTATGCTTTAAATGCAATTCCAGTCTACCTCCTGAAATCGGTTTCCTGCAATTCTGCCCCGCTTTCAAGTCCTCTTGGCAGCCTTACTTCAGTATATTTTTGGACGATAGCTGTCATTTATAACTCTGCAGGTTTGTGAATTACAGTGCCCCTGAGCTCCTTTCTTCAACTCGCTTTCTCGTGAGCTGGCCGCAACACCGCAGGATGGCTTCAGGCCCTAATCTGGTTCCGGCACGGCACGCTGAGCCTTTGGTTAATTCCTCTTCCTGGTGGGAAATGAGAGTTAAATTTGCCCGTCCAGACACCTCCAGCTAGTCTGTCATTGGTTCTCCCTATTCCTGTTCATCTTCCGCAGAAATTGCAAACTGGGCCAAACAGGAGGTTAAAGGCACTGACTCTCCAAGTCGGGAGAGTGTTAGTAAAGCGTCTGGAATGTTGCACCCGAGTACCAGGGGACGAAAACTGAGACGTATTGGAACACGTCTCCCGATCACACGGTTGATCATACTCTGGGTTCCACATGCATGTTTTAGCTGAAGGAAGAATACCTTAAACCTGGAGAGTTGAGACCCGTGGAATGGGTACCATGCAATATGACTTCAAAGGGTCTTCATTTGCTCACCGAACCTCTCCAATCCTATCACTGCTGCGTTTATGCCCCTGTACACACGCTTGATTCTCTTTCAGAGACATAGCAATCCATAGGTTTTAAGATACTATCTAGTCAGGTACACTCTTAGGCATTTAATATGGGGTGTTGAGTCCATTTCGTTGAGCAAGGAGTAGCTCTTGTCTATTCCATATTTGGCTTAAGGAACTTTATCTGTGCTCATTTCAATCTCTGGTTTTATGCAGCACCCCAACTCACCTTTCCCCTTAAGCAAGCATAAATTGGGTTTCTAAATTTGAGACCCTGTTCTGTTTTGTAATTCAGTTCCTGTGTAGCCAAGTTTACATTCCGTGTATTAGTGATATCTTATGATGTTTCTTTTCCTGTGTGACTTATTTCAGTTAGAATCATCATACCTGAATCCACTCATTATGCTGCTACGGGCCTGATGACATAGATTTCATTGCTGAGTGATACTGCATTGTACGTAAGTACCACAACTTCTTTATCCATTTTTCACTTTCTGCGATATTGAACTTGTACCGTAAACCAGGTTCTTGTAAACAGAGCCGTCCCAACATTTGGGGTGGCTGTGTCTTTTGATTTTAATTTCCCTAAGCTATAGGACCATAAGTGGAAGTGCCCTAGGCTCTGTTGCTTTGTTTTTTAGATGTTTCAGGAAACACCATACACTTCTCCCGAGTGGCTGTTGGCAATTGACATCCCGCCCATCAGCATAACAAGGCTCCCAGTTCTCCATGGCCTGTCCTGCCTTTCTGGATTTTACACTTTTTTCAGATGGCCCTTTGGACCGGGGGGAAGTGAGACTTCATTGTAGTGCAGATTTCCTTTGCAAGCTTGCTTGGTTGGCCAAAAAGGGCGTATGCGTTTTTTCCTGAATATATTCAGGAAAAAACGCATACGCCCTTTTTGGCCAAGTGCATCATTGTGGACGTTCTGCCTCTTTTCCTATGCTTTCAATGCAATTCCAGTCTACCTCCTGAAATCGGTTTCCTGCAATTCTGCCCCGCTTTCAAGTCCTCTTGGCAGCCTTACTTCAGTATATTTTTGGACGATAGCTGTCATTTATAACTCTGCAGGTTTGTGAATTACAGTGCCCCTGAGCTCCTTTCTTCAACTCGCTTTCTCGTGAGCTGGCCGCAACACCGCAGGATGGCTTCAGGCCCTAATCTGGTTCCGGCACGGCACGCTGAGCCTTTGGTTAATTCCTCTTCCTGGTGGGAAATGAGAGTTCAATTTGCCCGTCCAGACACCTCCAGCTAGTCTGTCATTGGTTCTCCCTATTCCTGTTCATCTTCCGCAGAAATTGCAAACTGGGCCAAACAGGAGGTTAAAGGCACTGACTCTCCAAGTCGGGAGAGTGTTAGTAAAGCGTCTGGAATGTTGCACCCGAGTACCAGGGGACGAAAACTGAGACATATTGGAACACGTCTCCCGATCACACGGTTGATCATACTCTGGGTTCCACATGCATGTTTTAGCTGAAGGAAGAATACCTTAAACCTGGAGAGTTGAGACCCGTGGAATGGGTACCATGCAATATGACTTCAAAGGGTCTTCATTTGCTCACCGAACCTCTCCAATCCTATCACTGCTGTGTTTATGCCCCTGTACACACGCTTGATTCTCTTTCAGAGACATAGCAATCCATAGGTTTTAAGATACTTCCTAGTCAGGTACACTCTTAGGCATTTAATATGGGGTGTTGAGTCCATTTCGTTGAGCAAGGAGTAGCTCTTGTCTATTCCATATTTGGCTTAAGGAACTTTATCTGTGCTCATTTCAATCTCTGGTTTTATGCAGCACCCCAACTCACCTTTCCCCTTAAGCAAGCATAAGTTGGGTTTCTAAATTTGAGACCCTGTTCTGTTTTGTAATTCAGTTCCTGTGTAGCCAAGGTTACATTCCGTGTATTAGTGATATCTTATGATGTTTCTTTTCCTGTGTGACTTATTTCAGTTAGAATCATCATACCTGAATCCACTCATTATGCTGCTACGGGCCTGATGACATAGATTTCATTGCTGAGTGATACTGCATTGTACGTAAGTACCACAACTTCTTTATCCATTTTTCACTTTCTGCGATATTGAACTTGTACCGTAAACCAGGTTCTTGTAAACAGAGCCGTCCCAACATTTGGGGTGGCTGTGTCTTTTGATTTTAATTTCCCTAAGCTATAGGACCATAAGTGGAAGTGCCCTAGGCTCTGTTGCTTTGTTTTTTAGATGTTTCAGGAAACACCATACACTTCTCCCGAGTGGCTGTTGGCAATTGACATCCCGCCCATCAGCATAACAAGGCTCCCAGTTCTCCATGGCCTGTCCTGCCTTTCTGGATTTTACACTTTTTTCAGATGGCCCTTTGGACCGGGGGGAAGTGAGACTTCATTGTAGTGCAGATTTCCTTTGCAAGCTTGCTTGGTTGGCCAAAAAGGGCGTATGCGTTTTTTCCTGAATATATTCAGGAAAAAACGCATACGCCCTTTTTGGCCAAGTGCATCATTGTGGACGTTCTGCCTCTTTTCCTATGCTTTCAATGCAATTCCAGTCTACCTCCTGAAATCGGTTTCCTGCAATTCTGCCCCGCTTTCAAGTCCTCTTGGCAGCCTTACTTCAGTATATTTTTGGACGATAGCTGTCATTTATAACTCTGCAGGTTTGTGAATTACAGTGCCCCTGAGCTCCTTTCTTCAACTCGCTTTCTCGTGAGCTGGCCGCAACACCGCAGGATTGCTTCAGGCCCTAATCTGGTTCCGGCACGGCACGCTGAGCCTTTGGTTAATTCCTCTTCCTGGTGGGAAATGAGAGTTCAATTTGCCCGTCCAGACACCTCCAGCTAGTCTGTCATTGGTTCTCCCTATTCCTGTTCATCTTCCGCAGAAATTGCAAACTGGGCCAAACAGGAGGTTAAAGGCACTGACTCTCCAAGTCGGGAGAGTGTTAGTAAAGCGTCTGGAATGTTGCACCCGAGTACCTGGGGACGAAAACTGACACATATTGGAACACGTCTCCCGATCACACGGTTGATCATACTCTGGGTTCCGCATGCATGTTTTAGCTGAAGGAAGAATACCTTAAACCTGGAGAGCTGAGACCCGTGGAATGGGTACCATGCAATATGACTTCAAAGGGTCTTCATTTGCTCACCGAACCTCTCCAATCCTATCACTGCTGCGTTTATGCCCCTGTACACACACTTGATTCTCTTTCAGAGACATAGCAATCCATAGGTTTTAAGATACTTCCTAGTCAGGTACACTCTTAGGCATTTAATATGGGGTGTTGAGTCCATTTCGTTGAGCAAGGAGTAGCTCTTGTCTATTCCATATTTGGCTTAAGGAACTTTATCTGTGCTCATTTCAATCTCTGGTTTTATGCAGCACCCCAACTCACCTTTCCCATTAAGCAAGCATAAGTTGGGTTTCTAAATTTGAGACCCTGTTCTGTTTTGTAATTCAGTTCCTGTGTAGCCAAGGTTACATTCCGTGTATTAGTGATATCTTATGATGTTTCTTTTCCTGTGTGACTTATTTCAGTTAGAATCATCATACCTGAATCCACTCATTATGCTGCTACGGGCCTGATGACATAGATTTCATTGCTGAGTGATACTGCATTGTACGTAAGTACCACAACTTCTTTATCCATTTTTCACTTTCTGCGATATTGAACTTGTACCGTAAACCAGGTTCTTGTAAACAGAGCCGTCCCAACCTTTGGGGTGGCTGTGTCTTTTTGATTTTAATTTCCCTAAGCCAGAGGACCATAAGTGGAAGTGCCCTAGGCTCTGTTGCTTTGTTTTTTAGATGTTTCAGGAAACACCATACACTTCTCCCGAGTGGCTGTTGGCAATTGACATCCCGCCCATCAGCATAACAAGGCTCCCAGTTCTCCATGGCCTGTCCTGCCTTTCTGGATTTTACACTTTTTTCAGATGGCCCTTTTGACCGGGGGGAAGTGAGACTTCATTGTAGTGCAGATTTCCTTTGCAAGCTTGCTTGGTTGGCCAAAAAGGGCGTATGCGTTTTTTCCTGAATATATTCAGGAAAAAACGCATACGCCCTTTTTGGCCAAGTGCATCATTGTGGACGTTCTGCCTCTTTTCCTATGCTTTAAATGCAATTCCAGTCTACCTCCTGAAATCGGTTTCCTGCAATTCTGCCCCGCTTTCAAGTCCTCTTGGCAGCCTTACTTCAGTATATTTTTGGACGATAGCTGTCATTTATAACTCTGCAGGTTTGTGAATTACAGTGCCCCTGAGCTCCTTTCTTCAACTCGCTTTCTCGTGAGCTGGCCGCAACACCGCAGGATGGCTTCAGGCCCTAATCTGGTTCCGGCACGGCACGCTGAGCCTTTGGTTAATTCCTCTTCCTGGTGGGAAATGAGAGTTAAATTTGCCCGTCCAGACACCTCCAGCTAGTCTGTCATTGGTTCTCCCTATTCCTGTTCATCTTCCGCAGAAATTGCAAACTGGGCCAAACAGGAGGTTAAAGGCACTGACTCTCCAAGTCGGGAGAGTGTTAGTAAAGCGTCTGGAATGTTGCACCCGAGTACCAGGGGACGAAAACTGAGACGTATTGGAACACGTCTCCCGATCACACGGTTGATCATACTCTGGGTTCCACATGCATGTTTTAGCTGAAGGAAGAATACCTTAAACCTGGAGAGTTGAGACCCGTGGAATGGGTACCATGCAATATGACTTCAAAGGGTCTTCATTTGCTCACCGAACCTCTCCAATCCTATCACTGCTGCGTTTATGCCCCTGTACACACGCTTGATTCTCTTTCAGAGACATAGCAATCCATAGGTTTTAAGATACTATCTAGTCAGGTACACTCTTAGGCATTTAATATGGGGTGTTGAGTCCATTTCGTTGAGCAAGGAGTAGCTCTTGTCTATTCCATATTTGGCTTAAGGAACTTTATCTGTGCTCATTTCAATCTCTGGTTTTATGCAGCACCCCAACTCACCTTTCCCCTTAAGCAAGCATAAATTGGGTTTCTAAATTTGAGACCCTGTTCTGTTTTGTAATTCAGTTCCTGTGTAGCCAAGTTTACATTCCGTGTATTAGTGATATCTTATGATGTTTCTTTTCCTGTGTGACTTATTTCAGTTAGAATCATCATACCTGAATCCACTCATTATGCTGCTACGGGCCTGATGACATAGATTTCATTGCTGAGTGATACTGCATTGTACGTAAGTACCACAACTTCTTTATCCATTTTTCACTTTCTGCGATATTGAACTTGTACCGTAAACCAGGTTCTTGTAAACAGAGCCGTCCCAACATTTGGGGTGGCTGTGTCTTTTGATTTTAATTTCCCTAAGCTATAGGACCATAAGTGGAAGTGCCCTAGGCTCTGTTGCTTTGTTTTTTAGATGTTTCAGGAAACACCATACACTTCTCCCGAGTGGCTGTTGGCAATTGACATCCCGCCCATCAGCATAACAAGGCTCCCAGTTCTCCATGGCCTGTCCTGCCTTTCTGGATTTTACACTTTTTTCAGATGGCCCTTTGGACCGGGGGGAAGTGAGACTTCATTGTAGTGCAGATTTCCTTTGCAAGCTTGCTTGGTTGGCCAAAAAGGGCGTATGCGTTTTTTCCTGAATATATTCAGGAAAAAACGCATACGCCCTTTTTGGCCAAGTGCATCATTGTGGACGTTCTGCCTCTTTTCCTATGCTTTCAATGCAATTCCAGTCTACCTCCTGAAATCGGTTTCCTGCAATTCTGCCCCGCTTTCAAGTCCTCTTGGCAGCCTTACTTCAGTATATTTTTGGACGATAGCTGTCATTTATAACTCTGCAGGTTTGTGAATTACAGTGCCCCTGAGCTCCTTTCTTCAACTCGCTTTCTCGTGAGCTGGCCGCAACACCGCAGGATGGCTTCAGGCCCTAATCTGGTTCCGGCACGGCACGCTGAGCCTTTGGTTAATTCCTCTTCCTGGTGGGAAATGAGAGTTCAATTTGCCCGTCCAGACACCTCCAGCTAGTCTGTCATTGGTTCTCCCTATTCCTGTTCATCTTCCGCAGAAATTGCAAACTGGGCCAAACAGGAGGTTAAAGGCACTGACTCTCCAAGTCGGGAGAGTGTTAGTAAAGCGTCTGGAATGTTGCACCCGAGTACCAGGGGACGAAAACTGACACATATTGGAACACGTCTCCCGATCACACGGTTGATCATACTCTGGGTTCCACATGCATGTTTTAGCTGAAGGAAGAATACCTTAAACCTGGAGAGTTGAGACCCGTGGAATGGGTACCATGCAATATGACTTCAAAGGGTCTTCATTTGCTCACCGAACCTCTCCAATCCTATCACTGCTGTGTTTATGCCCCTGTACACACGCTTGATTCTCTTTCAGAGACATAGCAATCCATAGGTTTTAAGATACTTCCTAGTCAGGTACACTCTTAGGCATTTAATATGGGGTGTTGAGTCCATTTCGTTGAGCAAGGAGTAGCTCTTGTCTATTCCATATTTGGCTTAAGGAACTTTATCTGTGCTCATTTCAATCTCTGGTTTTATGCAGCACCCCAACTCACCTTTCCCCTTAAGCAAGCATAAGTTGGGTTTCTAAATTTGAGACCCTGTTCTGTTTTGTAATTCAGTTCCTGTGTAGCCAAGGTTACATTCCGTGTATTAGTGATATCTTATGATGTTTCTTTTCCTGTGTGACTTATTTCAGTTAGAATCATCATACCTGAATCCACTCATTATGCTGCTACGGGCCTGATGACATAGATTTCATTGCTGAGTGATACTGCATTGTACGTAAGTACCACAACTTCTTTATCCATTTTTCACTTTCTGCGATATTGAACTTGTACCGTAAACCAGGTTCTTGTAAACAGAGCCGTCCCAACATTTGGGGTGGCTGTGTCTTTTGATTTTAATTTCCCTAAGCTATAGGACCATAAGTGGAAGTGCCCTAGGCTCTGTTGCTTTGTTTCTTAGATGTTTCAGGAAACACCATACACTTCTCCCGAGTGGCTGTTGGCAATTTACATCCCGCCCATCAGCATAACAAGGCTCCCAGTTCTCCTTGGCCTGCCCTGCCTTTCTGGATTTTACACTTTTTTCAGATGGCCCTTTTGACCGGGGGGAAGTGAGACTTCATTGTAGTGCAGATTTCCTTTGCAAGCTTGCTTGGTTGGCCAAAAAGGGCGTATGCGTTTTTTCCTGAATATATTCAGGAAAAAACGCATACGCCCTTTTTGGCCAAGTGCATCATTGTGGACGTTCTGCCTCTTTTCCTATGCTTTAAATGCAATTCCAGTCTACCTCCTGAAATCGGTTTCCTGCAATTCTGCCCCGCTTTCAAGTCCTCTTGGCAGCCTTACTTCAGTATATTTTTGGACGATAGCTGTCATTTATAACTCTGCAGGTTTGTGAATTACAGTGCCCCTGAGCTCCTTTCTTCAACTCGCTTTCTCGTGAGCTGGCCGCAACACCGCAGGATGGCTTCAGGCCCTAATCTGGTTCCGGCACGGCACGCTGAGCCTTTGGTTAATTCCTCTTCCTGGTGGGAAATGAGAGTTAAATTTGCCCGTCCAGACACCTCCAGCTAGTCTGTCATTGGTTCTCCCTATTCCTGTTCATCTTCCGCAGAAATTGCAAACTGGGCCAAACAGGAGGTTAAAGGCACTGACTCTCCAAGTCGGGAGAGTGTTAGTAAAGCCTCTGGAATGTTGCACCCGAGTACCAGGGGACGAAAACTGAGACGTATTGGAACACGTCTCCCGATCACACGGTTGATCATACTCTGGGTTCCACATGCATGTTTTAGCTGAAGGAAGAATACCTTAAACCTGGAGAGTTGAGACCCGTGGAATGGGTACCATGCAATATGACTTCAAAGGGTCTTCATTTGCTCACCGAACCTCTCCAATCCTATCACTGCTGCGTTTATGCCCCTGTACACACGCTTGATTCTCTTTCAGACACATAGCAATCCATAGGTTTTAAGATACTTCCTAGTCAGGTACACTCTTAGGCATTTAATATGGGGTGTTGAGTCCATTTCGTTGAGCAAGGAGTAGCTCTTGTCTATTCCATATTTGGCTTAAGGAACTTTATCTGTGCTCATTTCAATCTCTGGTTTTATGCAGCACCCCAACTCACCTTTCCCCTTAAGCAAGCATAAGTTGGGTTTCTAAATTTGAGACCCTGTTCTGTTTTGTAATTCAGTTCCTGTGTAGCCAAGGTTACATTCCGTGTATTAGTGATATCTTATGATGTTTCTTTTCCTGTGTGACTTATTTCAGTTAGAATCATCATACCTGAATCCACTCATTATGCTGCTACGGGCCTGATGACATAGATTTCTTTGCTGAGTGATACTGCATTGTACGTAAGTACCACAACTTCTTTATCCATTTTTCACTTTCTGCGATATTGAACTTGTACCGTAAACCAGGTTCTTGTAAACAGAGCCGTCCCAACCTTTGGGGTGGCTGTGTCTTTTGATTTTAATTTCCCTAAGCTATAGGACCATAAGTGGAAGTGCCCTAGGCTCTGTTGCTTTGTTTTTTAGATGTTTCAGGAAACACCATACACTTCTCCCGAGTGGCTGTTGGCAATTGACATCCCGCCCATCAGCATAACAAGGCTCCCAGTTCTCCATGGCCTGTCCTGCCTTTCTGGATTTTACACTTTTTTCAGATGGCCCTTTTGACCGGGGGGAAGTGAGACTTCATTGTAGTGCAGATTTCCTTTGCAAGCTTGCTTGGTTGGCCAAAAAGGGCGTATGCGTTTTTTCCTGAATATATTCAGGAAAAAACGCATACGCCCTTTTTGGCCAAGTGCATCATTGTGGACGTTCTGCCTCTTTTCCTATGCTTTCAATGCAATTCCAGTCTACCTCCTGAAATTGGTTTCCTGCAATTCTGCCCCGCTTTCAAGTCCTCTTGGCAGCCTTACTTCAGTATATTTTTGGACGATAGCTGTCATTTATAACTCTGCAGGTTTGTGAATTACAGTGCCCCTGAGCTCCTTTCTTCAACTCGCTTTCTCGTGAGCTGGCCGCAACACCGCAGGATGGCTTCAGGCCCTAATCTGGTTCCGGCACGGCACGCTGAGCCTTTGGTTAATTCCTCTTCCTGGTGGGAAATGAGAGTTAAATTTGCCCGTCCAGACACCTCCAGCTAGTCTGTCATTGGTTCTCCCTATTCCTGTTCATCTTCCACAGAAATTGCAAACTGGGCCAAACAGGAGGTTAAAGGCACTGACTCTCCAAGTCGGGAGAGTGTTAGTAAAGCCTCTGGAATGTTGCACCCGAGTACCAGGGGACGAAAACTGAGACGTATTGGAACACGTCTCCCGATCACACGGTTGATCATACTCTGGGTTCCACATGCATGTTTTAGCTGAAGGAAGAATACCTTAAACCTGGAGAGTTGAGACCCGTGGAATGGGTACCATGCAATATGACTTCAAAGGGTCTTCATTTGCTCACCGAACCTCTCCAATCCTATCACTGCTGCGTTTATGCCCCTGTACACACGCTTGATTCTCTTTCAGACACATAGCAATCCATAGGTTTTAAGATACTTCCTAGTCAGGTACACTCTTAGGCATTTAATATGGGGTGTTGAGTCCATTTCGTTGAGCAAGGAGTAGCTCTTGTCTATTCCATATTTGGCTTAAGGAACTTTATCTGTGCTCATTTCAATCTCTGGTTTTATGCAGCACCCCAACTCACCTTTCCCCTTAAGCAAGCATAAGTTGGGTTTCTAAATTTGAGACCCTGTTCTGTTTTGTAATTCAGTTCCTGTGTAGCCAAGGTTACATTCCGTGTATTAGTGATATCTTATGATGTTTCTTTTCCTGTGTGACTTATTTCAGTTAGAATCATCATACCTGAATCCACTCATTATGCTGCTACGGGCCTGATGACATAGATTTCATTGCTGAGTGATACTGCATTGTACGTAAGTACCACAACTTCTTTATCCATTTTTCACTTTCTGCGATATTGAACTTGTACCGTAAACCAGGTTCTTGTAAACAGAGCCGTCCCAACCTTTGGGGTGGCTGTGTCTTTTGATTTTAATTTCCCTAAGCTATAGGACCATAAGTGGAAGTGCCCTAGGCTCTGTTGCTTTGTTTTTTAGATGTTTCAGGAAACACCATACACTTCTCCCGAGTGGCTGTTGGCAATTTACATCCCGCCCATCAGCATAACAAGGCTCCCAGTTCTCCATGGCCTGTCCTGCCTTTCTGGATTTTACACTTTTTTCAGATGGCCCTTTTGACCGGGGGGAAGTGAGACTTCATTGTAGTGCAGATTTCCTTTGCAAGCTTGCTTGGTTGGCCAAAAAGGGCGTATGCGTTTTTTCCTGAATATATTCAGGAAAAAACGCATACGCCCTTTTTGGCCAAGTGCATCATTGTGGACGTTCTGCCTCTTTTCCTATGCTTTCAATGCAATTCCAGTCTACCTCCTGAAATCGGTTTCCTGCAATTCTGCCCCGCTTTCAAGTCCTCTTGGCAGCCTTACTTCAGTATATTTTTGGACGATAGCTGTCATTTATAACTCTGCAGGTTTGTGAATTACAGTGCCCCTGAGCTCCTTTCTTCAACTCGCTTTCTCGTGAGCTGGCCGCAACACCGCAGGATTGCTTCAGGCCCTAATCTGGTTCCGGCACGGCACGCTGAGCCTTTGGTTAATTCCTCTTCCTGGTGGGAAATGAGAGTTAAATTTGCCCGTCCACACACCTCCAGCTAGTCTGTCATTGGTTCTCCCTATTCCTGTTCATCTTCCGCAGAAATCGCAAACTGGGCCAAACAGGAGGTTAAAGGCACTGACTCTCCAAGTCGGGAGAGTGTTAGTAAAGCGTCTGGAATGTTGCACCCGAGTACCAGGGGACGAAAACTGAGACATATTGGAACACGTCTCCCGATCACACGGTTGATCATACTCTGGGTTCCACATGCATGTTTTAGCTGAAGGAAGAATACCTTAAACCTGGAGAGTTGAGACCCGTGGAATGGGTACCATGCAATATGACTTCAAAGGGTCTTCATTTGCTCACCGAACCTCTCCAATCCTATCACTGCTGCGTTTATGCCCCTGTACACACACTTGATTCTCTTTCAGACACATAGCAATCCATAGGTTTTAAGATACTTCCTAGTCAGGTACACTCTTAGGCATTTAATATGGGGTGTTGAGTCCATTTCGTTGAGCAAGGAGTAGCTCTTGTCTATTCCATATTTGGCTTAAGGAACTTTATCTGTGCTCATTTCAATCTCTGGTTTTATGCAGCACCCCAACTCACCTTTCCCCTTAAGCAAGCATAAGTTGGTTTTCTAAATTTGAGACCCTGTTCTGTTTTGTAATTCAGTTCCTGTGTAGCCAAGGTTACATTCCGTGTATTAGTGATATCTTATGATGTTTCTTTTTCTGTGTGACTTATTTCAGTTAGAATCATCGTACCTGAATCCACTCATTATGCTGCTACGGGCCTGATGACATAGATTTCATTGCTGAGTGATATTGCATTGTACGTAAGTACCACAACTTCTTTATCCATTTTTCACTTTCTGCGATATTGAACTTGTACCGTAAACCAGGTTCTTGTAAACAGAGCCGTCCCAACCTTTGGGGTGGCTGTGTGTTTTGATTTTAATTTCCCTAAGCTATAGGACCATAAGTGGAAGTGCCCTAGGCTCTGTTGCTTTGTTTTTTAGATGTTTCAGGAAACACCATACACTTCTCCCGAGTGGCTGTTGGCAATTGACATCCCGCCCATCAGCATAACAAGGCTCCCAGTTCTCCATGGCCTGTCCTGCCTTTCTGGATTTTACACTTTTTTCAGATGGCCCTTTTGACCGGGGGGAAGTGAGACTTCATTGTAGTGCAGATTTCCTTTGCAAGCTTGCTTGGTTGGCCAAAAAGGGCGTATGCGTTTTTTCCTGAATATATTCAGGAAAAAACGCATACGCCCTTTTTGGCCAAGTGCATCATTGTGGACGTTCTGCCTCTTTTCCTATGCTTTCAATGCAATTCCAGTCTACCTCCTGAAATTGGTTTCCTGCAATTCTGCCCCGCTTTCAAGTCCTCTTGGCAGCCTTACTTCAGTATATTTTTGGACGATAGCTGTCATTTATAACTCTGCAGGTTTGTGAATTACAGTGCCCCTGAGCTCCTTTCTTCAACTCGCTTTCTCGTGAGCTGGCCGCAACACCGCAGGATGGCTTCAGGCCCTAATCTGGTTCCGGCACGGCACGCTGAGCCTTTGGTTAATTCCTCTTCCTGGTGGGAAATGAGAGTTAAATTTGCCCGTCCAGACACCTCCAGCTAGTCTGTCATTGGTTCTCCCTATTCCTGTTCATCTTCCGCAGAAATTGCAAACTGGGCCAAACAGGAGGTTAAAGGCACTGACTCTCCAAGTCGGGAGAGTGTTAGTAAAGCCTCTGGAATGTTGCACCCGAGTACCAGGGGACGAAAACTGAGACGTATTGGAACACGTCTCCCGATCACACGGTTGATCATACTCTGGGTTCCACATGCATGTTTTAGCTGAAGGAAGAATACCTTAAACCTGGAGAGTTGAGACCCGTGGAATGGGTACCATGCAATATGACTTCAAAGGGTCTTCATTTGCTCACCGAACCTCTCCAATCCTATCACTGCTGCGTTTATGCCCCTGTACACACGCTTGATTCTCTTTCAGACACATAGCAATCCATAGGTTTTAAGATACTTCCTAGTCAGGTACACTCTTAGGCATTTAATATGGGGTGTTGAGTCCATTTCGTTGAGCAAGGAGTAGCTCTTGTCTATTCCATATTTGGCTTAAGGAACTTTATCTGTGCTCATTTCAATCTCTGGTTTTATGCAGCACCCCAACTCACCTTTCCCCTTAAGCAAGCATAAGTTGGGTTTCTAAATTTGAGACCCTGTTCTGTTTTGTAATTCAGTTCCTGTGTAGCCAAGGTTACATTCCGTGTATTAGTGATATCTTATGATGTTTCTTTTCCTGTGTGACTTATTTCAGTTAGAATCATCATACCTGAATCCACTCATTATGCTGCTACGGGCCTGATGACATAGATTTCATTGCTGAGTGATACTGCATTGTACGTAAGTACCACAACTTCTTTATCCATTTTTCACTTTCTGCGATATTGAACTTGTACCGTAAACCAGGTTCTTGTAAACAGAGCCGTCCCAACCTTTGGGGTGGCTGTGTCTTTTGATTTTAATTTCCCTAAGCTATAGGACCATAAGTGGAAGTGCCCTAGGCTCTGTTGCTTTGTTTTTTAGATGTTTCAGGAAACACCATACACTTCTCCCGAGTGGCTGTTGGCAATTGACATCCCGCCCATCAGCATAACAAGGCTCCCAGTTCTCCATGGCCTGTCCTGCCTTTCTGGATTTTACACTTTTTTCAGATGGCCCTTTTGACCGGGGGGAAGTGAGACTTCATTGTAGTGCAGATTTCCTTTGCAAGCTTGCTTGGTTGGCCAAAAAGGGCGTATGCGTTTTTTCCTGAATATATTCAGGAAAAAACGCATACGCCCTTTTTGGCCAAGTGCATCATTGTGGACGTTCTGCCTCTTTTCCTATGCTTTCAATGCAATTCCAGTCTACCTCCTGAAATCGGTTTCCTGCAATTCTGCCCCGCTTTCAAGTCCTCTTGGCAGCCTTACTTCAGTATATTTTTGGACGATAGCTGTCATTTATAACTCTGCAGGTTTGTGAATTACAGTGCCCCTGAGCTCCTTTCTTCAACTCGCTTTCTCGTGAGCTGGCCGCAACACCGCAGGATTGCTTCAGGCCCTAATCTGGTTCCGGCACGGCACGCTGAGCCTTTGGTTAATTCCTCTTCCTGGTGGGAAATGAGAGTTAAATTTGCCCGTCCACACACCTCCAGCTAGTCTGTCATTGGTTCTCCCTATTCCTGTTCATCTTCCGCAGAAATCGCAAACTGGGCCAAACAGGAGGTTAAAGGCACTGACTCTCCAAGTCGGGAGAGTGTTAGTAAAGCGTCTGGAATGTTGCACCCGAGTACCAGGGGACGAAAACTGAGACATATTGGAACACGTCTCCCGATCACACGGTTGATCATACTCTGGGTTCCACATGCATGTTTTAGCTGAAGGAAGAATACCTTAAACCTGGAGAGTTGAGACCCGTGGAATGGGTACCATGCAATATGACTTCAAAGGGTCTTCATTTGCTCACCGAACCTCTCCAATCCTATCACTGCTGCGTTTATGCCCCTGTACACACACTTGATTCTCTTTCAGACACATAGCAATCCATAGGTTTTAAGATACTTCCTAGTCAGGTACACTCTTAGGCATTTAATATGGGGTGTTGAGTCCATTTCGTTGAGCAAGGAGTAGCTCTTGTCTATTCCATATTTGGCTTAAGGAACTTTATCTGTGCTCATTTCAATCTCTGGTTTTATGCAGCACCCCAACTCACCTTTCCCCTTAAGCAAGCATAAGTTGGTTTTCTAAATTTGAGACCCTGTTCTGTTTTGTAATTCAGTTCCTGTGTAGCCAAGGTTACATTCCGTGTATTAGTGATATCTTATGATGTTTCTTTTCCTGTGTGACTTATTTCAGTTAGAATCATCGTACCTGAATCCACTCATTATGCTGCTACGGGCCTGATGACATAGATTTCATTGCTGAGTGATACTGCATTGTACGTAAGTACCACAACTTCTTTATCCATTTTTCACTTTCTGCGATATTGAACTTGTACCGTAAACCAGGTTCTTGTAAACAGAGCCGTCCCAACCTTTGGGGTGGCTGTGTCTTTTGATTTTAATTTCCCTAAGCTATAGGACCATAAGTGGAAGTGCCCTAGGCTCTGTTGCTTTGTTTTTTAGATGTTTCAGGAAACACCATACACTTCTCCTGAGTGGCTGTTGGCAATTTACATCCCGCCCATCAGCATAACAAGGCTCCCAGTTCTCCATGGCCTGTCCTGCCTTTCTGGATTTTACACTTTTTTCAGATGGCCCTTTTGACCAGGGGGAAGTGAGACTTCACTGTAGTGCAGATTTCCTTTGCAAGCTTGCTTGGTTGGCCAAAAAGGGCGTATGCGTTTTTTCCTGAATATATTCAGGAAAAAACGCATACGCCCTTTTTGGCCAAGTGCATCATTGTGGACGTTCTGCCTCTTTTCCTATGCTTTAAATGCAATTCCAGTCTACCTCCTGAAATCGGTTTCCTGCAATTCTGCCCCGCTTTCAAGTCCTCTTGGCAGCCTTACTTCAGTATATTTTTGGACGATAGCTGTCATTTATAACTCTGCAGGTTTGTGAATTACAGTGCCCCTGAGCTCCTTTCTTCAACTCGCTTTCTCGTGAGCTGGCCGCAACACCGCAGGATGGCTTCAGGCCCTAATCTGGTTCCGGCACGGCACGCTGAGCCTTTGGTTAATTCCTCTTCCTGGTGGGAAATGAGAGTTCAATTTGCCCGTCCACACACCTCCAGCTAGTCTGTCATTGGTTCTCCCTATTCCTGTTCATCTTCCGCAGAAATTGCAAACTGGGCCAAACAGGAGGTTAAAGGCACTGACTCTCCAAGTCGGGAGAGTGTTAGTAAAGCGTCTGGAATGTTGCACCCGAGTACCAGGGGACGAAAACTGACACATATTGGAACACGTCTCCCGATCACACGGTTGATCATACTCTGGGTTCCACATGCATGTTTTAGCTGAAGGAAGAATACCTTAAACCTGGAGAGTTGAGACCCGTGGAATGGGTACCATGCAATATGACTTCAAAGGGTCTTCATTTGCTCACGGAACCTCTCCAATCCTATCACTGCTGCGTTTATGCCCCTGTACACACACTTGATTCTCTTTCAGAGACATAGCAATCCATAGGTTTTAAGATACTTCCTAGTCAGGTACACTCTTAGGCATTTAATATGGGGTGTTGAGTCCATTTCGTTGAGCAAGGAGTAGCTCTTGTCTATTCCATATTTGGCTTAAGGAACTTTATCTGTGCTCATTTCAATCTCTGGTTTTATGCAGCACCCCAACTCACCTTTCCCCTTAAGCAAGCATAAGTTGGTTTTCTAAATTTGAGACCCTGTTCTGTTTTGTAATTCAGTTCCTGTGTAGCCAAGGTTACATTCCGTGTATTAGTGATATCTTATGATGTTTCTTTTTCTGTGTGACTTATTTCAGTTAGAATCATCGTACCTGAATCCACTCATTATGCTGCTACGGGCCTGATGACATAGATTTCATTGCTGAGTGATATTGCATTGTACGTAAGTACCACAACTTCTTTATCCATTTTTCACTTTCTGCGATATTGAACTTGTACCGTAAACCAGGTTCTTGTAAACAGAGCCGTCCCAACCTTTGGGGTGGCTGTGTCTTTTGATTTTAATTTCCCTAAGCTATAGGACCATAAGTGGAAGTGCCCTAGGCTCTGTTGCTTTGTTTTTTAGATGTTTCAGGAAACACCATACACTTCTCCCGAGTGGCTGTTGGCAATTTACATCCCGCCCATCAGCATAACAAGGCTCCCAGTTCTCCATGGCCTGTCCTGCCTTTCTGGATTTCACACTTTTTTCAGATGGCCCTTTTGACCAGGGGGACGTGAGACTTCATTGTAGTGCAGATTTCCTTTGCAAGCTTGCTTGGTTGGCCAAAAAGGGCGTATGCGTTTTTTCCTGAATATATTCAGGAAAAAACGCATACGCCCTTTTTGGCCAAGTGCATCATTGTGGACGTTCTGCCTCTTTTCCTATGCTTTAAATGCAATTCCAGTCTACCTCCTGAAATCGGTTTCCTGCAATTCTGCCCCGCTTTCAAGTCCTCTTGGCAGCCTTACTTCAGTATATTTTTGGACGATAGCTGTCATTTATAACTCTGCAGGTTTGTGAATTACAGTGCCCCTGAGCTCCTTTCTTCAACTCGCTTTCTCGTGAGCTGGCCGCAACACCGCAGGATGGCTTCAGGCCCTAATCTGGTTCCGGCACGGCACGCTGAGCCTTTGGTTAATTCCTCTTCCTGGTGGGAAATGAGAGTTAAATTTGCCCGTCCACACACCTCCAGCTAGTCTGTCATTGGTTCTCCCTATTCCTGTTCATCTTCCGCAGAAATTGCAAACTGGGCCAAACAGGAGGTTAAAGGCACTGACTCTCCAAGTCGGGAGAGTGTTAGTAAAGCGTCTGGAATGTTGCACCCGAGTACCAGGGGACGAAAACTGACACATATTGGAACACGTCTCCCGATCACACGGTTGATCATACTCTGGGTTCCACATGCATGTTTTAGCTGAAGGAAGAATACCTTAAACCTGGAGAGTTGAGACCCGTGGAATGGGTTCCATGCAATATGACTTCAAAGGGTCTTCATTTGCTCACCGAACCTCTCCAATCCTATCACTGCTGCGTTTATGCCCCTGTACACACACTTGATTCTCTTTCGGAGACATAGCAATCCATAGGTTTTAAGATACTTCCTAGTCAGGTACACTCTTAGGCATTTAATATGGGGTGTTGAGTCCATTTCGTTGAGCAAGGAGTAGCTCTTGTCTATTCCATATTTGGCTTAAGGAACTTTATCTGTGCTCATTTCAATCTCTGGTTTTATGCAGCACCCCAACTCACCTTTCCCCTTAAGCAAGCATAAGTTGGTTTTCCAAATTTGAGACCCTGTTCTGTTTTGTAATTCAGTTCCTGTGTAGCCAAGGTTACATTCCGTGTATTAGTGATATCTTATGATGTTTCTTTTTCTGTGTGACTTATTTCAGTTAGAATCATCATACCTGAATCCACTCATTATGCTGCTACGGGCCTGATGACATAGATTTCTTTGCTGAGTGATACTGCATTGTACGTAAGTACCACAACTTCTTTATCCATTTTTCACTTTCTGCGATATTGAACTTGTACCGTAAACCAGGTTCTTGTAAACAGAGCCGTCCCAACCTTTGGGGTGGCTGTGTCTTTTGATTTTAATTTCCCTAAGCTATAGGACCATAAGTGGAAGTGCCCTAGGCTCTGTTGCTTTGTTTTTTAGATGTTTCAGGAAACACCATACACTTCTCCCGAGTGGCTGTTGGCAATTGACATCCCGCCCATCAGCATAACAAGGCTCCCAGTTCTCCATGGCCTGCCCTGCCTTTCTGGATTTTACACTTTTTTCAGATGGCCCTTTTGACCGGGGGGAAGTGAGACTTCATTGTAGTGCAGATTTCCTTTGCAAGCTTGCTTGGTTGGCCAAAAAGGGCGTATGCGTTTTTTCCTGAATATATTCAGGAAAAAACGCATACGCCTTTTTTGGCCAAGTGCATCATTGTGGACGTTCTGCCTCTTTTCCTATGCTTTAAATGCAATTCCAGTCTACCTCCTGAAATCGGTTTCCTGCAATTCTGCCCCGCTTTCAAGTCCTCTTGGCAGCCTTACTTCAGTATATTTTTGGACGATAGCTGTCATTTATAACTCTGCAGGTTTGTGAATTACAGTGCCCCTGAGCTCCTTTCTTCAACTCGCTTTCTCGTGAGCTGGCCGCAACACCGCAGGATGGCTTCAGGCCCTAATCTGGTTCCGGCACGGCACGCTGAGCCTTTGGTTAATTCCTCTTCCTGGTGGGAAATGAGAGTTAAATTTGCCCGTCCAGACACCTCCAGCTAGTCTGTCATTGGTTCTCCCTATTCCTGTTCATCTTCCGCAGAAATTGCAAACTGGGCCAAACAGGAGGTTAAAGGCACTGACTCTCCAAGTCGGGAGAGTGTTAGTAAAGCGTCTGGAATGTTGCACCCGAGTACCAGGGGACGAAAACTGAGACATATTGGAACACGTCTCCCGATCACACGGTTGATCATACTCTGGGTTCCACATGCATGTTTTAGCTGAAGGAAGAATACCTTAAACCTGGAGAGTTGAGACCCGTGGAATGGGTACCATGCAATATGACTTCAAAGGGTCTTCATTTGCTCACCGAACCTCTCCAATCCTATCACTGCTGCGTTTATGCCCCTGTACACACGCTTGATTCTCTTTCAGAGACATAGCAATCTATAGGTTTTAAGATACTTCCTAGTCAGGTACACTCTTAGGCATTTAATATGGGGTGTTGAGTCCATTTCGTTGAGCAAGGAGTAGCTCTTGTCTATTCCATATTTGGCTTAAGGAACTTTATCTGTGCTCATTTCAATCTCTGGTTTTATGCAGCACCCCAACTCACCTTTCCCCTTAAGCAAGCATAAGTTGGGTTTCTAAATTTGAGACCCTGTTCTGTTTTGTAATTCAGTTCCTGTGTAGCCAAGGTTACATTCCGTGTATTAGTGATATCTTATGATGTTTCTTTTTCTGTGTGACTTATTTCAGTTAGAATCATCATACCTGAATCCACTCATTATGCTGCTACGGGCCTGATGACATAGATTTCTTTGCTGAGTGATACTGCATTGTACGTAAGTACCACAACTTCTTTATCCATTTTTCACTTTCTGCGATATTGAACTTGTACCGTAAACCAGGTTCTTGTAAACAGAGCCGTCCCAACCTTTGGGGTGGCTGTGTCTTTTTGATTTTAATTTCCCTAAGCTATAGGACCATAAGTGGAAGTGCCCTAGGCTCTGTTGCTTTGTTTTTTAGATGTTTCAGGAAACACCATACACTTCTCCCGAGTGGCTGTTGGCAATTTACATCCCGCCCATCAGCATAACAAGGCTCCCAGTTCTCCATGGCCTGTCCTGCCTTTCTGGATTTTACACTTTTTTCAGATGGCCCTTTTGACCGGGGGGAAGTGAGACTTCATTGTAGTGCAGATTTCCTTTGCAAGCTTGCTTGGTTGGCCAAAAAGGGCGTATGCGTTTTTTCCTGAATATATTCAGGAAAAAACGCATACGCCCTTTTTGGCCAAGTGCATCATTGTGGACGTTCTGCCTCTTTTCCTATGCTTTAAATGCAATTCCAGTCTACCTCCTGAAATCGGTTTCCTGCAATTCTGCCCCGCTTTCAAGTCCTCTTGGCAGCCTTACTTCAGTATATTTTTGGACGATAGCTGTCATTTATAACTCTGTAGGTTTGTGAATTACAGTGCCCCTGAGCTCCTTTCTTCAACTCGCTTTCTCGTGAGCTGGCCGCAACACCGCAGGATGGCTTCAGGCCCTAATCTGGTTCCGGCACGGCACGCTGAGCCTTTGGTTAATTCCTCTTCCTGGTGGGAAATGAGAGTTAAATTTGCCCGTCCACACACCTCCAGCTAGTCTGTCATTGGTTCTCCCTATTCCTGTTCATCTTCTGCAGAAATTGCAAACTGGGCCAAACAGGAGGTTAAAGGCACTGACTCTCCAAGTCGGGAGAGTGTTAGTAAAGCGTCTGGAATGTTGCACCCGAGTACCAGGGGACGAAAACTGAGACATATTGGAACACGTCTCCCGATCACACGGTTGATCATACTCTGGGTTCCACATGCATGTTTTAGCTGAAGGAAGAATACCTTAAACCTGGAGAGTTGAGACCCGTGGAATGGGTACCATGCAATATGACTTCAAAGGGTCTTCATTTGCTCACCGAACCTCTCCAATCCTATCACTGCTGCGTTTATGCCCCTGTACACACGCTTGATTCTCTTTCAGAGACATAGCAATCCATAGGTTTTAAGATACTTCCTAGTCAGGTACACTCTTAGGCATTTAATATGGGGTGTTGAGTCCATTTCGTTGAGCAAGGAGTAGCTCTTGTCTATTCCATATTTGGCTTAAGGAACTTTATCTGTGCTCATTTCAATCTCTGGTTTTATGCAGCACCCCTACTCACCTTTCCCCTTAAGCAAGCATAAGTTGGGTTTCTAAATTTGAGACCCTGTTCTGTTTTGTAATTCAGTTCCTGTGTAGCCAAGGTTACATTCCGTGTATTAGTGATATCTTATGATGTTTCTTTTCCTGTGTGACTTATTTCAGTTAGAATCATCATACCTGAATCCACTCATTATGCTGCTACGGGCCTGATGACATAGATTTCATTGCTGAGTGATACTGCATTGTACGTAAGTACCACAACTTCTTTATCCATTTTTCACTTTCTGCGATATTGAACTTGTACCGTAAACCAGGTTCTTGTAAACAGAGCCGTCCCAACCTTTGGGGTGGCTGTGTCTTTTGATTTTAATTTCCCTAAGCTATAGGACCATAAGTGGAAGTGCCCTAGGCTCTGTTGCTTTGTTTTTTAGATGTTTCAGGAAACACCATACACTTCTCCTGAGTGGCTGTTGGCAATTTACATCCCGCCCATCAGCATAACAAGGCTCCCAGTTCTCCATGGCCTGTCCTGCCTTTCTGGATTTTACACTTTTTTCAGATGGCCCTTTTGACCAGGGGGAAGTGAGACTTCACTGTAGTGCAGATTTCCTTTGCAAGCTTGCTTGGTTGGCCAAAAAGGGCGTATGCGTTTTTTCCTGAATATATTCAGGAAAAAACGCATACGCCCTTTTTGGCCAAGTGCATCATTGTGGACGTTCTGCCTCTTTTCCTATGCTTTAAATGCAATTCCAGTCTACCTCCTGAAATCGGTTTCCTGCAATTCTGCCCCGCTTTCAAGTCCTCTTGGCAGCCTTACTTCAGTATATTTTTGGACGATAGCTGTCATTTATAACTCTGCAGGTTTGTGAATTACAGTGCCCCTGAGCTCCTTTCTTCAACTCGCTTTCTCGTGAGCTGGCCGCAACACCGCAGGATGGCTTCAGGCCCTAATCTGGTTCCGGCACGGCACGCTGAGCCTTTGGTTAATTCCTCTTCCTGGTGGGAAATGAGAGTTCAATTTGCCCGTCCACACACCTCCAGCTAGTCTGTCATTGGTTCTCCCTATTCCTGTTCATCTTCCGCAGAAATTGCAAACTGGGCCAAACAGGAGGTTAAAGGCACTGACTCTCCAAGTCGGGAGAGTGTTAGTAAAGCGTCTGGAATGTTGCACCCGAGTACCAGGGGACGAAAACTGACACATATTGGAACACGTCTCCCGATCACACGGTTGATCATACTCTGGGTTCCACATGCATGTTTTAGCTGAAGGAAGAATACCTTAAACCTGGAGAGTTGAGACCCGTGGAATGGGTACCATGCAATATGACTTCAAAGGGTCTTCATTTGCTCACGGAACCTCTCCAATCCTATCACTGCTGCGTTTATGCCCCTGTACACACACTTGATTCTCTTTCAGAGACATAGCAATCCATAGGTTTTAAGATACTTCCTAGTCAGGTACACTCTTAGGCATTTAATATGGGGTGTTGAGTCCATTTCGTTGAGCAAGGAGTAGCTCTTGTCTATTCCATATTTGGCTTAAGGAACTTTATCTGTGCTCATTTCAATCTCTGGTTTTATGCAGCACCCCAACTCACCTTTCCCCTTAAGCAAGCATAAGTTGGTTTTCTAAATTTGAGACCCTGTTCTGTTTTGTAATTCAGTTCCTGTGTAGCCAAGGTTACATTCCGTGTATTAGTGATATCTTATGATGTTTCTTTTTCTGTGTGACTTATTTCAGTTAGAATCATCGTACCTGAATCCACTCATTATGCTGCTACGGGCCTGATGACATAGATTTCATTGCTGAGTGATATTGCATTGTACGTAAGTACCACAACTTCTTTATCCATTTTTCACTTTCTGCGATATTGAACTTGTACCGTAAACCAGGTTCTTGTAAACAGAGCCGTCCCAACCTTTGGGGTGGCTGTGTCTTTTGATTTTAATTTCCCTAAGCTATAGGACCATAAGTGGAAGTGCCCTAGGCTCTGTTGCTTTGTTTTTTAGATGTTTCAGGAAACACCATACACTTCTCCCGAGTGGCTGTTGGCAATTGACATCCCGCCCATCAGCATAACAAGGCTCCCAGTTCTCCATGGCCTGTCCTGCCTTTCTGGATTTCACACTTTTTTCAGATGGCCCTTTTGACCAGGGGGACGTGAGACTTCATTGTAGTGCAGATTTCCTTTGCAAGCTTGCTTGGTTGGCCAAAAAGGGCGTATGCGTTTTTTCCTTAATATATTCAGGAAAAAACGCATACGCCCTTTTTGGCCAAGTGCATCATTGTGGACGTTCTGCCTCTTTTCCTATGCTTTAAATGCAATTCCAGTCTACCTCCTGAAATCGGTTTCCTGCAATTCTGCCCCGCTTTCAAGTCCTCTTGGCAGCCTTACTTCAGTATATTTTTGGACGATAGCTGTCATTTATAACTCTGCAGGTTTGTGAATTACAGTGCCCCTGAGCTCCTTTCTTCAACTCGCTTTCTCGTGAGCTGGCCGCAACACCGCAGGATGGCTTCAGGCCCTAATCTGGTTCCGGCACGGCACGCTGAGCCTTTGGTTAATTCCTCTTCCTGGTGGGAAATGAGAGTTAAATTTGCCCGTCCACACACCTCCAGCTAGTCTGTCATTGGTTCTCCCTATTCCTGTTCATCTTCCGCAGAAATTGCAAACTGGGCCAAACAGGAGGTTAAAGGCACTGACTCTCCAAGTCGGGAGAGTGTTAGTAAAGCGTCTGGAATGTTGCACCCGAGTACCAGGGGACGAAAACTGAGACATATTGGAACACGTCTCCCGATCACACGGTTGATCATACTCTGGGTTCCACATGCATGTTTTAGCTGAAGGAAGAATACCTTAAACCTGGAGAGTTGAGACCCGTGGAATGGGTTCCATGCAATATGACTTCAAAGGGTCTTCATTTGCTCACCGAACCTCTCCAATCCTATCACTGCTGCGTTTATGCCCCTGTACACACACTTGATTCTCTTTCGGAGACATAGCAATCCATAGGTTTTAAGATACTTCCTAGTCAGGTACACTCTTAGGCATTTAATATGGGGTGTTGAGTCCATTTCGTTGAGCAAGGAGTAGCTCTTGTCTATTCCATATTTGGCTTAAGGAACTTTATCTGTGCTCATTTCAATCTCTGGTTTTATGCAGCACCCCAACTCACCTTTCCCCTTAAGCAAGCATAAGTTGGTTTTCCAAATTTGAGACCCTGTTCTGTTTTGTAATTCAGTTCCTGTGTAGCCAAGGTTACATTCCGTGTATTAGTGATATCTTATGATGTTTCTTTTTCTGTGTGACTTATTTCAGTTAGAATCATCATACCTGAATCCACTCATTATGCTGCTACGGGCCTGATGACATAGATTTCTTTGCTGAGTGATACTGCATTGTACGTAAGTACCACAACTTCTTTATCCATTTTTCACTTTCTGCGATATTGAACTTGTACCGTAAACCAGGTTCTTGTAAACAGAGCCGTCCCAACCTTTGGGGTGGCTGTGTCTTTTTGATTTTAATTTCCCTAAGCTATAGGACCATAAGTGGAAGTGCCCTAGGCTCTGTTGCTTTGTTTTTTAGATGTTTCAGGAAACACCATACACTTCTCCCGAGTGGCTGTTGGCAATTTACATCCCGCCCATCAGCATAACAAGGCTCCCAGTTCTCCATGGCCTGTCCTGCCTTTCTGGATTTTACACTTTTTTCAGATGGCCCTTTTGACCGGGGGGAAGTGAGACTTCATTGTAGTGCAGATTTCCTTTGCAAGCTTGCTTGGTTGGCCAAAAAGGGCGTATGCGTTTTTTCCTGAATATATTCAGGAAAAAACGCATACGCCCTTTTTGGCCAAGTGCATCATTGTGGACGTTCTGCCTCTTTTCCTATGCTTTAAATGCAATTCCAGTCTACCTCCTGAAATCGGTTTCCTGCAATTCTGCCCCGCTTTCAAGTCCTCTTGGCAGCCTTACTTCAGTATATTTTTGGACGATAGCTGTCATTTATAACTCTGTAGGTTTGTGAATTACAGTGCCCCTGAGCTCCTTTCTTCAACTCGCTTTCTCGTGAGCTGGCCGCAACACCGCAGGATGGCTTCAGGCCCTAATCTGGTTCCGGCACGGCACGCTGAGCCTTTGGTTAATTCCTCTTCCTGGTGGGAAATGAGAGTTAAATTTGCCCGTCCACACACCTCCAGCTAGTCTGTCATTGGTTCTCCCTATTCCTGTTCATCTTCCGCAGAAATTGCAAACTGGGCCAAACAGGAGGTTAAAGGCACTGACTCTCCAAGTCGGGAGAGTGTTAGTAAAGCGTCTGGAATGTTGCACCCGAGTACCAGGGGACGAAAACTGAGACATATTGGAACACGTCTCCCGATCACACGGTTGATCATACTCTGGGTTCCACATGCATGTTTTAGCTGAAGGAAGAATACCTTAAACCTGGAGAGTTGAGACCCGTGGAATGGGTACCATGCAATATGACTTCAAAGGGTCTTCATTTGCTCACCGAACCTCTCCAATCCTATCACTGCTGCGTTTATGCCCCTGTACACACGCTTGATTCTCTTTCAGAGACATAGCAATCCATAGGTTTTAAGATACTTCCTAGTCAGGTACACTCTTAGGCATTTAATATGGGGTGTTGAGTCCATTTCGTTGAGCAAGGAGTAGCTCTTGTCTATTCCATATTTGGCTTAAGGAACTTTATCTGTGCTCATTTCAATCTCTGGTTTTATGCAGCACCCCAACTCACCTTTCCCCTTAAGCAAGCATAAGTTGGGTTTCTAAATTTGAGACCCTGTTCTGTTTTGTAATTCAGTTCCTGTGTAGCCAAGGTTACATTCCGTGTATTAGTGATATCTTATGATGTTTCTTTTCCTGTGTGACTTATTTCAGTTAGAATCATCATACCTGAATCCACTCATTATGCTGCTACGGGCCTGATGACATAGATTTCATTGCTGAGTGATACTGCATTGTACGTAAGTACCACAACTTCTTTATCCATTTTTCACTTTCTGCGATATTGAACTTGTACCGTAAACCAGGTTCTTGTAAACAGAGCCGTCCCAACCTTTGGGGTGGCTGTGTCTTTTGATTTTAATTTCCCTAAGCTATAGGACCATAAGTGGAAGTGCCCTAGGCTCTGTTGCTTTGTTTTTTAGATGTTTCAGGAAACACCATACACTTCTCCCGAGTGGCTGTTGGCAATTTACATCCCGCCCATCAGCATAACAAGGCTCCCAGTTCTCCATGGCCTGTCCTGCCTTTCTGGATTTTACACTTTTTTCAGATGGCCCTTTTGACCGGGGGGAAGTGAGACTTCATTGTAGTGCAGATTTCCTTTGCAAGCTTGCTTGGTTGGCCAAAAAGGGCGTATGCGTTTTTTCCTGAATATATTCAGGAAAAAACGCATACGCCCTTTTTGGCCAAGTGCATCATTGTGGACGTTCTGCCTCTTTTCCTATGCTTTCAATGCAATTCCAGTCTACCTCCTGAAATCGGTTTCCTGCAATTCTGCCCCGCTTTCAAGTCCTCTTGGCAGCCTTACTTCAGTATATTTTTGGACGATAGCTGTCATTTATAACTCTGCAGGTTTGTGAATTACAGTGCCCCTGAGCTCCTTTCTTCAACTCGCTTTCTCGTGAGCTGGCCGCAACACCGCAGGATGGCTTCAGGCCCTAATCTGGTTCCGGCACGGCACGCTGAGCCTTTGGTTAATTCCTCTTCCTGGTGGGAAATGAGAGTTAAATTTGCCCGTCCAGACACCTCCAGCTAGTCTGTCATTGGTTCTCCCTATTCCTGTTCATCTTCCGCAGAAATTGCAAACTGGGCCAAACAGGAGGTTAAAGGCACTGACTCTCCAAGTCGGGAGAGTGTTAGTAAAGCGTCTGGAATGTTGCACCCGAGTACCAGGGGACGAAAACTGAGACATATTGGAACACGTCTCCCGATCACACGGTTGATCATACTCTGGGTTCCACATGCATGTTTTAGCTGAAGGAAGAATACCTTAAACCTGGAGAGTTGAGACCTGTGGAATGGGTACCATGCAATATGACTTCAAAGGGTCTTCATTTGCTCACCGAACCTCTCCAATCCTATCACTGCTGTGTTTATGCCCCTGTACACACGCTTGATTCTCTTTCAGAGACATAGCAATCCATAGGTTTTAAGATACTTCCTAGTCAGGTACACTCTTAGGCATTTAATATGGGGTGTTGAGTCCATTTCGTTGAGCAAGGAGTAGCTCTTGTCTATTCCATATTTGGCTTAAGGAACTTTATCTGTGCTCATTTCAATCTCTGGTTTTATGCAGCACCCCAACTCACCTTTCCCCTTAAGCAAGCATAAGTTGGTTTTCTAAATTTGAGACCCTGTTCTGTTTTGTAATTCAGTTCCTGTGTAGCCAAGTTTACATTCCGTGTATTAGTGATATCTTATGATGTTTCTTTTCCTGTGTGACTTATTTCAGTTAGAATCATCATACCTGAATCCACTCATTATGCTGCTACGGGCCTGATGACATAGATTTCATTTCTGAGTGATACTGCATTGTACGTAAGTACCACAACTTCTTTATCCATTTTTCACTTTCTGCGATATTGAACTTGTACCGTAAACCAGGTTCTTGTAAACAGAGCTGTCCCAACATTTGGGGTGGCTGTGTCTTTTTGATTTTAATTTCCCTAAGCTATAGGACCATAAGTGGAAGTGCCCTAGGCTCTGTTGCTTTGTTTTTTAGATGTTTCAGGAAACACCATACACTTCTCCCGAGTGGCTGTTGGCAATTTACATCCCGCCCATCAGCATAACAAGGCTCCCAGTTCTCCATGGCCTGTCCTGCCTTTCTGGATTTTACACTTTTTTCAGATGGCCCTTTTGACCGGGGGGAAGTGAGACTTCATTGTAGTGCAGATTTCCTTTGCAAGCTTGCTTGGTTGGCCAAAAAGGGCGTATGCGATTTTTCCTGAATATATTCAGGAAAAAACGCATACGCCCTTTTTGGCCAAGTGCATCATTGTGGACGTTCTGCCTCTTTTCCTATGCTTTCAATGCAATTCCAGTCTACCTCCTGAAATCGGTTTCCTGCAATTCTGCCCCGCTTTCAAGTCCTCTTGGCAGCCTTACTTCAGTATATTTTTGGACGATAGCTGTCATTTATAACTCTGCAGGTTTGTGAATTACAGTGCCCCTGAGCTCCTTTCTTCAACTCGCTTTCTCGTGAGCTGGCCGCAACACCGCAGGATTGCTTCAGGCCCTAATCTGGTTCCGGCACGGCACGCTGAGCCTTTGGTTAATTCCTCTTCCTGGTGGGAAATGAGAGTTAAATTTGCCCGTCCAGACACCTCCAGCTAGTCTGTCATTGGTTCTCCCTATTCCTGTTCATCTTCCGCAGAAATCGCAAACTGGGCCAAACAGGAGGTTAAAGGCACTGACTCTCCAAGTCGGGAGAGTGTTAGTAAAGCGTCTGGAATGTTGCACCCGAGTACCAGGGGACGAAAACTGAGACATATTGGAACACGTCTCCCGATCACACGGTTGATCATACTCTGGGTTCCACATGCATGTTTTAGCTGAAGGAAGAATCCCTTAAACCTGGAGAGTTGAGACCCGTGGAATGGGTACCATGCAATATGACTTCAAAGGGTCTTCATTTGCTCACCGAACCTCTCCAATCCTATCACTGCTGCGTTTATGCCCCTGTACACACACTTGATTCTCTTTCAGAGACATAGCAATCCATAGGTTTTAAGATACTTCCTAGTCAGGTACACTCTTAGGCATTTAATATGGGGTGTTGAGTCCATTTCGTTGAGCAAGGAGTAGCTCTTGTCTATTCCATATTTGGCTTAAGGAACTTTATCTGTGCTCATTTCAATCTCTGGTTTTATGCAGCACCCCAACTCACCTTTCCCCTTAAGCAAGCATAAGTTGGTTTTCTAAATTTGAGACCCTGTTCTGTTTTGTAATTCAGTTCCTGTGTAGCCAAGTTTACATTCCGTGTATTAGTGATATCTTATGATGTTTCTTTTTCTGTGTGACTTATTTCAGTTAGAATCATCGTACCTGAATCCACTCATTATGCTGCTACGGGCCTGATGACATAGATTTCATTGCTGAGTGATATTGCATTGTACGTAAGTACCACAACTTCTTTATCCATTTTTCACTTTCTGCGATATTGAACTTGTACCGTAAACCAGGTTCTTGTAAACAGAGCCGTCCCAACCTTTGGGGTGGCTGTGTCTTTTGATTTTAATTTCCCTAAGCTATAGGACCATAAGTGGAAGTGCCCTAGGCTCTGTTGCTTTGTTTTTTAGATGTTTCAGGAAACACCATACACTTCTCCCGAGTGGCTGTTGGCAATTTACATCCCGCCCATCAGCATAACAAGGCTCCCAGTTCTCCATGGCCTGTCCTGCCTTTCTGGATTTCACACTTTTTTCAGATGGCCCTTTTGACCAGGGGGACGTGAGACTTCATTGTAGTGCAGATTTCCTTTGCAAGCTTGCTTGGTTGGCCAAAAAGGGCGTATGCGTTTTTTCCTGAATATATTCAGGAAAAAACGCATACGCCCTTTTTGGCCAAGCGCATCATTGTGGACGTTCTGCCTCTTTTCCTATGCTTTAAATGCAATTCCAGTCTACCTCCTGAAATCGGTTTCCTGCAATTCTGCCCCGCTTTCAAGTCCTCTTGGCAGCCTTACTTCAGTATATTTTTGGACGATAGCTGTCATTTATAACTCTGCAGGTTTGTGAATTACAGTGCCCCTGAGCTCCTTTCTTCAACTCGCTTTCTCGTGAGCTGGCCGCAACACCGCAGGATGGCTTCAGGCCCTAATCTGGTTCCGGCACGGCACGCTGAGCCTTTGGTTAATTCCTCTTCCTGGTGGGAAATGAGAGTTAAATTTGCCCGTCCACACACCTCCAGCTAGTCTGTCATTGGTTCTCCCTATTCCTGTTCATCTTCCGCAGAAATTGCAAACTGGGCCAAACAGGAGGTTAAAGGCACTGACTCTCCAAGTCGGGAGAGTGTTAGTAAAGCGTCTGGAATGTTGCACCCGAGTACCAGGGGACGAAAACTGAGACATATTGGAACACGTCTCCCGATCACACGGTTGATCATACTCTGGGTTCCACATGCATGTTTTAGCTGAAGGAAGAATACCTTAAACCTGGAGAGTTGAGACCCGTGGAATGGGTTCCATGCAATATGACTTCAAAGGGTCTTCATTTGCTCACCGAACCTCTCCAGTCCTATCACTGCTGCGTTTATGCCCCTGTACACACACTTGATTCTCTTTCGGAGACATAGCAATCCATAGGTTTTAAGATACTTCCTAGTCAGGTACACTCTTAGGCATTTAATATGGGGTGTTGAGTCCATTTCGTTGAGCAAGGAGTAGCTCTTGTCTATTCCATATTTGGCTTAAGGAACTTTATCTGTGCTCATTTCAATCTCTGGTTTTATGCAGCACCCCAACTCACCTTTCCCCTTAAGCAAGCATAAGTTGGTTTTCCAAATTTGAGACCCTGTTCTGTTTTGTAATTCAGTTCCTGTGTAGCCAAGGTTACATTCCGTGTATTAGTGATATCTTATGATGTTTCTTTTTCTGTGTGACTTATTTCAGTTAGAATCATCATACCTGAATCCACTCATTATGCTGCTACGGGCCTGATGACATAGATTTCTTTGCTGAGTGATACTGCATTGTACGTAAGTACCACAACTTCTTTATCCATTTTTCACTTTCTGCGATATTGAACTTGTACCGTAAACCAGGTTCTTGTAAACAGAGCCGTCCCAACATTTGGGGTGGCTGTGTCTTTTTGATTTTAATTTCCCTAAGCTATAGGACCATAAGTGGAAGTGCCCTAGGCTCTGTTGCTTTGTTTTTTAGATGTTTCAGGAAACACCATACACTTCTCCCGAGTGGCTGTTGGCAATTTACATCCCGCCCATCAGCATAACAAGGCTCCCAGTTCTCCATGGCCTGTCCTGCCTTTCTGGATTTTACACTTTTTTCAGATGGCCCTTTTGACCGGGGGGAAGTGAGACTTCATTGTAGTGCAGATTTCCTTTGCAAGCTTGCTTGGTTGGCCAAAAAGGGCGTATGCGTTTTTTCCTGAATATATTCAGGAAAAAACGCATACGCCCTTTTTGGCCAAGTGCATCATTGTGGACGTTCTGCCTCTTTTCCTATGCTTTAAATGCAATTCCAGTCTACCTCCTGAAATCGGTTTCCTGCAATTCTGCCCCGCTTTCAAGTCCTCTTGGCAGCCTTACTTCAGTATATTTTTGGACGATAGCTGTCATTTATAACTCTGCAGGTTTGTGAATTACAGTGCCCCTGAGCTCCTTTCTTCAACTCGCTTTCTCGTGAGCTGGCCGCAACACCGCAGGATGGCTTCAGGCCCTAATCTGGTTCCGGCACGGCACGCTGAGCCTTTGGTTAATTCCTCTTCCTGGTGGGAAATGAGAGTTAAATTTGCCCGTCCACACACCTCCAGCTAGTCTGTCATTGGTTCTCCCTATTCCTGTTCATCTTCCGCAGAAATTGCAAACTGGGCCAAACAGGAGGTTAAAGGCACTGACTCTCCAAGTCGGGAGAGTGTTAGTAAAGCGTCTGGAATGTTGCACCCGAGTACCAGGGGACGAAAACTGAGACATATTGGAACACGTCTCCCGATCACACGGTTGATCATACTCTGGGTTCCACATGCATGTTTTAGCTGAAGGAAGAATACCTTAAACCTGGAGAGTTGAGACCCGTGGAATGGGTACCATGCAATATGACTTCAAAGGGTCTTCATTTGCTCACCGAACCTCTCCAATCCTATCACTGCTGCGTTTATGCCCCTGTACACACGCTTGATTCTCTTTCAGAGACATAGCAATCCATAGGTTTTAAGATACTTCCTAGTCAGGTACACTCTTAGGCATTTAATATGGGGTGTTGAGTCCATTTCGTTGAGCAAGGAGTAGCTCTTGTCTATTCCATATTTGGCTTAAGGAACTTTATCTGTGCTCATTTCAATCTCTGGTTTTATGCAGCACCCCAACTCACCTTTCCCCTTAAGCAAGCATAAGTTGGGTTTCTAAATTTGAGACCCTGTTCTGTTTTGTAATTCAGTTCCTGTGTAGCCAAGGTTACATTCCGTGTATTAGTGATATCTTATGATGTTTCTTTTCCTGTGTGACTTATTTCAGTTAGAATCATCATACCTGAATCCACTCATTATGCTGCTACGGGCCTGATGACATAGATTTCATTGCTGAGTGATACTGCATTGTACGTAAGTACCACAACTTCTTTATCCATTTTTCACTTTCTGCGATATTGAACTTGTACCGTAAACCAGGTTCTTGTAAACAGAGCCGTCCCAACCTTTGGGGTGGCTGTGTCTTTTGATTTTAATTTCCCTAAGCTATAGGACCATAAGTGGAAGTGCCCTAGGCTCTGTTGCTTTGTTTTTTAGATGTTTCAGGAAACACCATACACTTCTCCCGAGTGGCTGTTGGCAATTGACATCCCGCCCATCAGCATAACAAGGCTCCCAGTTCTCCATGGCCTGCCCTGCCTTTCTGGATTTTACACTTTTTTCAGATGGCCCTTTTGACCGGGGGGAAGTGAGACTTCATTGTAGTGCAGATTTCCTTTGCAAGCTTGCTTGGTTGGCCAAAAAGGGCGTATGCGTTTTTTCCTGAATATATTCAGGAAAAAACGCATACGCCTTTTTTGGCCAAGTGCATCATTGTGGACGTTCTGCCTCTTTTCCTATGCTTTAAATGCAATTCCAGTCTACCTCCTGAAATCGGTTTCCTGCAATTCTGCCCCGCTTTCAAGTCCTCTTGGCAGCCTTACTTCAGTATATTTTTGGACGATAGCTGTCATTTATAACTCTGCAGGTTTGTGAATTACAGTGCCCCTGAGCTCCTTTCTTCAACTCGCTTTCTCGTGAGCTGGCCGCAACACCGCAGGATGGCTTCAGGCCCTAATCTGGTTCCGGCACGGCACGCTGAGCCTTTGGTTAATTCCTCTTCCTGGTGGGAAATGAGAGTTAAATTTGCCCGTCCAGACACCTCCAGCTAGTCTGTCATTGGTTCTCCCTATTCCTGTTCATCTTCCGCAGAAATTGCAAACTGGGCCAAACAGGAGGTTAAAGGCACTGACTCTCCAAGTCGGGAGAGTGTTAGTAAAGCGTCTGGAATGTTGCACCCGAGTACCAGGGGACGAAAACTGAGACATATTGGAACACGTCTCCCGATCACACGGTTGATCATACTCTGGGTTCCACATGCATGTTTTAGCTGAAGGAAGAATACCTTAAACCTGGAGAGTTGAGACCCGTGGAATGGGTACCATGCAATATGACTTCAAAGGGTCTTCATTTGCTCACCGAACCTCTCCAATCCTATCACTGCTGCGTTTATGCCCCTGTACACACGCTTGATTCTCTTTCAGAGACATAGCAATCTATAGGTTTTAAGATACTTCCTAGTCAGGTACACTCTTAGGCATTTAATATGGGGTGTTGAGTCCATTTCGTTGAGCAAGGAGTAGCTCTTGTCTATTCCATATTTGGCTTAAGGAACTTTATCTGTGCTCATTTCAATCTCTGGTTTTATGCAGCACCCCAACTCACCTTTCCCCTTAAGCAAGCATAAGTTGGGTTTCTAAATTTGAGACCCTGTTCTGTTTTGTAATTCAGTTCCTGTGTAGCCAAGGTTACATTCCGTGTATTAGTGATATCTTATGATGTTTCTTTTCCTGTGTGACTTATTTCAGTTAGAATCATCATACCTGAATCCACTCATTATGCTGCTACGGGCCTGATGACATAGATTTCATTGCTGAGTGATACTGCATTGTACGTAAGTACCACAACTTCTTTATCCATTTTTCACTTTCTGCGATATTGAACTTGTACCGTAAACCAGGTTCTTGTAAACAGAGCCGTCCCAACCTTTGGGGTGGCTGTGTCTTTTGATTTTAATTTCCCTAAGCTATAGGACCATAAGTGGAAGTGCCCTAGGCTCTGTTGCTTTGTTTTTTAGATGTTTCAGGAAACACCATACACTTCTCCCGAGTGGCTGTTGGCAATTTACATCCCGCCCATCAGCATAACAAGGCTCCCAGTTCTCCATGGCCTGTCCTGCCTTTCTGGATTTTACACTTTTTTCAGATGGCCCTTTTGACCGGGGGGAAGTGAGACTTCATTGTAGTGCAGATTTCCTTTGCAAGCTTGCTTGGTTGGCCAAAAAGGGCGTATGCGATTTTTCCTGAATATATTCAGGAAAAAACGCATACGCCCTTTTTGGCCAAGTGCATCATTGTGGACGTTCTGCCTCTTTTCCTATGCTTTCAATGCAATTCCAGTCTACCTCCTGAAATCAGTTTCCTGCAATTCTGCCCCGCTTTCAAGTCCTCTTGGCAGCCTTACTTCAGTATATTTTTGGACGATAGCTGTCATTTATAACTCTGCAGGTTTGTGAATTACAGTGCCCCTGAGCTCCTTTCTTCAACTCGCTTTCTCGTGAGCTGGCCGCAACACCGCAGGATGGCTTCAGTCCCTAATCTGGTTCCGGCACGGCACGCTGAGCCTTTGGTTAATTCCTCTTTCTGGTGGGAAATGAGAGTTAAATTTGCCCGTCCAGACACCTCCAGCTAGTCTGTCATTGGTTCTGCCTATTCCTGTTCATCTTCCGCAGAAATTGCAAACTGGGCCAAACAGGAGGTTAAAGGCACTGACTCTCCAAGTCGGGAGAGTGTTAGTAAAGCGTCTGGAATGTTGCACCCGAGTACCTGGGGACGAAAACTGAGACATATTGGAACACGTCTCCCGATCACACGGTTGATCATACTCTGGGTTCCACATGCATGTTTTAGCTGAAGGAAGAATACCTTAAACCTGGAGAGTTGAGACCCGTGGAATGGGTACCATGCAATATGACTTCAAAGGGTCTTCATTTGCTCACCGAACCTCTCCAATCCTATCACTGCTGCGTTTATGCCCCTGTACACACACTTGATTCTCTTTCAGAGACATAGCAATCCATAGGTTTTAAGATACTTCCTAGTCAGGTACACTCTTAGGCATTTAATATGGGGTGTTGAGTCCATTTCGTTGAGCAAGGAGTAGCTCTTGTCTATTCCATATTTGGCTTAAGGAACTTTATCTGTGCTCATTTCAATCTCTGGTTTTATGCAGCACCCCAACTCACCTTTCCCCTTAAGCAAGCATAAGTTGGTTTTCTAAATTTCAGACCCTGTTCTGTTTTGTAATTCAGTTCCTGTGTAGCCAAGGTTACATTCCGTGTATTAGTGATATCTTATGATGTTTCTTTTCCTGTGTGACTTATTTCAGTTAGAATCATCATACCTGAATCCACTCATTATGCTGCTACAGGCCTGATGACATAGATTTCATTTCTGAGTGATACTGCATTGTACGTAAGTACCACAACTTCTTTATCCATTTTTCACTTTCTGCGATATTGAACTTGTACCGTAAACCAGGTTCTTGTAAACAGAGCCGTCCCAACCTTTGGGGTGGCTGTGTCTTTTTGATTTTAATTTCCCTAAGCTATAGGACCATAAGTTGAAGTGCCCTAGGCTCTGTTGCTTTGTTTTTTAGATGTTTCAGGAAACACCATACACTTCTCCCGAGTGGCTGTTGGCAATTTACATCCCGCCCATCAGCATAACAAGGCTCCCAGTTCTCCATGGCCTGTCCTGCCTTTCTGGATTTTACACTTTTTTCAGATGGCCCTTTGGACCGGGGGGAAGTGAGACTTCATTGTAGTGCAGATTTCCTTTGCAAGCTTGCTTGGTTGGCCAAAAAGGGCGTATGCGTTTTTTCCTGAATATATTCAGGAAAAAACGCATACGCCCTTTTTGGCCAAGTGCATCATTGTGGACGTTCTGCCTCTTTTCCTATGCTTTAAATGCAATTCCAGTCTACCTCCTGAAATCGGTTTCCTGCAATTCTGCCCCGCTTTCAAGTCCTCTTGGCAGCCTTACTTCAGTATATTTTTGGACGATAGCTGTCATTTATAACTCTGCAGGTTTGTGAATTACAGTGCCCCTGAGCTCCTTTCTTCAACTCGCTTTCTCGTGAGCTGGCCGCAACACCGCAGGATGGCTTCAGGCCCTAATCTGGTTCCGGCACGGCACGCTGAGCCTTTGGTTAATTCCTCTTCCTGGTGGGAAATGTGAGTTAAATTTGCCCGTCCAGACACCTCCAGCTAGTCTGTCATTGGTTCTGCCTATTCCTGTTCATCTTCCGCAGAAATTGCAAACTGGGCCAAACAGGAGGTTAAAGGCACTGACTCTCCAAGTCGGGAGAGTGTTAGTAAAGCGTCTGGAATGTTGCACCCGAGTACCCGGGGACGAAAACTGAGACATATTGGAACACGTCTCCCGATCACACGGTTGATCATACTCTGGGTTCCACATGCATGTTTTAGCTGAAGGAAGAATACCTTAAACCTGGAGAGTTGAGACCCGTGGAATGGGTACCATGCAATATGACTTCAAAGGGTCTTCATTTGCTCACCGAACCTCTCCAATCCTATCACTGCTGCGTTTATGCCCCTGTACACACACTTGATTCTCTTTCAGAGACATAGCAATCCATAGGTTTTAAGATACTTCCTAGTCAGGTACACTCTTAGGCATTTAATATGGGGTGTTGAGTCCATTTCGTTGAGCAAGGAGTAGCTCTTGTCTATTCCATATTTCGCTTTAGGAACTTTATCTGTGCTCATTTCAATCTCTGGTTTTATGCAGCACCCCAACTCACCTTTCCCCTTAAGAAAGCATAAGTTTGTTTTCTAAATTTGAGACCCTGTTCTGTTTTGTAATTCAGTTCCTGTGTAGCCAAGTTTACATTCCGTGTATTAGTGATATCTTATGATGTTTCTTTTTCTGTGTGACTTATTTCAGTTAGAATCATCGTACCTGAATCCACTCATTATGCTGCTACGGGCCTGATGACATAGATTTCATTGCTGAGTGATACTGCATTGTACGTAAGTACCACAACTTCTTTATCCATTTTTCACTTTCTGCGATATTGAACTTGTACCGTAAACCAGGTTCTTGTAAACAGAGCCGTCCCAACCTTTGGGGTGGCTGTGTCTTTTGATTTTAATTTCCCTAAGCTATAGGACCATAAGTGGAAGTGCCCTAGGCTCTGTTGCTTTGTTTTTTAGATGTTTCAGGAAACACCATACACTTCTTCCGAGTGGCTGTTGGCAATTTACATCCCGCCCATAAGCGTAACAAGGCTCCCAGTTCTCCATGGCCTGTCCTGCCTTTCTGGATTTTACACTTTTTTCAGATGGCCCTTTGGACCGGGGGGAACTGAGACTTCATTGTAGTGCAGATTTCCTTTGCAAGCTTGCTTGGTTGGCCAAAAAGGGCGTATGCGTTTTTTCCTGAATATATTCAGGAAAAAACGCATACGCCCTTTTTGGCCAAGTGCATCATTGTGGACGTTCTGCCTCTTTTCCTATGCTTTAAATGCAATTCCAGTCTACCTCCTGAAATCGGTTTCCTGCAATTCTGCCCCGCTTTCAAGTCCTCTTGGCAGCCTTACTTCAGTATATTTTTGGACGATAGCTGTCATTTATAACTCTGCAGGTTTGTGAATTACAGTGCCCCTGAGCTCCTTTCTTCAACTCGCTTTCTCGTGAGCTGGCCGCAACACCGCAGGATGGCTTCAGGCCCTAATCTGGTTCCGGCACGGCACGCTGAGCCTTTGGTTAATTCCTCTTCCTGGTGGGAAATGTGAGTTAAATTTGCCCGTCCAGACACCTCCAGCTAGTCTGTCATTGGTTCTGCCTATTCCTGTTCATCTTCCGCAGAAATTGCAAACTGGGCCAAACAGGAGGTTAAAGGCACTGACTCTCCAAGTCGGGAGAGTGTTAGTAAAGCGTCTGGAATGTTGCACCCGAGTACCAGGGGACGAAAACTGAGACATATTGGAACACGTCTCCCGATCACACGGTTGATCATACTCTGGGTTCCACATGCATGTTTTAGCTGAAGGAAGAATACCTTAAACCTGGAGAGTTGAGACCCGTGGAATGGGTACCATGCAATATGACTTCAAAGGGTCTTCATTTGCTCACCGAACCTCTCCAATCCTATCACTGCTGCGTTTATGCCCCTGTACACACACTTGATTCTCTTTCAGAGACATAGCAATCCATAGGTTTTAAGATACTTCCTAGTCAGGTACACTCTTAGGCATTTAATATGGGGTGTTGAGTCCATTTCGTTGAGCAAGGAGTAGCTCTTGTCTATTCCATATTTCGCTTTAGGAACTTTATCTGTGCTCATTTCAATCTCTGGTTTTATGCAGCACCCCAACTCACCTTTCCCCTTAAGAAAGCATAAGTTTGTTTTCTAAATTTGAGACCCTGTTCTGTTTTGTAATTCAGTTCCTGTGTAGCCAAGTTTACATTCCGTGTATTAGTGATATCTTATGATGTTTCTTTTTCTGTGTGACTTATTTCAGTTAGAATCATCGTACCTGAATCCACTCATTATGCTGCTACGGGCCTGATGACATAGATTTCATTGCTGAGTGATACTGCATTGTACGTAAGTACCACAACTTCTTTATCCATTTTTCACTTTCTGCGATATTGAACTTGTACCGTAAACCAGGTTCTTGTAAACAGAGCCGTCCCAACCTTTGGGGTGGCTGTGTCTTTTGATTTTAATTTCCCTAAGCTATAGGACCATAAGTGGAAGTGCCCTAGGCTCTGTTGCTTTGTTTTTTAGATGTTTCAGGAAACACCATACACTTCTTCCGAGTGGCTGTTGGCAATTTACATCCCGCCCATAAGCGTAACAAGGCTCCCAGTTCTCCATGGCCTGTCCTGCCTTTCTGGATTTTACACTTTTTTCAGATGGCCCTTTGGACCGGGGGGAACTGAGACTTCATTGTAGTGCAGATTTCCTTTGCAAGCTTGCTTGGTTGGCCAAAAAGGGCGTATGCGTTTTTTCCTGAATATATTCAGGAAAAAACGCATACGCCCTTTTTGGCCAAGTGCATCATTGTGGACGTTCTGCCTCTTTTCCTATGCTTTAAATGCAATTCCAGTCTACCTCCTGAAATCGGTTTCCTGCAATTCTGCCCCGCTTTCAAGTCCTCTTGGCAGCCTTACTTCAGTATATTTTTGGACGATAGCTGTCATTTATAACTCTGCAGGTTTGTGAATTACAGTGCCCCTGAGCTCCTTTCTTCAACTCGCTTTCTCGTGAGCTGGCCGCAACACCGCAGGATGGCTTCAGGCCCTAATCTGGTTCCGGCACGGCACGCTGAGCCTTTGGTTAATTCCTCTTCCTGGTGGGAAATGAGAGTTAAATTTGCCCGTCCAGACACCTCCAGCTAGTCTGTCATTGGTTCTCCCTATTCCTGTTCATCTTCCGCAGAAATTGCAAACTGGGCCAAACAGGAGGTTAAAGGCACTGACTCTCCAAGTCGGGAGAGTGTTAGTAAAGCGTCTGGAATGTTGCACCCGAGTACCAGGGGACGAAAACTGAGACATATTGGAACACGTCTCCCGATCACACGGTTGATCATACTCTGGGTTCCACATGCATGTTTTAGCTGAAGGAAGAATACCTTAAACCTGGAGAGTTGAGACCCGTGGAATGGGTACCATGCAATATGACTTCAAAGGGTCTTCATTTGCTCACCGAACCTCTCCAATCCTATCACTGCTGCGTTTATGCCCCTGTACACACACTTGATTCTCTTTCAGACACATAGCAATCCATAGGTTTTAAGATACTTCCTAGTCAGGTACACTCTTAGGCATTTAATATGGGGTGTTGAGTCCATTTCGTTGAGCAAGGAGTAGCTCTTGTCTATTCCATATTTGGCTTAAGGAACTTTATCTGTGCTAATTTCAATCTCTGGTTTTATGCAGCACCCCAACTCACCTTTCCCCTTAAGCAAGCATAAGTTGGGTTTCTAAATTTGAGACCCTGTTCTGTTTTGTAATTCAGTTCCTGTGTAGCCAAGTTTACATTCCGTGTATTAGTGATATCTTATGATGTTTCTTTTCCTGTGTGACTTATTTCAGTTAGAATCATCATACCTGAATCCACTCATTATGCTGCTACAGGCCTGATGACATAGATTTCATTTCTGAGTGATACTGCATTGTACGTAAGTACCACAACTTCTTTATCCATTTTTCACTTTCTGCGATATTGAACTTGTACCGTAAACCAGGTTCTTGTAAACAGAGCCGTCCCAACATTTGGGGTGGCTGTGTCTTTTTGATTTTAATTTCCCTAAGCTATAGGACCATAAGTGGAAGTGCCCTAGGCTCTGTTGCTTTGTTTTTTAGATGTTTCAGGAAACACCATACACTTCTCCCGAGTGGCTGTTGGCAATTTACATCCCGCCCATCAGCATAACAAGGCTCCCAGTTCTCCATGGCCTGTCCTGCCTTTCTGGATTTTACACTTTTTTCAGATGGCCCTTTGGACCGGGGGGAAGTGAGACTTCATTGTAGTGCAGATTTCCTTTGCAAGCTTGCTTGGTTGGCCAAAAAGGGCGTATGCGTTTTTTCCTGAATATATTCAGGAAAAAACGCATACGCCCTTTTTGGCCAAGTGCATCATTGTGGACGTTCTGCCTCTTTTCCTATGCTTTCAATGCAATTCCAGTCTACCTCCTGAAATCGGTTTCCTGCAATTCTGCCCCGCTTTCAAGTCCTCTTGGCAGCCTTACTTCAGTATATTTTTGGACGATAGCTGTCATTTATAACTCTGCAGGTTTGTGAATTACAGTGCCCCTGAGCTCCTTTCTTCAACTCGCTTTCTCGTGAGCTGGCCGCAACACCGCAGGATGGCTTCAGGCCCTAATCTGGTTCCGGCACGGCACGCTGAGCCTTTGGTTAATTCCTCTTCCTGGTGGGAAATGAGAGTTAAATTTGCCCGTCCAGACACCTCCAGCTAGTCTGTCATTGGTTCTGCCTATTCCTGTTCATCTTCCGCAGAAATTGCAAACTGGGCCAAACAGGAGGTTAAAGGCACTGACTCTCCAAGTCGGGAGAGTGTTAGTAAAGCGTCTGGAATGTTGCACCCGAGTACCAGGGGACGAAAACTGAGACATATTGGAACACGTCTCCCGATCACACGGTTGATCATACTCTGGGTTCCACATGCATGTTTTAGCTGAAGGAAGAATACCTTAAACCTGGAGAGTTGAGACCCGTGGAATGGGTACCATGCAATATGACTTCAAAGGGTCTTCATTTGCTCACCGAACCTCTCCAATCCTATCACTGCTGCGTTTATGCCCCTGTACACACACTTGATTCTCTTTCAGAGACATAGCAATCCATAGGTTTTAAGATACTTCCTAGTCAGGTACACTCTTAGGCATTTAATATGGGGTGTTGAGTCCATTTCGTTGAGCAAGGAGTAGCTCTTGTCTATTCCATATTTGGCTTAAGGAACTTTATCTGTGCTCATTTCAATCTCTGGTTTTATGCAGCACCCCAACTCACCTTTCCCCTTAAGAAAGAATAAGTTGGTTTTCTAAATTTGAGACCCTGTTCTGTTTTGTAATTCAGTTCCTGTGTAGCCAAGTTTACATTCCGTGTATTAGTGATATCTTATGATGTTTCTTTTTCTGTGTGACTTATTTCAGTTAGAATCATCATACCTGAATCCACTCATTATGCTGCTACGGGCCTGATGACATAGATTTCCTTGCTGAGTGATATGGCATTGTACGTAAGTACCACAACTTCTTTATCCATTTTTCACTTTCTGCGATATTGAACTTGTACCGTAAACCAGGTTCTTGTAAACAGAGCCGTCCCAACCTTTGGGGTGGCTGTGTCTTTTGATTTTAATTTCCCTAAGCTATAGGACCATAAGTGGAAGTGCCCTAGGCTCTGTTGCTTTGTTTTTTAGATGTTTCAGGAAACACCATACACTTCTCCCGAGTGGCTGTTGGCAATTTACATCCCGCCCATCAGCATAACAAGGCTCCCAGTTCTCCATGGCCTGTCCTGCCTTTCTGGATTTTACACTTTTTTCAGATGGCCCTTTGGACCGGGGGGAAGTGAGACTTCATTGTAGTGCAGATTTCCTTTGCAAGCTTGCTTGGTTGGCCAAAAAGGGCGTATGCGTTTTTTCCTGAATATATTCAGGAAAAAACGCATACGCCCTTTTGGCCAAGTGCATCATTGTGGACGTTCTGCCTCTTTTCCTATGCTTTCAATGCAATTCCAGTCTACCTCCTGAAATCGGTTTCCTGCAATTCTGCCCCGCTTTCAAGTCCTCTTGGCAGCCTTACTTCAGTATATTTTTGGACGATAGCTGTCATTTATAACTCTGCAGGTTTGTGAATTACAGTGCCCCTGAGCTCCTTTCTTCAACTCGCTTTCTCGTGAGCTGGCCGCAACACCGCAGGATGGCTTCAGGCCCTAATCTGGTTCCGGCACGGCACGCTGAGCCTTTGGTTAATTCCTCTTCCTGGTGGGAAATGAGAGTTAAATTTGCCCGTCCAGACACCTCCAGCTAGTCTGTCATTGGTTCTCCCTATTCCTGTTCATCTTCTGCAGAAATTGCAAACTGGGCCAAACAGGAGGTTAAAGGCACTGACTCTCCAAGTCGGGAGAGTGTTAGTAAAGCGTCTGGAATGTTGCACCCGAGTACCAGGGGACGAAAACTGAGACATATTGGAACACGTCTCCCGATCACACGGTTGATCATACTCTGGGTTCCACATGCATGTTTTAGCTGAAGGAAGAATACCTTAAACCTGGAGAGTTGAGACCCGTGGAATGGGTACCATGCAATATGACTTCAAAGGGTCTTCATTTGCACACCGAACCTCTCCAATCCTATCACTGCTGCGTTTATCCCCCTGTACACACACTTGATTCTCTTTCAGAGACATAGCAATCCATAGGTTTTAAGATACTTCCTAGTCAGGTACACTCTTAGGCATTTAATATGGGGTGTTGAGTCCATTTCATTGAGCAAGGAGTAGCTCTTGTATATTCCATATTTGGCTTAAGGAACTTTATCTGTGCTCATTTCAATCTCTGGTTTTATGCAGCACCCCAACTCACCTTTCCCCTTAAGCAAGCATAATTTGGGTTTCTAAATTTGAGACCCTGTTCTGTTTTGTAATTCAGTTCCTGTGTAGCCAAGGTTACATTCCGTGTATTAGTGATATCTTATGATGTTTCTTTTCCTGTGTGACTTATTTCAGTTAGAATCATCGTACCTGAATCCACTCATTATGCTGCTACGGGCCTGATGACATAGATTTCATTGCTGAGTGATACTGCATTGTACGTAAGTACCACAACTTCTTTATCCATTTTTCACTTTCTGCGATATTGAACTTGTACCGTAAACCAGGTTCTTGTAAACAGAGCCGTCCCAACCTTTGGGGTGGCTGTGTCTTTTTGATTTTAATTTCCCTAAGCTATAGGACCATAAGTGGAAGTGCCCTAGGCTCTGTTGCTTTGTTTTTTAGATGTTTCAGGAAACACCATACACTTCTCCCGAGTGGCTGTTGGCAATTTACATCCCGCCCATCAGCATAACAAGGCTCCCAGTTCTCCATGGCCTGTCCTGCCTTTCTGGATTTTACACTTTTTTCAGATGGCCCTTTGGACCGGGGGGAACTGAGACTTCATTGTAGTGCAGATTTCCTTTGCAAGCTTGCTTGGTTGGCCAAAAAGGGCGTATGCGTTTTTTCCTGAATATATTCAGGAAAAAACGCATACGCCCTTTTTGGCCAAGTGCATCATTGTGGACGTTCTGCCTCTTTTCCTATGCTTTAAATGCAATTCCAGTCTACCTCCTGAAATCGGTTTCCTGCAATTCTGCCCCGCTTTCAAGTCCTCTTGGCAGCCTTACTTCAGTATATTTTTGGACGATAGCTGTCATTTATAACTCTGCAGGTTTGTGAATTACAGTGCCCCTGAGCTCCTTTCTTCAACTCGCTTTCTCGTGAGCTGGCCGCAACACCGCAGGATGGCTTCAGGCCCTAATCTGGTTCCGGCACGGCACGCTGAGCCTTTGGTTAATTCCTCTTCCTGGTGGGAAATGAGAGTTAAATTTGCCCGTCCAGACACCTCCAGCTAGTCTGTCATTGGTTCTCCCTATTCCTGTTCATCTTCCGCAGAAATTGCAAACTGGGCCAAACAGGAGGTTAAAGGCACTGACTCTCCAAGTCGGGAGAGTGTTAGTAAAGCGTCTGGAATGTTGCACCCGAGTACCAGGGGACGAAAACTGAGACATATTGGAACACGTCTCCCGATCACACGGTTGATCATACTCTGGGTTCCACATGCATGTTTTAGCTGAAGGAAGAATACCTTAAACCTGGAGAGTTGAGACCCGTGGAATGGGTACCATGCAATATGACTTCAAAGGGTCTTCATTTGCTCACCGAACCTCTCCAATCCTATCACTGCTGCGTTTATGCCCCTGTACACACGCTTGATTCTCTTTCAGAGACATAGCAATCCATAGGTTTTAAGATACTTCCTAGTCAGGTACACTCTTAGGCATTTAATATGGGGTGTTGAGTCCATTTCGTTGAGCAAGGAGTAGCTCTTGTCTATTCCATATTTGGCTTAAGGAACTTTATCTGTGCTCATTTCAATCTCTGGTTTTATGCAGCACCCCAACTCACCTTTCCCCTTAAGCAAGCATAAGTTGGGTTTCTAAATTTGAGACCCTGTTCTGTTTTGTAATTCAGTTCCTGTGTAGCCAAGGTTACATTCCGTGTATTAGTGATATCTTATGATGTTTCTTTTCCTGTGTGACTTATTTCAGTTAGAATCATCATACCTGAATCCACTCATTATGCTGCTACGGGCCTGATGACATAGATTTCATTGCTGAGTGATACTGCATTGTACGTAAGTACCACAACTTCTTTATCCATTTTTCACTTTCTGCGATATTGAACTTGTACCGTAAACCAGGTTCTTGTAAACAGAGCCGTCCCAACCTTTGGGGTGGCTGTGTCTTTTGATTTTAATTTCCCTAAGCTATAGGACCATAAGTGGAAGTGCCCTAGGCTCTGTTGCTTTGTTTTTTAGATGTTTCAGGAAACACCATACACTTCTCCCGAGTGGCTGTTGGCAATTGACATCCCGCCCATCAGCATAACAAGGCTCCCAGTTCTCCATGGCCTGCCCTGCCTTTCTGGATTTTACACTTTTTTCAGATGGCCCTTTTGACCGGGGGGAAGTGAGACTTCATTGTAGTGCAGATTTCCTTTGCAAGCTTGCTTGGTTGGCCAAAAAGGGCGTATGCGTTTTTTCCTGAATATATTCAGGAAAAAACGCATACGCCTTTTTTGGCCAAGTGCATCATTGTGGACGTTCTGCCTCTTTTCCTATGCTTTAAATGCAATTCCAGTCTACCTCCTGAAATCGGTTTCCTGCAATTCTGCCCCGCTTTCAAGTCCTCTTGGCAGCCTTACTTCAGTATATTTTTGGACGATAGCTGTCATTTATAACTCTGCAGGTTTGTGAATTACAGTGCCCCTGAGCTCCTTTCTTCAACTCGCTTTCTCGTGAGCTGGCCGCAACACCGCAGGATGGCTTCAGGCCCTAATCTGGTTCCGGCACGGCACGCTGAGCCTTTGGTTAATTCCTCTTCCTGGTGGGAAATGAGAGTTAAATTTGCCCGTCCAGACACCTCCAGCTAGTCTGTCATTGGTTCTCCCTATTCCTGTTCATCTTCCGCAGAAATTGCAAACTGGGCCAAACAGGAGGTTAAAGGCACTGACTCTCCAAGTCGGGAGAGTGTTAGTAAAGCGTCTGGAATGTTGCACCCGAGTACCAGGGGACGAAAACTGAGACATATTGGAACACGTCTCCCGATCACACGGTTGATCATACTCTGGGTTCCACATGCATGTTTTAGCTGAAGGAAGAATACCTTAAACCTGGAGAGTTGAGACCCGTGGAATGGGTACCATGCAATATGACTTCAAAGGGTCTTCATTTGCTCACCGAACCTCTCCAATCCTATCACTGCTGCGTTTATGCCCCTGTACACACGCTTGATTCTCTTTCAGAGACATAGCAATCTATAGGTTTTAAGATACTTCCTAGTCAGGTACACTCTTAGGCATTTAATATGGGGTGTTGAGTCCATTTCGTTGAGCAAGGAGTAGCTCTTGTCTATTCCATATTTGGCTTAAGGAACTTTATCTGTGCTCATTTCAATCTCTGGTTTTATGCAGCACCCCAACTCACCTTTCCCCTTAAGCAAGCATAAGTTGGGTTTCTAAATTTGAGACCCTGTTCTGTTTTGTAATTCAGTTCCTGTGTAGCCAAGGTTACATTCCGTGTATTAGTGATATCTTATGATGTTTCTTTTCCTGTGTGACTTATTTCAGTTAGAATCATCATACCTGAATCCACTCATTATGCTGCTACGGGCCTGATGACATAGATTTCATTGCTGAGTGATACTGCATTGTACGTAAGTACCACAACTTCTTTATCCATTTTTCACTTTCTGCGATATTGAACTTGTACCGTAAACCAGGTTCTTGTAAACAGAGCCGTCCCAACCTTTGGGGTGGCTGTGTCTTTTGATTTTAATTTCCCTAAGCTATAGGACCATAAGTGGAAGTGCCCTAGGCTCTGTTGCTTTGTTTTTTAGATGTTTCAGGAAACACCATACACTTCTCCCGAGTGGCTGTTGGCAATTTACATCCCGCCCATCAGCATAACAAGGCTCCCAGTTCTCCATGGCCTGTCCTGCCTTTCTGGATTTTACACTTTTTTCAGATGGCCCTTTTGACCGGGGGGAAGTGAGACTTCATTGTAGTGCAGATTTCCTTTGCAAGCTTGCTTGGTTGGCCAAAAAGGGCGTATGCGATTTTTCCTGAATATATTCAGGAAAAAACGCATACGCCCTTTTTGGCCAAGTGCATCATTGTGGACGTTCTGCCTCTTTTCCTATGCTTTCAATGCAATTCCAGTCTACCTCCTGAAATCAGTTTCCTGCAATTCTGCCCCGCTTTCAAGTCCTCTTGGCAGCCTTACTTCAGTATATTTTTGGACGATAGCTGTCATTTATAACTCTGCAGGTTTGTGAATTACAGTGCCCCTGAGCTCCTTTCTTCAACTCGCTTTCTCGTGAGCTGGCCGCAACACCGCAGGATGGCTTCAGTCCCTAATCTGGTTCCGGCACGGCACGCTGAGCCTTTGGTTAATTCCTCTTTCTGGTGGGAAATGAGAGTTAAATTTGCCCGTCCAGACACCTCCAGCTAGTCTGTCATTGGTTCTGCCTATTCCTGTTCATCTTCCGCAGAAATTGCAAACTGGGCCAAACAGGAGGTTAAAGGCACTGACTCTCCAAGTCGGGAGAGTGTTAGTAAAGCGTCTGGAATGTTGCACCCGAGTACCTGGGGACGAAAACTGAGACATATTGGAACACGTCTCCCGATCACACGGTTGATCATACTCTGGGTTCCACATGCATGTTTTAGCTGAAGGAAGAATACCTTAAACCTGGAGAGTTGAGACCCGTGGAATGGGTACCATGCAATATGACTTCAAAGGGTCTTCATTTGCTCACCGAACCTCTCCAATCCTATCACTGCTGCGTTTATGCCCCTGTACACACACTTGATTCTCTTTCAGAGACATAGCAATCCATAGGTTTTAAGATACTTCCTAGTCAGGTACACTCTTAGGCATTTAATATGGGGTGTTGAGTCCATTTCGTTGAGCAAGGAGTAGCTCTTGTCTATTCCATATTTGGCTTAAGGAACTTTATCTGTGCTCATTTCAATCTCTGGTTTTATGCAGCACCCCAACTCACCTTTCCCCTTAAGCAAGCATAAGTTGGTTTTCTAAATTTCAGACCCTGTTCTGTTTTGTAATTCAGTTCCTGTGTAGCCAAGGTTACATTCCGTGTATTAGTGATATCTTATGATGTTTCTTTTCCTGTGTGACTTATTTCAGTTAGAATCATCATACCTGAATCCACTCATTATGCTGCTACAGGCCTGATGACATAGATTTCATTTCTGAGTGATACTGCATTGTACGTAAGTACCACAACTTCTTTATCCATTTTTCACTTTCTGCGATATTGAACTTGTACCGTAAACCAGGTTCTTGTAAACAGAGCCGTCCCAACCTTTGGGGTGGCTGTGTCTTTTTGATTTTAATTTCCCTAAGCTATAGGACCATAAGTTGAAGTGCCCTAGGCTCTGTTGCTTTGTTTTTTAGATGTTTCAGGAAACACCATACACTTCTCCCGAGTGGCTGTTGGCAATTTACATCCCGCCCATCAGCATAACAAGGCTCCCAGTTCTCCATGGCCTGTCCTGCCTTTCTGGATTTTACACTTTTTTCAGATGGCCCTTTGGACCGGGGGGAAGTGAGACTTCATTGTAGTGCAGATTTCCTTTGCAAGCTTGCTTGGTTGGCCAAAAAGGGCGTATGCGTTTTTTCCTGAATATATTCAGGAAAAAACGCATACGCCCTTTTTGGCCAAGTGCATCATTGTGGACGTTCTGCCTCTTTTCCTATGCTTTAAATGCAATTCCAGTCTACCTCCTGAAATCGGTTTCCTGCAATTCTGCCCCGCTTTCAAGTCCTCTTGGCAGCCTTACTTCAGTATATTTTTGGACGATAGCTGTCATTTATAACTCTGCAGGTTTGTGAATTACAGTGCCCCTGAGCTCCTTTCTTCAACTCGCTTTCTCGTGAGCTGGCCGCAACACCGCAGGATGGCTTCAGGCCCTAATCTGGTTCCGGCACGGCACGCTGAGCCTTTGGTTAATTCCTCTTCCTGGTGGGAAATGTGAGTTAAATTTGCCCGTCCAGACACCTCCAGCTAGTCTGTCATTGGTTCTGCCTATTCCTGTTCATCTTCCGCAGAAATTGCAAACTGGGCCAAACAGGAGGTTAAAGGCACTGACTCTCCAAGTCGGGAGAGTGTTAGTAAAGCGTCTGGAATGTTGCACCCGAGTACCCGGGGACGAAAACTGAGACATATTGGAACACGTCTCCCGATCACACGGTTGATCATACTCTGGGTTCCACATGCATGTTTTAGCTGAAGGAAGAATACCTTAAACCTGGAGAGTTGAGACCCGTGGAATGGGTACCATGCAATATGACTTCAAAGGGTCTTCATTTGCTCACCGAACCTCTCCAATCCTATCACTGCTGCGTTTATGCCCCTGTACACACACTTGATTCTCTTTCAGAGACATAGCAATCCATAGGTTTTAAGATACTTCCTAGTCAGGTACACTCTTAGGCATTTAATATGGGGTGTTGAGTCCATTTCGTTGAGCAAGGAGTAGCTCTTGTCTATTCCATATTTCGCTTTAGGAACTTTATCTGTGCTCATTTCAATCTCTGGTTTTATGCAGCACCCCAACTCACCTTTCCCCTTAAGAAAGCATAAGTTTGTTTTCTAAATTTGAGACCCTGTTCTGTTTTGTAATTCAGTTCCTGTGTAGCCAAGTTTACATTCCGTGTATTAGTGATATCTTATGATGTTTCTTTTTCTGTGTGACTTATTTCAGTTAGAATCATCGTACCTGAATCCACTCATTATGCTGCTACGGGCCTGATGACATAGATTTCATTGCTGAGTGATACTGCATTGTACGTAAGTACCACAACTTCTTTATCCATTTTTCACTTTCTGCGATATTGAACTTGTACCGTAAACCAGGTTCTTGTAAACAGAGCCGTCCCAACCTTTGGGGTGGCTGTGTCTTTTGATTTTAATTTCCCTAAGCTATAGGACCATAAGTGGAAGTGCCCTAGGCTCTGTTGCTTTGTTTTTTAGATGTTTCAGGAAACACCATACACTTCTTCCGAGTGGCTGTTGGCAATTTACATCCCGCCCATAAGCGTAACAAGGCTCCCAGTTCTCCATGGCCTGTCCTGCCTTTCTGGATTTTACACTTTTTTCAGATGGCCCTTTGGACCGGGGGGAACTGAGACTTCATTGTAGTGCAGATTTCCTTTGCAAGCTTGCTTGGTTGGCCAAAAAGGGCGTATGCGTTTTTTCCTGAATATATTCAGGAAAAAACGCATACGCCCTTTTTGGCCAAGTGCATCATTGTGGACGTTCTGCCTCTTTTCCTATGCTTTAAATGCAATTCCAGTCTACCTCCTGAAATCGGTTTCCTGCAATTCTGCCCCGCTTTCAAGTCCTCTTGGCAGCCTTACTTCAGTATATTTTTGGACGATAGCTGTCATTTATAACTCTGCAGGTTTGTGAATTACAGTGCCCCTGAGCTCCTTTCTTCAACTCGCTTTCTCGTGAGCTGGCCGCAACACCGCAGGATGGCTTCAGGCCCTAATCTGGTTCCGGCACGGCACGCTGAGCCTTTGGTTAATTCCTCTTCCTGGTGGGAAATGTGAGTTAAATTTGCCCGTCCAGACACCTCCAGCTAGTCTGTCATTGGTTCTGCCTATTCCTGTTCATCTTCCGCAGAAATTGCAAACTGGGCCAAACAGGAGGTTAAAGGCACTGACTCTCCAAGTCGGGAGAGTGTTAGTAAAGCGTCTGGAATGTTGCACCCGAGTACCAGGGGACGAAAACTGAGACATATTGGAACACGTCTCCCGATCACACGGTTGATCATACTCTGGGTTCCACATGCATGTTTTAGCTGAAGGAAGAATACCTTAAACCTGGAGAGTTGAGACCCGTGGAATGGGTACCATGCAATATGACTTCAAAGGGTCTTCATTTGCTCACCGAACCTCTCCAATCCTATCACTGCTGCGTTTATGCCCCTGTACACACACTTGATTCTCTTTCAGAGACATAGCAATCCATAGGTTTTAAGATACTTCCTAGTCAGGTACACTCTTAGGCATTTAATATGGGGTGTTGAGTCCATTTCGTTGAGCAAGGAGTAGCTCTTGTCTATTCCATATTTCGCTTTAGGAACTTTATCTGTGCTCATTTCAATCTCTGGTTTTATGCAGCACCCCAACTCACCTTTCCCCTTAAGAAAGCATAAGTTTGTTTTCTAAATTTGAGACCCTGTTCTGTTTTGTAATTCAGTTCCTGTGTAGCCAAGTTTACATTCCGTGTATTAGTGATATCTTATGATGTTTCTTTTTCTGTGTGACTTATTTCAGTTAGAATCATCGTACCTGAATCCACTCATTATGCTGCTACGGGCCTGATGACATAGATTTCATTGCTGAGTGATACTGCATTGTACGTAAGTACCACAACTTCTTTATCCATTTTTCACTTTCTGCGATATTGAACTTGTACCGTAAACCAGGTTCTTGTAAACAGAGCCGTCCCAACCTTTGGGGTGGCTGTGTCTTTTGATTTTAATTTCCCTAAGCTATAGGACCATAAGTGGAAGTGCCCTAGGCTCTGTTGCTTTGTTTTTTAGATGTTTCAGGAAACACCATACACTTCTTCCGAGTGGCTGTTGGCAATTTACATCCCGCCCATAAGCGTAACAAGGCTCCCAGTTCTCCATGGCCTGTCCTGCCTTTCTGGATTTTACACTTTTTTCAGATGGCCCTTTGGACCGGGGGGAACTGAGACTTCATTGTAGTGCAGATTTCCTTTGCAAGCTTGCTTGGTTGGCCAAAAAGGGCGTATGCGTTTTTTCCTGAATATATTCAGGAAAAAACGCATACGCCCTTTTTGGCCAAGTGCATCATTGTGGACGTTCTGCCTCTTTTCCTATGCTTTAAATGCAATTCCAGTCTACCTCCTGAAATCGGTTTCCTGCAATTCTGCCCCGCTTTCAAGTCCTCTTGGCAGCCTTACTTCAGTATATTTTTGGACGATAGCTGTCATTTATAACTCTGCAGGTTTGTGAATTACAGTGCCCCTGAGCTCCTTTCTTCAACTCGCTTTCTCGTGAGCTGGCCGCAACACCGCAGGATGGCTTCAGGCCCTAATCTGGTTCCGGCACGGCACGCTGAGCCTTTGGTTAATTCCTCTTCCTGGTGGGAAATGAGAGTTAAATTTGCCCGTCCAGACACCTCCAGCTAGTCTGTCATTGGTTCTCCCTATTCCTGTTCATCTTCCGCAGAAATTGCAAACTGGGCCAAACAGGAGGTTAAAGGCACTGACTCTCCAAGTCGGGAGAGTGTTAGTAAAGCGTCTGGAATGTTGCACCCGAGTACCAGGGGACGAAAACTGAGACATATTGGAACACGTCTCCCGATCACACGGTTGATCATACTCTGGGTTCCACATGCATGTTTTAGCTGAAGGAAGAATACCTTAAACCTGGAGAGTTGAGACCCGTGGAATGGGTACCATGCAATATGACTTCAAAGGGTCTTCATTTGCTCACCGAACCTCTCCAATCCTATCACTGCTGCGTTTATGCCCCTGTACACACACTTGATTCTCTTTCAGACACATAGCAATCCATAGGTTTTAAGATACTTCCTAGTCAGGTACACTCTTAGGCATTTAATATGGGGTGTTGAGTCCATTTCGTTGAGCAAGGAGTAGCTCTTGTCTATTCCATATTTGGCTTAAGGAACTTTATCTGTGCTAATTTCAATCTCTGGTTTTATGCAGCACCCCAACTCACCTTTCCCCTTAAGCAAGCATAAGTTGGGTTTCTAAATTTGAGACCCTGTTCTGTTTTGTAATTCAGTTCCTGTGTAGCCAAGTTTACATTCCGTGTATTAGTGATATCTTATGATGTTTCTTTTCCTGTGTGACTTATTTCAGTTAGAATCATCATACCTGAATCCACTCATTATGCTGCTACAGGCCTGATGACATAGATTTCATTTCTGAGTGATACTGCATTGTACGTAAGTACCACAACTTCTTTATCCATTTTTCACTTTCTGCGATATTGAACTTGTACCGTAAACCAGGTTCTTGTAAACAGAGCCGTCCCAACATTTGGGGTGGCTGTGTCTTTTTGATTTTAATTTCCCTAAGCTATAGGACCATAAGTGGAAGTGCCCTAGGCTCTGTTGCTTTGTTTTTTAGATGTTTCAGGAAACACCATACACTTCTCCCGAGTGGCTGTTGGCAATTTACATCCCGCCCATCAGCATAACAAGGCTCCCAGTTCTCCATGGCCTGTCCTGCCTTTCTGGATTTTACACTTTTTTCAGATGGCCCTTTGGACCGGGGGGAAGTGAGACTTCATTGTAGTGCAGATTTCCTTTGCAAGCTTGCTTGGTTGGCCAAAAAGGGCGTATGCGTTTTTTCCTGAATATATTCAGGAAAAAACGCATACGCCCTTTTTGGCCAAGTGCATCATTGTGGACGTTCTGCCTCTTTTCCTATGCTTTCAATGCAATTCCAGTCTACCTCCTGAAATCGGTTTCCTGCAATTCTGCCCCGCTTTCAAGTCCTCTTGGCAGCCTTACTTCAGTATATTTTTGGACGATAGCTGTCATTTATAACTCTGCAGGTTTGTGAATTACAGTGCCCCTGAGCTCCTTTCTTCAACTCGCTTTCTCGTGAGCTGGCCGCAACACCGCAGGATGGCTTCAGGCCCTAATCTGGTTCCGGCACGGCACGCTGAGCCTTTGGTTAATTCCTCTTCCTGGTGGGAAATGAGAGTTAAATTTGCCCGTCCAGACACCTCCAGCTAGTCTGTCATTGGTTCTGCCTATTCCTGTTCATCTTCCGCAGAAATTGCAAACTGGGCCAAACAGGAGGTTAAAGGCACTGACTCTCCAAGTCGGGAGAGTGTTAGTAAAGCGTCTGGAATGTTGCACCCGAGTACCAGGGGACGAAAACTGAGACATATTGGAACACGTCTCCCGATCACACGGTTGATCATACTCTGGGTTCCACATGCATGTTTTAGCTGAAGGAAGAATACCTTAAACCTGGAGAGTTGAGACCCGTGGAATGGGTACCATGCAATATGACTTCAAAGGGTCTTCATTTGCTCACCGAACCTCTCCAATCCTATCACTGCTGCGTTTATGCCCCTGTACACACACTTGATTCTCTTTCAGAGACATAGCAATCCATAGGTTTTAAGATACTTCCTAGTCAGGTACACTCTTAGGCATTTAATATGGGGTGTTGAGTCCATTTCGTTGAGCAAGGAGTAGCTCTTGTCTATTCCATATTTGGCTTAAGGAACTTTATCTGTGCTCATTTCAATCTCTGGTTTTATGCAGCACCCCAACTCACCTTTCCCCTTAAGAAAGAATAAGTTGGTTTTCTAAATTTGAGACCCTGTTCTGTTTTGTAATTCAGTTCCTGTGTAGCCAAGTTTACATTCCGTGTATTAGTGATATCTTATGATGTTTCTTTTTCTGTGTGACTTATTTCAGTTAGAATCATCGTACCTGAATCCACTCATTATGCTGCTACGGGCCTGATGACATAGATTTCATTGCTGAGTGATATTGCATTGTACGTAAGTACCACAACTTCTTTATCCATTTTTCACTTTCTGCGATATTGAACTTGTACCGTAAACCAGGTTCTTGTAAACAGAGCCGTCCCAACCTTTGGGGTGGCTGTGTCTTTTGATTTTAATTTCCCTAAGCTATAGGACCATAAGTGGAAGTGCCCTAGGCTCTGTTGCTTTGTTTTTTAGATGTTTCAGGAAACACCATACACTTCTCCCGAGTGGCTGTTGGCAATTTACATCCCGCCCATCAGCATAACAAGGCTCCCAGTTCTCCATGGCCTGTCCTGCCTTTCTGGATTTTACACTTTTTTCAGATGGCCCTTTGGACCGGGGGGAAGTGAGACTTCATTGTAGTGCAGATTTCCTTTGCAAGCTTGCTTGGTTGGCCAAAAAGGGCGTATGCGTTTTTTCCTGAATATATTCAGGAAAAAACGCATACGCCCTTTTGGCCAAGTGCATCATTGTGGACGTTCTGCCTCTTTTCCTATGCTTTCAATGCAATTCCAGTCTACCTCCTGAAATCGGTTTCCTGCAATTCTGCCCCGCTTTCAAGTCCTCTTGGCAGCCTTACTTCAGTATATTTTTGGACGATAGCTGTCATTTATAACTCTGCAGGTTTGTGAATTACAGTGCCCCTGAGCTCCTTTCTTCAACTCGCTTTCTCGTGAGCTGGCCGCAACACCGCAGGATGGCTTCAGGCCCTAATCTGGTTCCGGCACGGCACGCTGAGCCTTTGGTTAATTCCTCTTCCTGGTGGGAAATGAGAGTTAAATTTGCCCGTCCAGACACCTCCAGCTAGTCTGTCATTGGTTCTCCCTATTCCTGTTCATCTTCTGCAGAAATTGCAAACTGGGCCAAACAGGAGGTTAAAGGCACTGACTCTCCAAGTCGGGAGAGTGTTAGTAAAGCGTCTGGAATGTTGCACCCGAGTACCAGGGGACGAAAACTGAGACATATTGGAACACGTCTCCCGATCACACGGTTGATCATACTCTGGGTTCCACATGCATGTTTTAGCTGAAGGAAGAATACCTTAAACCTGGAGAGTTGAGACCCGTGGAATGGGTACCATGCAATATGACTTCAAAGGGTCTTCATTTGCACACCGAACCTCTCCAATCCTATCACTGCTGCGTTTATCCCCCTGTACACACACTTGATTCTCTTTCAGAGACATAGCAATCCATAGGTTTTAAGATACTTCCTAGTCAGGTACACTCTTAGGCATTTAATATGGGGTGTTGAGTCCATTTCATTGAGCAAGGAGTAGCTCTTGTATATTCCATATTTGGCTTAAGGAACTTTATCTGTGCTCATTTCAATCTCTGGTTTTATGCAGCACCCCAACTCACCTTTCCCCTTAAGCAAGCATAATTTGGGTTTCTAAATTTGAGACCCTGTTCTGTTTTGTAATTCAGTTCCTGTGTAGCCAAGGTTACATTCCGTGTATTAGTGATATCTTATGATGTTTCTTTTCCTGTGTGACTTATTTCAGTTAGAATCATCGTACCTGAATCCACTCATTATGCTGCTACGGGCCTGATGACATAGATTTCATTGCTGAGTGATACTGCATTGTACGTAAGTACCACAACTTCTTTATCCATTTTTCACTTTCTGCGATATTGAACTTGTACCGTAAACCAGGTTCTTGTAAACAGAGCCGTCCCAACCTTTGGGGTGGCTGTGTCTTTTTGATTTTAATTTCCCTAAGCTATAGGACCATAAGTGGAAGTGCCCTAGGCTCTGTTGCTTTGTTTTTTAGATGTTTCAGGAAACACCATACACTTCTCCCGAGTGGCTGTTGGCAATTTACATCCCGCCCATCAGCATAACAAGGCTCCCAGTTCTCCATGGCCTGTCCTGCCTTTCTGGATTTTACACTTTTTTCAGATGGCCCTTTGGACCGGGGGGAACTGAGACTTCATTGTAGTGCAGATTTCCTTTGCAAGCTTGCTTGGTTGGCCAAAAAGGGCGTATGCGTTTTTTCCTGAATATATTCAGGAAAAAACGCATACGCCCTTTTTGGCCAAGTGCATCATTGTGGACGTTCTGCCTCTTTTCCTATGCTTTAAATGCAATTCCAGTCTACCTCCTGAAATCGGTTTCCTGCAATTCTGCCCCGCTTTCAAGTCCTCTTGGCAGCCTTACTTCAGTATATTTTTGGACGATAGCTGTCATTTATAACTCTGCAGGTTTGTGAATTACAGTGCCCCTGAGCTCCTTTCTTCAACTCGCTTTCTCGTGAGCTGGCCGCAACACCGCAGGATGGCTTCAGGCCCTAATCTGGTTCCGGCACGGCACGCTGAGCCTTTGGTTAATTCCTCTTCCTGGTGGGAAATGAGAGTTAAATTTGCCCGTCCAGACACCTCCAGCTAGTCTGTCATTGGTTCTCCCTATTCCTGTTCATCTTCCGCAGAAATTGCAAACTGGGCCAAACAGGAGGTTAAAGGCACTGACTCTCCAAGTCGGGAGAGTGTTAGTAAAGCGTCTGGAATGTTGCACCCGAGTACCAGGGGACGAAAACTGAGACATATTGGAACACGTCTCCCGATCACACGGTTGATCATACTCTGGGTTCCACATGCATGTTTTAGCTGAAGGAAGAATACCTTAAACCTGGAGAGTTGAGACCCGTGGAATGGGTACCATGCAATATGACTTCAAAGGGTCTTCATTTGCTCACCGAACCTCTCCAATCCTATCACTGCTGCGTTTATGCCCCTGTACACACGCTTGATTCTCTTTCAGAGACATAGCAATCCATAGGTTTTAAGATACTTCCTAGTCAGGTACACTCTTAGGCATTTAATATGGGGTGTTGAGTCCATTTCGTTGAGCAAGGAGTAGCTCTTGTCTATTCCATATTTGGCTTAAGGAACTTTATCTGTGCTCATTTCAATCTCTGGTTTTATGCAGCACCCCAACTCACCTTTCCCCTTAAGCAAGCATAAGTTGGGTTTCTAAATTTGAGACCCTGTTCTGTTTTGTAATTCAGTTCCTGTGTAGCCAAGGTTACATTCCGTGTATTAGTGATATCTTATGATGTTTCTTTTCCTGTGTGACTTATTTCAGTTAGAATCATCATACCTGAATCCACTCATTATGCTGCTACGGGCCTGATGACATAGATTTCATTGCTGAGTGATACTGCATTGTACGTAAGTACCACAACTTCTTTATCCATTTTTCACTTTCTGCGATATTGAACTTGTACCGTAAACCAGGTTCTTGTAAACAGAGCCGTCCCAACCTTTGGGGTGGCTGTGTCTTTTGATTTTAATTTCCCTAAGCTATAGGACCATAAGTGGAAGTGCCCTAGGCTCTGTTGCTTTGTTTTTTAGATGTTTCAGGAAACACCATACACTTCTCCCGAGTGGCTGTTGGCAATTTACATCCCGCCCATCAGCATAACAAGGCTCCCAGTTCTCCATGGCCTGCCCTGCCTTTCTGGATTTTACACTTTTTTCAGATGGCCCTTTTGACCGGGGGGAAGTGAGACTTCATTGTAGTGCAGATTTCCTTTGCAAGCTTGCTTGGTTGGCCAAAAAGGGCGTATGCGTTTTTTCCTGAATATATTCAGGAAAAAACGCATACGCCATTTTTGGCCAAGTGCATCATTGTGGACGTTCTGCCTCTTTTCCTATGCTTTCAATGCAATTCCAGTCTACCTCCTGAAATCGGTTTCCTGCAATTCTGCCCCGCTTTCAAGTCCTCTTGGCAGCCTTACTTCAGTATATTTTTGGACGATAGCTGTCATTTATAACTCTGCAGGTTTGTGAATTACAGTGCCCCTGAGCTCCTTTCTTCAACTCGCTTTCTCGTGAGCTGGCCGCAACACCGCAGGATGGCTTCAGGCCCTAATCTGGTTCCGGCACGGCACGCTGAGCCTTTGGTTAATTCCTCTTCCTGGTGGGAAATGAGAGTTAAATTTGCCCGTCCAGACACCTCCAGCTAGTCTGTCATTGGTTCTCCCTATTCCTGTTCATCTTCCGCAGAAATTGCAAACTGGGCCAAACAGGAGGTTAAAGGCACTGACTCTCCAAGTCGGGAGAGTGTTAGTAAAGCGTCTGGAATGTTGCACCCGAGTACCAGGGGACGAAAACTGAGACATATTGGAACACGTCTCCCGATCACACGGTTGATCATACTCTGGGTTCCACATGCATGTTTTAGCTGAAGGAAGAATACCTTAAACCTGGAGAGTTGAGACCCGTGGAATGGGTACCATGCAATATGACTTCAAAGGGTCTTCATTTGCTCACCGAACCTCTCCAATCCTATCACTGCTGCGTTTATGCCCCTGTACACACGCTTGATTCTCTTTCAGACACATAGCAATCCATAGGTTTTAAGATACTTCCTAGTCAGGTACACTCTTAGGCATTTAATATGGGGTGTTGAGTCCATTTCGTTGAGCAAGGAGTAGCTCTTGTCTATTCCATATTTGGCTTAAGGAACTTTATCTGTGCTCATTTCAATCTCTGGTTTTATGCAGCACCCCAACTCACCTTTCCCCTTAAGCAAGCATAAGTTGGGTTTCTAAATTTGAGACCCTGTTCTGTTTTGTAATTCAGTTCCTGTGTAGCCAAGGTTACATTCCGTGTATTAGTGATATCTTATGATGTTTCTTTTCCTGTGTGACTTATTTCAGTTAGAATCATCATACCTGAATCCACTCATTATGCTGCTACGGGCCTGATGACATAGATTTCATTGCTGAGTGATACTGCATTGTACGTAAGTACCACAACTTCTTTATCCATTTTTCACTTTCTGCGATATTGAACTTGTACCGTAAACCAGGTTCTTGTAAACAGAGCCGTCCCAACATTTGGGGTGGCTGTGTCTTTTGATTTTAATTTCCCTAAGCTATAGGACCATAAGTGGAAGTGCCCTAGGCTCTGTTGCTTTGTTTTTTAGATGTTTCAGGAAACACCATACACTTCTCCCGAGTGGCTGTTGGCAATTTACATCCCGCCCATCAGCATAACAAGGCTCCCAGTTCTCCATGGCCTGTCCTGCCTTTCTGGATTTTACACTTTTTTCAGATGGCCCTTTTGACCGGGGGGAAGTGAGACTTCATTGTAGTGCAGATTTCCTTTGCAAGCTTGCTTGGTTGGCCAAAAAGGGCGTATGCGTTTTTTCCTGAATATATTCAGGAAAAAACGCATACGCCCTTTTTGGCCAAGTGCATCATTGTGGACGTTCTGCCTCTTTTCCTATGCTTTCAATGCAATTCCAGTCTACCTCCTGAAATCGGTTTCCTGCAATTCTGCCCCGCTTTCAAGTCCTCTTGGCAGCCTTACTTCAGTATATTTTTGGACGATAGCTGTCATTTATAACTCTGCAGGTTTGTGAATTACAGTGCCCCTGAGCTCCTTTCTTCAACTCGCTTTCTCGTGAGCTGGCCGCAACACCGCAGGATGGCTTCAGGCCCTAATCTGGTTCCGGCACGGCACGCTGAGCCTTTGGTTAATTCCTCTTCCTGGTGGGAAATGAGAGTTAAATTTGCCCGTCCAGACACCTCCAGCTAGTCTGTCATTGGTTCTCCCTATTCCTGTTCATCTTCCGCAGAAATTGCAAACTGGGCCAAACAGGAGGTTAAAGGCACTGACTCTCCAAGTCGGGAGAGTGTTAGTAAAGCGTCTGGAATGTTGCACCCGAGTACCAGGGGACGAAAACTGAGACATATTGGAACACGTCTCCCGATCACACGGTTGATCATACTCTGGGTTCCACATGCATGTTTTAGCTGAAGGAAGAATACCTTAAACCTGGAGAGTTGAGACCCGTGGAATGGGTACCATGCAATATGACTTCAAAGGGTCTTCATTTGCTCACCGAACCTCTCCAATCCTATCACTGCTGCGTTTATGCCCCTGTACACACGCTTGATTCTCTTTCAGAGACATAGCAATCCATAGGTTTTAAGATACTTCCTAGTCATGTACACTCTTAGGCATTTAATATGGGGTGTTGAGTCCATTTCGTTGAGCAAGGAGTAGCTCTTGTCTATTCCATATTTGGCTTAAGGAACTTTATCTGTGCTCATTTCAATCTCTGGTTTTATGCAGCACCCCAACTCACCTTTCCCCTTAAGCAAGCATAAGTTGGTTTTCTAAATTTGAGACCCTGTTCTGTTTTGTAATTCAGTTCCTGTGTAGCCAAGTTTACATTCCGTGTATTAGTGATATCTTATGATGTTTCTTTTCCTGTGTGACTTATTTCAGTTAGAATCATCATACCTGAATCCACTCATTATGCTGCTACGGGCCTGATGACATAGATTTCATTTCTGAGTGATACTGCATTGTACGTATGTACCACAACTTCTTTATCCATTTTTCACTTTCTGCGATATTGAACTTGTACCGTAAACCAGGTTCTTGTAAACAGAGCCGTCCCAACATTTGGGGTGGCTGTGTCTTTTTGATTTTAATTTCCCTAAGCTATAGGACCATAAGTGGAAGTGCCCTAGGCTCTGTTGCTTTGTTTTTTAGATGTTTCAGGAAACACCATACACTTCTCCCGAGTGGCTGTTGGCAATTTACATCCCGCCCATCAGCATAACAAGGCTCCCAGTTCTCCATGGCCTGTCCTGCCTTTCTGGATTTTACACTTTTTTCAGATGGCCCTTTTGACCGGGGGGAAGTGAGACTTCATTGTAGTGCAGATTTCCTTTGCAAGCTTGCTTGGTTGGCCAAAAAGGGCGTATGCGATTTTTCCTGAATATATTCAGGAAAAAACGCATACGCCCTTTTTGGCCAAGTGCATCATTGTGGACGTTCTGCCTCTTTTCCTATGCTTTAAATGCAATTCCAGTCTACCTCCTGAAATCGGTTTCCTGCAATTCTGCCCCGCTTTCAAGTCCTCTTGGCAGCCTTACTTCAGTATATTTTTGGACGATAGCTGTCATTTATAACTCTGCAGGTTTGTGAATTACAGTGCCCCTGAGCTCCTTTCTTCAACTCGCTTTCTCGTGAGCTGGCCGCAACACCGCAGGATTGCTTCAGGCCCTAATCTGGTTCCGGCACGGCACGCTGAGCCTTTGGTTAATTCCTCTTCCTGGTGGGAAATGAGAGTTAAATTTGCCCGTCCAGACACCTCCAGCTAGTCTGTCATTGGTTCTCCCTATTCCTGTTCATCTTCCGCAGAAATCGCAAACTGGGCCAAACAGGAGGTTAAAGGCACTGACTCTCCAAGTCGGGAGAGTGTTAGTAAAGCGTCTGGAATGTTGCACCCGAGTACCAGGGGACGAAAACTGAGACATATTGGAACACGTCTCCCGATCACACGGTTGATCATACTCTGGGTTCCACATGCATGTTTTAGCTGAAGGAAGAATACCTTAAACCTGGAGAGTTGAGACCCGTGGAATGGGTACCATGCAATATGACTTCAAAGGGTCTTCATTTGCTCACCGAACCTCTCCAATCCTATCACTGCTGCGTTTATGCCCCTGTACACACACTTGATTCTCTTTCAGAGACATAGCAATCCATAGGTTTTAAGATACTTCCTAGTCAGGTACACTCTTAGGCATTTAATATGGGGTGTTGAGTCCATTTCGTTGAGCAAGGAGTAGCTCTTGTCTATTCCATATTTGGCTTAAGGAACTTTATCTGTGCTCATTTCAATCTCTGGTTTTATGCAGCACCCCAACTCACCTTTCCCCTTAAGCAAGCATAAGTTGGTTTTCTAAATTTGAGACCCTGTTCTGTTTTGTAATTCAGTTCCTGTGTAGCCAAGGTTACATTCCGTGTATTAGTGATATCTTATGATGTTTCTTTTCCTGTGTGACTTATTTCAGTTAGAATCATCGTACCTGAATCCACTCATTATGCTGCTACGGGCCTGATGACATAGATTTCATTGCTGAGTGATATTGCATTGTACGTAAGTACCACAACTTCTTTATCCATTTTTCACTTTCTGCGATATTGAACTTGTACCGTAAACCAGGTTCTTGTAAACAGAGCCGTCCCAACCTTTGGGGTGGCTGTGTCTTTTGATTTTAATTTCCCTAAGCTATAGGACCATAAGTGGAAGTGCCCTAGGCTCTGTTGCTTTGTTTTTTAGATGTTTCAGGAAACACCATACACTTCTCCCGAGTGGCTGTTGGCAATTTACATCCCGCCCATCAGCATAACAAGGCTCCCAGTTCTCCATGGCCTGTCCTGCCTTTCTGGATTTTACACTTTTTTCAGATGGCCCTTTTGACCGGGGGGAAGTGAGACTTCATTGTAGTGCAGATTTCCTTTGCAAGCTTGCTTGGTTGGCCAAAAAGGGCGTATGCGTTTTTTCCTGAATATATTCAGGAAAAAACGCATACGCCCTTTTTGGCCAAGTGCATCATTGTGGACGTTCTGCCTCTTTTCCTATGCTTTCAATGCAATTCCAGTCTACCTCCTGAAATCGGTTTCCTGCAATTCTGCCCCGCTTTCAAGTCCTCTTGGCAGCCTTACTTCAGTATATTTTTGGACGATAGCTGTCATTTATAACTCTGCAGGTTTGTGAATTACAGTGCCCCTGAGCTCCTTTCTTCAACTCGCTTTCTCGTGAGCTGGCCGCAACACCGCAGGATGGCTTCAGGCCCTAATCTGGTTCTGGCACGGCACGCTGAGCCTTTGGTTAATTCCTCTTCCTGGTGGGAAATGAGAGTTAAATTTGCCCGTCCAGACACCTCCAGCTAGTCTGTCATTGGTTCTGCCTATTCCTGTTCATCTTCCGCAGAAATTGCAAACTGGGCCAAACAGGAGGTTAAAGGCACTGACTCTCCAAGTCGGGAGAGTGTTAGTAAAGCGTCTGGAATGTTGCACCCGAGTACCAGGGGACGAAAACTGAGACATATTGGAACACGTCTCCCGATCACACGGTTGATCATACTCTGGGTTCCACATGCATGTTTTAGCTGAAGGAAGAATACCTTAAACCTGGAGAGTTGAGACCCGTGGAATGGGTACCATGCAATATGACTTCAAAGGGTCTTCATTTGCTCACCGAACCTCTCCAATCCTATCACTGCTGCGTTTATGCCCCTGTACACACACTTGATTCTCTTTCAGAGACATAGCAATCCATAGGTTTTAAGATACTTCCTAGTCAGGTACACTCTTAGGCATTTAATATGGGGTGTTGAGTCCATTTCGTTGAGCAAGGAGTAGCTCTTGTCTATTCCATATTTGGCTTAAGGAACTTTATCTGTGCTCATTTCAATCTCTGGTTTTATGCAGCACCCCAACTCACCTTTCCCCTTAAGCAAGCATAATTTGGGTTTCTAAATTTGAGACCCTGTTCTGTTTTGTAATTCAGTTCCTGTGTAGCCAAGGTTACATTCCGTGTATTAGTGATATCTTATGATGTTTCTTTTCCTGTGTGACTTATTTCAGTTAGAATCATCATACCTGAATGAACTCATTATGCTGCTACGGGGCTGATGACATAGATTTCATTGCTGAGTGATATTGCATTGTACGTAAGTACCACAACTTCTTTATCCATTTTTCACTTTCTGCGATATTGAACTTGTACCGTAAACCAGGTTCTTGTAAACAGAGCCGTCCCAACCTTTGGGGTGGCTGTGTCTTTTGATTTTAATTTCCCTAAGCTATAGGACCATAAGTGGAAGTGCCCTAGGCTCTGTTGCTTTGTTTTTTAGATGTTTCAGGAAACACCATACACTTCTCCCGAGTGGCTGTTGGCAATTTACATCCCTCCCATCAGCGTAACAAGGCTCCCAGTTCTCCATGGCCTGTCCTGCCTTTCTGGATTTTACACTTTTTTCAGATGGCCCTTTTGACCGGGGGGAAGTGAGACTTCATTGTAGTGCAGATTTCCTTTGCAAGCTTGCTTGGTTGGCCAAAAAGGGCGTATGCGTTTTTTCCTGAATATATTCAGGAAAAAACGCATACGCCCTTTTTGGCCAAGTGCATCATTGTGGACGTTCTGCCTCTTTTCCTATGCTTTAAATGCAATTCCAGTCTACCTCCTGAAATCGGTTTCCTGCAATTCTGCCCCGCTTTCAAGTCCTCTTGGCAGCCTTACTTCAGTATATTTTTGGACGATAGCTGTCATTTATAACTCTGCAGGTTTGTGAATTACAGTGCCCCGAGCTCCTTTCTTCAACTCGCTTTCTCGTGAGCTGGCCGCAACACCGCAGGATGGCTTCAGGCCCTAATCTGGTTCCGGCACGGCACGCTGAGCCTTTGGTTAATTCCTCTTCCTGGTGGGAAATGAGAGTTAAATTTGCCCGTCCAGACACCTCCAGCTAGTCTGTCATTGGTTCTGCCTATTCCTGTTCATCTTCCGCAGAAATTGCAAACTGGGCCAAACAGGAGGTTAAAGGCACTGACTCTCCAAGTCGGGAGAGTGTTAGTAAAGCGTCTGGAATGTTGCACCCGAGTACCAGGGGACGAAAACTGAGACATATTGGAACACGTCTCCCGATCACACGGTTGATCATACTCTGGGTTCCACATGCATGTTTTAGCTGAAGGAAGAATACCTTAAACCTGGAGAGTTGAGACCCGTGGAATGGGTACCATGCAATATGACTTCAAAGGGTCTTCATTTGCTCACCGAACCTCTCCAATCCTATCACTGCTGCGTTTATGCCCCTGTACACACACTTGATTCTCTTTCAGAGACATAGCAATCCATAGGTTTTAAGATACTTCCTAGTCAGGTACACTCTTAGGCATTTAATATGGGGTGTTGAGTCCATTTCGTTGAGCAAGGAATAGCTCTTGTCTATTCCATATTTGGCTTAAGGAACTTTATCTGTGCTCATTTCAATCTCTGGTTTTATGCAGCACCCCAACTCACCTTTCCCCTTAAGCAAGCATAAGTTGGTTTTCTAAATTTGAGACCCTGTTCTGTTTTGTAATTCAGTTCCTGTGTAGCCAAGTTTACATTCCGTGTATTAGTGATATCTTATGATGTTTCTTTTTCTGTGTGACTTATTTCAGTTAGAATCATCGTACCTGAATCCACTCATTATGCTGCTACGGGCCTGATGACATAGATTTCATTGCTGAGTGATATTGCATTGTACGTAAGTACCACAACTTCTTTATCCATTTTTCACTTTCTGCGATATTGAACTTGTACCGTAAACCAGGTTCTTGTAAACAGAGCTGTCCCAACCTTTGGGGTGGCTGTGTCTTTTGATTTTAATTTCCCTAAGCTATAGGACCATAAGTGGAAGTGCCCTAGGCTCTGTTGCTTTGTTTTTTAGATGTTTCAGGAAACACCATACACTTCTCCCGAGTGGCTGTTGGCAATTTACATCCCGCCCATCAGCATAACAAGGCTCCCAGTTCTCCATGGCCTGTCCTGCCTTTCTGGATTTTACACTTTTTTCAGATGGCCCTTTGGACCGGGGGGAAGTGAGACTTCATTGTAGTGCAGATTTCCTTTGCAAGCTTGCTTGGTTGGCCAAAAAGGGCGTATGCGTTTTTTCCTGAATATATTCAGGAAAAAACGCATACGCCCTTTTTGGCCAAGTGCATCATTGTGGACGTTCTGCCTCTTTTCCTATGCTTTAAATGCAATTCCAGTCTACCTCCTGAAATCGGTTTCCTGCAATTCTGCCCCGCTTTCAAGTCCTCTTGGCAGCCTTACTTCAGTATATTTTTGGACGATAGCTGTCATTTATAACTCTGCAGGTTTGTGAATTACAGTGCCCCTGAGCTCCTTTCTTCAACTCGCTTTCTCGTGAGCTGGCCGCAACACCGCAGGATGGCTTCAGGCCCTAATCTGGTTCCGGCACGGCACGCTGAGCCTTTGGTTAATTCCTCTTCCTGGTGGGAAATGAGAGTTAAATTTGCCCGTCCAGACACCTCCAGCTAGTCTGTCATTGGTTCTGCCTATTCCTGTTCATCTTCTGCAGAAATTGCAAACTGGGCCAAACAGGAGGTTAAAGGCACTGACTCTCCAAGTCGGGAGAGTGTTAGTAAAGCGTCTGGAGTGTTGCACCCGAGTACCAGGGGACGAAAACTGAGACATATTGGAACACGTCTCCCAATCACACGGTTGATCATACTCTGGGTTCCACATGCATGTTTTAGCTGAAGGAAGAATACCTTAAACCTGGAGAGTTGAGACCCGTGGAATGGGTACCATGCAATATGACTTCAAAGGGTCTTCATTTGCTCACCGAACCTCTCCAATCCTATCACTGCTGCGTTTATGCCCCTGTACACACACTTGATTCTCTTTCAGACACATAGCAATCCATAGGTTTTAAGATACTTCTTAGTCAGGTACACTCTTAGGCATTTAATATGGGGTGTTGAGTCCATTTCGTTGAGCAAGGAGTAGCTCTTGTCTATTCCATATTTGGCTTAAGGAACTTTATCTGTGCTCATTTCAATCTCTGGTTTTATGCAGCACCCCAACTCACCTTTCCCCTTAAGCAAGCATAATTTGGGTTTCTAAATTTGAGACCCTGTTCTGTTTTGTAATTCAGTTCCTGTGTAGCCAAGGTTACATTCCGTGTATTAGTGATATCTTATGATGTTTCTTTTCCTGTGTGACTTATTTCAGTTAGAATCATCATACCTGAATCCACTCATTATGCTGCTACGGGGCTGATGACATAGATTTCATTGCTGAGTGATATTGCATTGTACGTAAGTACCACAACTTCTTTATCCATTTTTCACTTTCTGCGATATTGAACTTGTACCGTAAACCAGGTTCTTGTAAACAGAGCCGTCCCAACCTTTGGGGTGGCTGTGTCTTTTGATTTTAATTTCCCTAAGCTATAGGACCATAAGTGGAAGTGCCCTAGGCTCTGTTGCTTTGTTTTTTAGATGTTTCAGGAAACACCATACACTTCTCCCGAGTGGCTGTTGGCAATTTACATCCCTCCCATCAGCGTAACAAGGCTCCCAGTTCTCCATGGCCTGTCCTGCCTTTCTGGATTTTACACTTTTTTCAGATGGCCCTTTTGACCGGGGGGAAGTGAGACTTCATTGTAGTGCAGATTTCCTTTGCAAGCTTGCTTGGTTGGCCAAAAAGGGCGTATGCGTTTTTTCCTGAATATATTCAGGAAAAAACGCATACGCCCTTTTTGGCCAAGTGCATCATTGTGGACGTTCTGCCTCTTTTCCTATGCTTTAAATGCAATTCCAGTCTACCTCCTGAAATCGGTTTCCTGCAATTCTGCCCCGCTTTCAAGTCCTCTTGGCAGCCTTACTTCAGTATATTTTTGGACGATAGCTGTCATTTATAACTCTGCAGGTTTGTGAATTACAGTGCCCCGAGCTCCTTTCTTCAACTCGCTTTCTCGTGAGCTGGCCGCAACACCGCAGGATGGCTTCAGGCCCTAATCTGGTTCCGGCACGGCACGCTGAGCCTTTGGTTAATTCCTCTTCCTGGTGGGAAATGAGAGTTAAATTTGCCCGTCCAGACACCTCCAGCTAGTCTGTCATTGGTTCTGCCTATTCCTGTTCATCTTCCGCAGAAATTGCAAACTGGGCCAAACAGGAGGTTAAAGGCACTGACTCTCCAAGTCGGGAGAGTGTTAGTAAAGCGTCTGGAATGTTGCACCCGAGTACCAGGGGACGAAAACTGAGACATATTGGAACACGTCTCCCGATCACACGGTTGATCATACTCTGGGTTCCACATGCATGTTTTAGCTGAAGGAAGAATACCTTAAACCTGGAGAGTTGAGACCCGTGGAATGGGTACCATGCAATATGACTTCAAAGGGTCTTCATTTGCTCACCGAACCTCTCCAATCCTATCACTGCTGCGTTTATGCCCCTGTACACACACTTGATTCTCTTTCAGAGACATAGCAATCCATAGGTTTTAAGATACTTCCTAGTCAGGTACACTCTTAGGCATTTAATATGGGGTGTTGAGTCCATTTCGTTGAGCAAGGAGTAGCTCTTGTCTATTCCATATTTGGCTTAAGGAACTTTATCTGTGCTCATTTCAATCTCTGGTTTTATGCAGCACCCCAACTCACCTTTCCCCTTAAGCAAGCATAAGTTGGTTTTCTAAATTTGAGACCCTGTTCTGTTTTGTAATTCAGTTCCTGTGTAGCCAAGTTTACATTCCGTGTATTAGTGATATCTTATGATGTTTCTTTTTCTGTGTGACTTATTTCAGTTAGAATCATCGTACCTGAATCCACTCATTATGCTGCTACGGGCCTGATGACATAGATTTCATTGCTGAGTGATATTGCATTGTACGTAAGTACCACAACTTCTTTATCCATTTTTCACTTTCTGCGATATTGAACTTGTACCGTAAACCAGGTTCTTGTAAACAGAGCTGTCCCAACCTTTGGGGTGGCTGTGTCTTTTGATTTTAATTTCCCTAAGCTATAGGACCATAAGTGGAAGTGCCCTAGGCTCTGTTGCTTTGTTTTTTAGATGTTTCAGGAAACACCATACACTTCTCCCGAGTGGCTGTTGGCAATTTACATCCCGCCCATCAGCATAACAAGGCTCCCAGTTCTCCATGGCCTGTCCTGCCTTTCTGGATTTTACACTTTTTTCAGATGGCCCTTTGGACCGGGGGGAAGTGAGACTTCATTGTAGTGCAGATTTCCTTTGCAAGCTTGCTTGGTTGGCCAAAAAGGGCGTATGCGTTTTTTCCTGAATATATTCAGGAAAAAACGCATACGCCCTTTTTGGCCAAGTGCATCATTGTGGACGTTCTGCCTCTTTTCCTATGCTTTAAATGCAATTCCAGTCTACCTCCTGAAATCGGTTTCCTGCAATTCTGCCCCGCTTTCAAGTCCTCTTGGCAGCCTTACTTCAGTATATTTTTGGACGATAGCTGTCATTTATAACTCTGCAGGTTTGTGAATTACAGTGCCCCTGAGCTCCTTTCTTCAACTCGCTTTCTCGTGAGCTGGCCGCAACACCGCAGGATGGCTTCAGGCCCTAATCTGGTTCCGGCACGGCACGCTGAGCCTTTGGTTAATTCCTCTTCCTGGTGGGAAATGAGAGTTAAATTTGCCCGTCCAGACACCTCCAGCTAGTCTGTCATTGGTTCTGCCTATTCCTGTTCATCTTCTGCAGAAATTGCAAACTGGGCCAAACAGGAGGTTAAAGGCACTGACTCTCCAAGTCGGGAGAGTGTTAGTAAAGCGTCTGGAATGTTGCACCCGAGTACCAGGGGACGAAAACTGAGACATATTGGAACACGTCTCCCAATCACACGGTTGATCATACTCTGGGTTCCACATGCATGTTTTAGCTGAAGGAAGAATACCTTAAACCTGGAGAGTTGAGACCCGTGGAATGGGTACCATGCAATATGACTTCAAAGGGTCTTCATTTGCTCACCGAACCTCTCCAATCCTATCACTGCTGCGTTTATGCCCCTGTACACACACTTGATTCTCTTTCAGACACATAGCAATCCATAGGTTTTAAGATACTTCTTAGTCAGGTACACTCTTAGGCATTTAATATGGGGTGTTGAGTCCATTTCGTTGAGCAAGGAGTAGCTCTTGTCTATTCCATATTTGGCTTAAGGAACTTTATCTGTGCTCATTTCAATCTCTGGTTTTATGCAGCACCCCAACTCACCTTTCCCCTTAAGAAAGCATAAGTTGGTTTTCTAAATTTGAGACCCTGTTCTGTTTTGTAATTCAGTTCCTGTGTAGCCAAGTTTACATTCCGTGTATTAGTGATATCTTATGATGTTTCTTTTTCTGTGTGACTTATTTCAGTTAGAATCATCGTACCTGAATCCACTCATTATGCTGCTACGGGCCTGATGACATAGATTTCATTGCTGAGTGATATTGCATTGTACGTAAGTACCACAACTTCTTTATCCATTTTTCACTTTCTGCGATATTGAACTTGTACCGTAAACCAGGTTCTTGTAAACAGAGCCGTCCCAACCTTTGGGGTGGCTGTGTCTTTTGATTTTAATTTCCCTAAGCTATAGGACCATAAGTGGAAGTGCCCTAGGCTCTGTTGCTTTGTTTTTTAGATGTTTCAGGAAACACCATACACTTCTCCCGAGTGGCTGTTGGCAATTTACATCCCGCCCATCAGCATAACAAGGCTCCCAGTTCTCCATGGCCTGTCCTGCCTTTCTGGATTTTACACTTTTTTCAGATGGCCCTTTGGACCGGGGGGAAGTGAGACTTCATTGTAGTGCAGATTTCCTTTGCAAGCTTGCTTGGTTGGCCAAAAAGGGCGTATGCGTTTTTTCCTGAATATATTCAGGAAAAAACGCATACGCCCTTTTTGGCCAAGTGCATCATTGTGGACGTTCTGCCTCTTTTCCTATGCTTTCAATGCAATTCCAGTCTACCTCCTGAAATCGGTTTCCTGCAATTCTGCCCCGCTTTCAAGTCCTCTTGGCAGCCTTACTTCAGTATATTTTTGGACGATAGCTGTCATTTATAACTCTGCAGGTTTGTGAATTACAGTGCCCCTGAGCTCCTTTCTTCAACTCGCTTTCTCGTGAGCTGGCCGCAACACCGCAGGATGGCTTCAGGCCCTAATCTGGTTCCGGCACGGCACGCTGAGCCTTTGGTTAATTCCTCTTCCTGGTGGGAAATGAGAGTTAAATTTGCCCGTCCAGACACCTCCAGCTAGTCTGTCATTGGTTCTGCCTATTCCTGTTCATCTTCCGCAGAAATTGCAAACTGGGCCAAACAGGAGGTTAAAGGCACTGACTCTCCAAGTCGGGAGAGTGTTAGTAAAGCGTCTGGAATGTTGCACCCGAGTACCAGGGGACGAAAACTGAGACATATTGGAACACGTCTCCCGATCACACGGTTGATCATACTCTGGGTTCCACATGCATGTTTTAGCTGAAGGAAGAATACCTTAAACCTGGAGAGTTGAGACCCGTGGAATGGGTACCATGCAATATGACTTCAAAGGGTCTTCATTTGCTCACCGAACCTCTCCAATCCTATCACTGCTGCGTTTATGCCCCTGTACACACACTTGATTCTCTTTCAGAGACATAGCAATCCATAGGTTTTAAGATACTTCCTAGTCAGGTACACTCTTAGGCATTTAATATGGGGTGTTGAGTCCATTTCGTTGAGCAAGGAGTAGCTCTTGTCTATTCCATATTTGGCTTAAGGAACTTTATCTGTGCTCATTTCAATCTCTGGTTTTATGCAGCACCCCAACTCACCTTTCCCCTTAAGCAAGCATAAGTTGGTTTTCTAAATTTGAGACCCTGTTCTGTTTTGTAATTCAGTTCCTGTGTAGCCAAGTTTACATTCCGTGTATTAGTGATATCTTATGATGTTTCTTTTCCTGTGTGACTTATTTCAGTTAGAATCATCATACCTGAATCCACTCATTATGCTGCTACAGGCCTGATGACATAGATTTCATTTCTGAGTGATACTGCATTGTACGTAAGTACCACAACTTCTTTATCCATTTTTCACTTTCTGCGATATTGAACTTGTACCGTAAACCAGGTTCTTGTAAACAGAGCCGTCCCAACATTTGGGGTGGCTGTGTCTTTTTGATTTTAATTTCCCTAAGCTATAGGACCATAAGTGGAAGTGCCCTAGGCTCTGTTGCTTTGTTTTTTAGATGTTTCAGGAAACACCATACACTTCTCCCGAGTGGCTGTTGGCAATTGACATCCCGCCTATCAGCATAACAAGGCTCCCAGTTCTCCATGGCCTGTCCTGCCTTTCTGGATTTTACACTTTTTTCAGATGGCCCTTTTGACCGGGGGGAAGTGAGACTTCATTGTAGTGCAGATTTCCTTTGCAAGCTTGCTTGGTTGGCCAAAAAGGGCGTATGCGTTTTTTCCTGAATATATTCAGGAAAAAACGCATACGCCCTTTTTGGCCAAGTGCATCATTGTGGACGTTCTGCCTCTTTTCCTATGCTTTCAATGCAATTCCAGTCTACCTCCTGAAATCGGTTTCCTGCAATTCTGCCCCGCTTTCAAGTCCTCTTGGCAGCCTTACTTCAGTATATTTTTGGACGATAGCTGTCATTTATAACTCTGCAGGTTTGTGAATTACAGTGCCCCTGAGCTCCTTTCTTCAACTCGCTTTCTCGTGAGCTGGCCGCAACACCGCAGGATGGCTTCAGGCCCTAATCTGGTTCCGGCACGGCACGCTGAGCCTTTGGTTAATTCCTCTTCCTGGTGGGAAATGAGAGTTAAATTTGCCCGTCCAGACACCTCCAGCTAGTCTGTCATTGGTTCTGCCTATTCCTGTTCATCTTCTGCAGAAATTGCAAACTGGGCCAAACAGGAGGTTAAAGGCACTGACTCTCCAAGTCGGGAGAGTGTTAGTAAAGCGTCTGGAATGTTGCACCCGAGTACCAGGGGACGAAAACTGAGACATATTGGAACACGTCTCCCAATCACACGGTTGATCATACTCTGGGTTCCACATGCATGTTTTAGCTGAAGGAAGAATACCTTAAACCTGGAGAGTTGAGACCCGTGGAATGGGTACCATGCAATATGACTTCAAAGGGTCTTCATTTGCTCACCGAACCTCTCCAATCCTATCACTGCTGCGTTTATGCCCCTGTACACACACTTGATTCTCTTTCAGACACATAGCAATCCATAGGTTTTAAGATACTTCTTAGTCAGGTACACTCTTAGGCATTTAATATGGGGTGTTGAGTCCATTTCGTTGAGCAAGGAGTAGCTCTTGTCTATTCCATATTTGGCTTAAGGAACTTTATCTGTGCTCATTTCAATCTCTGGTTTTATGCAGCACCCCAACTCACCTTTCCCCTTAAGAAAGCATAAGTTGGTTTTCTAAATTTGAGACCCTGTTCTGTTTTGTAATTCAGTTCCTGTGTAGCCAAGTTTACATTCCGTGTATTAGTGATATCTTATGATGTTTCTTTTTCTGTGTGACTTATTTCAGTTAGAATCATCGTACCTGAATCCACTCATTATGCTGCTACGGGCCTGATGACATAGATTTCATTGCTGAGTGATATTGCATTGTACGTAAGTACCACAACTTCTTTATCCATTTTTCACTTTCTGCGATATTGAACTTGTACCGTAAACCAGGTTCTTGTAAACAGAGCCGTCCCAACCTTTGGGGTGGCTGTGTCTTTTGATTTTAATTTCCCTAAGCTATAGGACCATAAGTGGAAGTGCCCTAGGCTCTGTTGCTTTGTTTTTTAGATGTTTCAGGAAACACCATACACTTCTCCCGAGTGGCTGTTGGCAATTTACATCCCGCCCATCAGCATAACAAGGCTCCCAGTTCTCCATGGCCTGTCCTGCCTTTCTGGATTTTACACTTTTTTCAGATGGCCCTTTTGACCGGGGGGAAGTGAGACTTCATTGTAGTGCAGATTTCCTTTGCAAGCTTGCTTGGTTGGCCAAAAAGGGCGTATGCGTTTTTTCCTGAATATATTCAGGAAAAAACGCATACGCCCTTTTTGGCCAAGTGCATCATTGTGGACGTTCTGCCTCTTTTCCTATGCTTTCAATGCAATTCCAGTCTACCTCCTGAAATCGGTTTCCTGCAATTCTGCCCCGCTTTCAAGTCCTCTTGGCAGCCTTACTTCAGTATATTTTTGGACGATAGCTGTCATTTATAACTCTGCAGGTTTGTGAATTACAGTGCCCCTGAGCTCCTTTCTTCAACTCGCTTTCTCGTGAGCTGGCCGCAACACCGCAGGATGGCTTCAGGCCCTAATCTGGTTCCGGCACGGCACGCTGAGCCTTTGGTTAATTCCTCTTCCTGGTGGGAAATGAGAGTTAAATTTGCCCGTCCAGACACCTCCAGCTAGTCTGTCATTGGTTCTGCCTATTCCTGTTCATCTTCCGCAGAAATTGCAAACTGGGCCAAACAGGAGGTTAAAGGCACTGACTCTCCAAGTCGGGAGAGTGTTAGTAAAGCGTCTGGAATGTTGCACCCGAGTACCAGGGGACGAAAACTGAGACATATTGGAACACGTCTCCCGATCACACGGTTGATCATACTCTGGGTTCCACATGCATGTTTTAGCTGAAGGAAGAATACCTTAAACCTGGAGAGTTGAGACCCGTGGAATGGGTACCATGCAATATGACTTCAAAGGGTCTTCATTTGCTCACCGAACCTCTCCAATCCTATCACTGCTGCGTTTATGCCCCTGTACACACACTTGATTCTCTTTCAGAGACATAGCAATCCATAGGTTTTAAGATACTTCCTAGTCAGGTACACTCTTAGGCATTTAATATGGGGTGTTGAGTCCATTTCGTTGAGCAAGGAGTAGCTCTTGTCTATTCCATATTTGGCTTAAGGAACTTTATCTGTGCTCATTTCAATCTCTGGTTTTATGCAGCACCCCAACTCACCTTTCCCCTTAAGCAAGCATAAGTTGGTTTTCTAAATTTGAGACCCTGTTCTGTTTTGTAATTCAGTTCCTGTGTAGCCAAGTTTACATTCCGTGTATTAGTGATATCTTATGATGTTTCTTTTCCTGTGTGACTTATTTCAGTTAGAATCATCATACCTGAATCCACTCATTATGCTGCTACAGGCCTGATGACATAGATTTCATTTCTGAGTGATACTGCATTGTACGTAAGTACCACAACTTCTTTATCCATTTTTCACTTTCTGCGATATTGAACTTGTACCGTAAACCAGGTTCTTGTAAACAGAGCCGTCCCAACATTTGGGGTGGCTGTGTCTTTTTGATTTTAATTTCCCTAAGCTATAGGACCATAAGTGGAAGTGCCCTAGGCTCTGTTGCTTTGTTTTTTAGATGTTTCAGGAAACACCATACACTTCTCCCGAGTGGCTGTTGGCAATTGACATCCCGCCTATCAGCATAACAAGGCTCCCAGTTCTCCATGGCCTGTCCTGCCTTTCTGGATTTTACACTTTTTTCAGATGGCCCTTTTGACCGGGGGGAAGTGAGACTTCATTGTAGTGCAGATTTCCTTTGCAAGCTTGCTTGGTTGGCCAAAAAGGGCGTATGCGTTTTTTCCTGAATATATTCAGGAAAAAACGCATACGCCCTTTTTGGCCAAGTGCATCATTGTGGACGTTCTGCCTCTTTTCCTATGCTTTCAATGCAATTCCAGTCTACCTCCTGAAATCGGTTTCCTGCAATTCTGCCCCGCTTTCAAGTCCTCTTGGCAGCCTTACTTCAGTATATTTTTGGACGATAGCTGTCATTTATAACTCTGCAGGTTTGTGAATTACAGTGCCCCTGAGCTCCTTTCTTCAACTCGCTTTCTCGTGAGCTGGCCGCAACACCGCAGGATGGCTTCAGGCCCTAATCTGGTTCCGGCACGGCACGCTGAGCCTTTGGTTAATTCCTCTTCCTGGTGGGAAATGAGAGTTAAATTTGCCCGTCCAGACACCTCCAGCTAGTCTGTCATTGGTTCTGCCTATTCCTGTTCATCTTCCGCAGAAATTGCAAACTGGGCCAAACAGGAGGTTAAAGGCACTGACTCTCCAAGTCGGGAGAGTGTTAGTAAAGCGTCTGGAATGTTGCACCCGAGTACCAGGGGACGAAAACTGAGACATATTGGAACACGTCTCCCGATCACACGGTTGATCATACTCTGGGTTCCACATGCATGTTTTAGCTGAAGGAAGAATACCTTAAACCTGGAGAGTTGAGACCCGTGGAATGGGTACCATGCAATATGACTTCAAAGGGTCTTCATTTGCTCACCGAACCTCTCCAATCCTATCACTGCTGCATTTATGCCCCTGTACACACACTTGATTCTCTTTCAGACACATAGCAATCCATAGGTTTTAAGATACTTCCTAGTCAGGTACACTCTTAGGCATTTAATATGGGGTGTTGAGTCCATTTGATTGAGCAAGGAGTAGCTCTTGTATATTCCATATTTGGCTTAAGGAACTTTATCTGTGCTCATTTCAATCTCTGGTTTTATGCAGCACCCCAACTCACCTTTCCCCTTAAGCAAGCATAATTTGGGTTTCTAAATTTGAGTCCCTGTTCTGTTTTGTAATTCAGTTCCTGTGTAGCCAAGGTTACATTCCGTGTATTAGTGATATCTTATGATGTTTCTTTTCCTGTGTGACTTATTTCAGTTAGAATCATCATACCTGAATCCACTCATTATGCTGCTACGGGGCTGATGACATAGATTTCATTGCTGAGTGATATTGCATTGTACGTAAGTACCACAACTTCTTTATCCATTTTTCACTTTCTGCGATATTGAACTTGTACCGTAAACCAGGTTCTTGTAAACAGAGCTGTCCCAACCTTTGGGGTGGCTGTGTCTTTTGATTTTAATTTCCCTAAGCTATAGGACCATAAGTGGAAGTGCCCTAGGCTCTGTTGCTTTGTTTTTTAGATGTTTCAGGAAACACCATACACTTCTTCCGAGTGGCTGTTGGCAATTTACATCCCGCCCATCAGCGTAACAAGGCTCCCAGTTCTCCATGGCCTGTCCTGCCTTTCTGGATTTTACACTTTTTTCAGATGGCCCTTTGGACCGGGGGGAAGTGAGACTTCATTGTAGTGCAGATTTCCTTTGCAAGCTTGCTTGGTTGGCCAAAAAGGGCGTATGCGTTTTTTCCTGAATATATTCAGGAAAAAACGCATACGCCCTTTTTGGCCAAGTGCATCATTGTGGACGTTCTGCCTCTTTTCCTATGCTTTCAATGCAATTCCAGTCTACCTCCTGAAATCGGTTTCCTGCAATTCTGCCCCGCTTTCAAGTCCTCTTGGCAGCCTTACTTCAGTATATTTTTGGACAATAGCTGTCATTTATAACTCTGCAGGTTTGTGAATTACTGTGCCCCTGAGCTCCTTTCTTCAAGTCGCTTTCTCGTGAGCTGGCCGCAACACCGCAGGATGGCTTCAGGCCCTAATCTGGTTCCGGCACGGCACGCTGAGCCTTTGGTTAATTCCTCTTCCTGGTGGGAAATGAGAGTTAAATTTGCCCGTCCAGACACCTCCAGCTAGTCTGTCATTGGTTCTGCCTATTCCTGTTCATCTTCCGCAGAAATTGCAAACTGGGCCAAACAGGAGGTTAAAGGCACTGACTCTCCAAGTCGGGAGAGTGTTAGTAAAGCGTCTGGAATGTTGCACCCGAGTACCAGGGGACGAAAACTGAGACATATTGGAACACGTCTCCCGATCACACGGTTGATCATACTCTGGGTTCCACATGCATGTTTTAGCTGAAGGAAGAATACCTTAAACCTGGAGAGTTGAGACCCGTGGAATGGGTACCATGCAATATGACTTCAAAGGGTCTTCATTTGCTCACCGAACCTCTCCAATCCTATCACTGCTGCGTTTATGCCCCTGTACACACACTTGATTCTCTTTCAGACACATAGCAATCCATAGGTTTTAAGATACTATCTAGTCAGGTACACTCTTAGGCATTTAATATGGGGTGTTGAGTCCATTTCGTTGAGCAAGGAGTAGCTCTTGTCTATTCCATATTTGGCTTAAGGAACTTTATCTGTGCTCATTTCAATCTCTGGTTTTATGCAGCACCCCAACTCACCTTTCCCCTTAAGCAAGCATAAGTTGGTTTTCTAAATTTGAGACCCTGTTCTGTTTTGTAATTCAGTTCCTGTGTAGCCAAGTTTACATTCCGTGTATTAGTGATATCTTATGATGTTTCTTTTTCTGTGTGACTTATTTCAGTTAGAATCATCGTACCTGAATCCACTCATTATGCTGCTACGGGCCTGATGACATAGATTTCATTGCTGAGTGATACTGCATTGTACGTAAGTACCACAACTTCTTTATCCATTTTTCACTTTCTGCGATATTGAACTTGTACCGTAAACCAGGTTCTTGTAAACAGAGCCGTCCCAACCTTTGGGGTGGCTGTGTCTTTTTGATTTTAATTTCCTTAAGCTATAGGACCATAAGTGGAAGTGCCCTAGGCTCTGTTGCTTTGTTTTTTAGATGTTTCAGGAAACACCATACACTTCTCCCGAGTGGCTGTTGGCAATTGACATCCCGCCCATCAGCATAACAAGGCTCCCAGTTCTCCATGGCCTGTCCTGCCTTTCTGGATTTTACACTTTTTTCAGATGGCCCTTTTGACCGGGGGGAAGTGAGACTTCATTGTAGTGCAGATTTCCTTTGCAAGCTTGCTTGGTTGGCCAAAAAGGGCGTATGCGTTTTTTCCTGAATATATTCAGGAAAAAACGCATACGCCCTTTTTGGCCAAGTGCATCATTGTGGACGTTCTGCCTCTTTTCCTATGCTTTAAATGCAATTCCAGTCTACCTCCTGAAATCGGTTTCCTGCAATTCTGCCCCGCTTTCAAGTCCTCTTGGCAGCCTTACTTCAGTATATTTTTGGACGATAGCTGTCATTTATAACTCTGCAGGTTTGTGAATTACAGTGCCCCTGAGCTCCTTTCTTCAACTCGCTTTCTCGTGAGCTGGCCGCAACACCGCAGGATGGCTTCAGGCCCTAATCTGGTTCTGGCACGGCACGCTGAGCCTTTGGTTAATTCCTCTTCCTGGTGGGAAATGAGAGTTAAATTTGCCCGTCCAGACACCTCCAGCTAGTCTGTCATTGGTTCTCCCTATTCCTGTTCATCTTCCGCAGAAATTGCAAACTGGGCCAAACAGGAGGTTAAAGGCACTGACTCTCCAAGTCGGGACAGTGTTAGTAAAGCGTCTGGAATGTTGCACCCGAGTACCAGGGGACGAAAACTGAGACATATTGGAACACGTCTCCCGATCACACGGTTGATCATACTCTGGGTTCCACATGCATGTTTTAGCTGAAGGAAGAATACCTTAAACCTGGAGAGTTGAGACCCGTGGAATGGGTACCATGCAATATGACTTCAAAGGGTCTTCATTTGCTCACCGAACCTCTCCAATCCTATCACTGCTGCGTTTATGCCCCTGTACACACACTTGATTCTCTTTCAGACACATAGCAATCCATAGGTTTTAAGATACTATCTAGTCAGGTACACTCTTAGGCATTTAATATGGGGTGTTGAGTCCATTTCGTTGAGCAAGGAGTAGCTCTTGTCTATTCCATATTTGGCTTAAGGAACTTTATCTGTGCTCATTTCAATCTCTGGTTTTATGCAGCACCCCAACTCACCTTTCCCCTTAAGCAAGCATAAGTTGGTTTTCTAAATTTGAGACCCTGTTCTGTTTTGTAATTCAGTTCCTGTGTAGCCAAGTTTACATTCCGTGTATTAGTGATATCTTATGATGTTTCTTTTTCTGTGTGACTTATTTCAGTTAGAATCATCGTACCTGAATCCACTCATTATGCTGCTACGGGCCTGATGACATAGATTTCATTGCTGAGTGATACTGCATTGTACGTAAGTACCACAACTTCTTTATCCATTTTTCACTTTCTGCGATATTGAACTTGTACCGTAAACCAGGTTCTTGTAAACAGAGCCGTCCCAACCTTTGGGGTGGCTGTGTCTTTTTGATTTTAATTTCCTTAAGCTATAGGACCATAAGTGGAAGTGCCCTAGGCTCTGTTGCTTTGTTTTTTAGATGTTTCAGGAAACACCATACACTTCTCCCGAGTGGCTGTTGGCAATTGACATCCCGCCCATCAGCATAACAAGGCTCCCAGTTCTCCATGGCCTGTCCTGCCTTTCTGGATTTTACACTTTTTTCAGATGGCCCTTTTGACCGGGGGGAAGTGAGACTTCATTGTAGTGCAGATTTCCTTTGCAAGCTTGCTTGGTTGGCCAAAAAGGGCGTATGCGTTTTTTCCTGAATATATTCAGGAAAAAACGCATACGCCCTTTTTGGCCAAGTGCATCATTGTGGACGTTCTGCCTCTTTTCCTATGCTTTAAATGCAATTCCAGTCTACCTCCTGAAATCGGTTTCCTGCAATTCTGCCCCGCTTTCAAGTCCTCTTGGCAGCCTTACTTCAGTATATTTTTGGACGATAGCTGTCATTTATAACTCTGCAGGTTTGTGAATTACAGTGCCCCTGAGCTCCTTTCTTCAACTCGCTTTCTCGTGAGCTGGCCGCAACACCGCAGGATGGCTTCAGGCCCTAATCTGGTTCTGGCACGGCACGCTGAGCCTTTGGTTAATTCCTCTTCCTGGTGGGAAATGAGAGTTAAATTTGCCCGTCCAGACACCTCCAGCTAGTCTGTCATTGGTTCTCCCTATTCCTGTTCATCTTCCGCAGAAATTGCAAACTGGGCCAAACAGGAGGTTAAAGGCACTGACTCTCCAAGTCGGGACAGTGTTAGTAAAGCGTCTGGAATGTTGCACCCGAGTACCAGGGGACGAAAACTGAGACATATTGGAACACGTCTCCCGATCACACGGTTGATCATACTCTGGGTTCCACATGCATGTTTTAGCTGAAGGAAGAATACCTTAAACCTGGAGAGTTGAGACCCGTGGAATGGGTACCATGCAATATGACTTCAAAGGGTCTTCATTTGCTCACCGAACCTCTCCAATCCTATCACTGCTGCGTTTATGCCCCTGTACACACACTTGATTCTCTTTCAGACACATAGCAATCCATAGGTTTTAAGATACTTCCTAGTCAGGTACACTCTTAGGCATTTAATATGGGGTGTTGAGTCCATTTCGTTGAGCAAGGAGTAGCTCTTGTCTATTCCATATTTGGCTTAAGGAACTTTATCTGTGCTCATTTCAATCTCTGGTTTTATGCAGCACCCCAACTCACCTTTCCCCTTAAGCAAGCATAAGTTGGTTTTCTAAATTTGAGACCCTGTTCTGTTTTGTAATTCAGTTCCTATGTAGCCAAGTTTACATTCCGTGTATTAGTGATATCTTATGATGTTTCTTTTTCTGTGTGACTTATTTCAGTTAGAATCATCGTACCTGAATCCACTCATTATGCTGCTACGGGCCTGATGACATAGATTTCATTGCTGAGTGATATTGCATTGTACGTAAGTACCACAACTTCTTTATCCATTTTTCACTTTCTGCGATATTGAACTTGTACCGTAAACCAGGTTCTTGTAAACAGAGCCGTCCCAACCTTTGGGGTGGCTGTGTCTTTTGATTTTAATTTCCCTAAGCTATAGGACCATAAGTGGAAGTGCCCTAGGCTCTGTTGCTTTGTTTTTTAGATGTTTCAGGAAACACCATACACTTCTCCCGAGTGGCTGTTGGCAATTGACATCCCGCCCATCAGCATAACAAGGCTCCCAGTTCTCCATGGCCTGTCCTGCCTTTCTGGATTTTACACTTTTTTCAGATGGCCCTTTTGACCGGGGGGAAGTGAGACTTCATTGTAGTGCAGATTTCCTTTGCAAGCTTGCTTGGTTGGCCAAAAAGGGCGTATGCGTTTTTTCCTGAATATATTCAGGAAAAAACGCATACGCCCTTTTTGGCCAAGTGCATCATTGTGGACGTTCTGCCTCTTTTCCTATGCTTTAAATGCAATTCCAGTCTACCTCCTGAAATCGGTTTCCTGCAATTCTGCCCCGCTTTCAAGTCCTCTTGGCAGCCTTACTTCAGTATATTTTTGGACGATAGCTGTCATTTATAACTCTGCAGGTTTGTGAATTACAGTGCCCCTGAGCTCCTTTCTTCAACTCGCTTTCTCGTGAGCTGGCTGCAACACCGCAGGATGGCTTCAGGCCCTAATCTGGTTCCGGCACGGCACGCTGAGCCTTTGGTTAATTCCTCTTCCTGGTGGGAAATGAGAGTTCAATTTGCCCGTCCAGACACCTCCAGCTAGTCTGTCATTGGTTCTCCCTATTCCTGTTCATCTTCCGCAGAAATTGCAAACTGGGCCAAACAGGAGGTTAAAGGCACTGACTCTCCAAGTCGGGAGAGTGTTAGTAAAGCGTCTGGAATGTTGCACCCGAGTACCAGGGGACGAAAACTGAGACATATTGGAACACGTCTCCCGATCACACGGTTGATCATACTCTGGGTTCCACATGCATGTTTTAGCTGAAGGAAGAATACCTTAAACCTGGAGAGTTGAGACCCGTGGAATGGGTACCATGCAATATGACTTCAAAGGGTCTTCATTTGCTCACCGAACCTCTCCAATCCTATCACTGCTGCGTTTATGCCCCTGTACACACACTTGATTCTCTTTCAGAGACATAGCAATCCACAGGTTTTAAGATACTTCCTAGTCAGGTACACTCTTAGGCATTTAATAAGGGGTGTTGAGTCCATTTCGTTGAGCAAGGAGTAGCTCTTGTCTATTCCATATTTGGCTTAAGGAACTTTATCTGTGCTCATTTCAATCTCTGGTTTTATGCAGCACCCCAACTCACCTTTCCCCTTAAGCAAGCATAAGTTGGTTTTCTAAATTTGAGACCCTGTTCTGTTTTGTAATTCAGTTCCTATGTAGCCAAGTTTACATTCCGTGTATTAGTGATATCTTATGATGTTTCCTTTTCTGTGTGACTTATTTCAGTTAGAATCATCGTACCTGAATCCACTCATTATGCTGCTACGGGCCTGATGACATAGATTTCATTGCTGAGTGATATTGCATTGTACGTAAGTACCACAACTTCTTTATCCATTTTTCACTTTCTGCGATATTGAACTTGTACCGTAAACCAGGTTCTTGTAAACAGAGCCGTCCCAACCTTTGGGGTGGCTGTGTCTTTTGATTTTAATTTCCCTAAGCTATAGGACCATAAGTGGAAGTGCCCTAGGCTCTGTTGCTTTGTTTTTTAGATGTTTCAGGAAACACCATACACTTCTCCCGAGTGGCTGTTGGCAATTGACATCCCGCCCATCAGCATAACAAGGCTCCCAGTTCTCCATGGCCTGTCCTGCCTTTCTGGATTTTACACTTTTTTCAGATGGCCCTTTTGACCGGGGGGAAGTGAGACTTCATTGTAGTGCAGATTTCCTTTGCAAGCTTGCTTGGTTGGCCAAAAAGGGCGTATGCGTTTTTTCCTGAATATATTCAGGAAAAAACGCATACGCCCTTTTTGGCCAAGTGCATCATTGTGGACGTTCTGCCTCTTTTCCTATGCTTTCAATGCAATTCCGGTCTACCTCCTGAAATCGGTTTCCTGCAATTCTGCCCCGCTTTCAAGTCCTCTTGGCAGCCTTACTTCAGTATATTTTTGGACGATAGCTGTCATTTATAACTCTGCAGGTTTGTGAATTACAGTGCCCCTGAGCTCCTTTCTTCAACTCGCTTTCTCGTGAGCTGGCCGCAACACCGCAGGATGGCTTCAGGCCCTAATCTGGTTCCGGCACGGCACGCTGAGCCTTTGGTTAATTCCTCTTCCTGGTGGGAAATGAGAGTTAAATTTGCCCGTCCAGACACCTCCAGCTAGTCTGTCATTGGTTCTCCCTATTCCTGTTCATCTTCCGCAGAAATTGCAAACTGGGCCAAACAGGAGGTTAAAGGCACTGACTCTCCAAGTCGGGAGAGTGTTAGTAAAGCGTCTGGAATGTTGCACCCGAGTACCAGGGGACGAAAACTGAGACATATTGGAACACGTCTCCCGATCACACGGTTGATCATACTCTGGGTTCCACATGCATGTTTTAGCTGAAGGAAGAATACCTTAAACCTGGAGAGTTGAGACCCGTGGAATGGGTACCATGCAATATGACTTCAAAGGGTCTTCATTTGCTCACCGAACCTCTCCAATCCTATCACTGCTGCGTTTATGCCCCTGCACACACGCTTGATTCTCTTTTGGAGACATAGCAATCCATAGGTTTTAAGATACTTCCTAGTCAGGTACATTCTTAGGTGTTTAATATGGGGTGTTGAATACATTTCGTTGAGCAAGGAGTAGCTCTTGTCTATTCCATATTTGGCTTAAGGAACTTTATCTGTGCTCATTTCAATCTCTGGTTTTATGCAGCACCCCAACTCACCTTTCCCCTTAAGCAAGCATAAGTTGGGTTTCTAAATTTGAGACCCTGTTCTGTTTTGTAATTCAGTTCCTGTGTAGCCAAGTTTACATTCCGTGTATTAGTGTTATCTTATGATGTTTCTTTTTCTGTGTGACTTATTTCAGTTAGAATCATCGTACCTGAATCCACTCATTATGCTGCTACGGGCCTGATGACATAGATTTCATTGCTGAGTGATATTGCATTGTACGTAAGTACCACAACTTCTTTATCCATTTTTCACTTTCTGCGATATTGAACTTGTACCGTAAACCAGGTTCTTGTAAACAGAGCCGTCCCAACCTTTGGGGTGGCTGTGTCTTTTGATTTTAATTTCCCTAAGCTATAGGACCATAAGTGGAAGTGCCCTAGGCTCTGTTCCTTTGTTTTTTAGATGTTTCAGGAAACACCATACACTTCTCCCGAGTGGCTGTTGGCAATTGACATCCCGCCCATCAGCATAACAAGGCTCCCAGTTCTCCATGGCCTGTCCTGCCTTTCTGGATTTTACACTTTTTTCAGATGGCCCTTTTGACCGGGGGGAAGTGAGACTTCATTGTAGTGCAGATTTCCTTTGCAAGCTTGCTTGGTTGGCCAAAAAGGGCGTATGCGTTTTTTCCTGAATATATTCAGGAAAAAACGCATACGCCCTTTTTGGCCAAGTGCATCATTGTGGACGTTCTGCCTCTTTTCCTATGCTTTCAATGCAATTCCAGTCTACCTCCTGAAATCGGTTTCCTGCAATTCTGCCCCGCTTTCAAGTCCTCTTGGCAGCCTTACTTCAGTATATTTTTGGACGATAGCTGTCATTTATAACTCTGCAGGTTTGTGAATTACAGTGCCCCTGAGCTCCTTTCTTCAACTCGCTTTCTCGTGAGCTGGCCGCAACACCGCAGGATGGCTTCAGGCCCTAATCTGGTTCCGGCACGGCACGCTGAGCCTTTGGTTAATTCCTCTTCCTGGTGGGAAATGAGAGTTAAATTTGCCCGTCCAGACACCTCCAGCTAGTCTGTCATTGGTTCTCCCTATTCCTGTTCATCTTCCGCAGAAATTGCAAACTGGGCCAAACAGGAGGTTAAAGGCACTGACTCTCCAAGTCGGGAGAGTGTTAGTAAAGCGTCTGGAATGTTGCACCCGAGTACCAGGGGACGAAAACTGAGACATATTGGAACACGTCTCCCGATCACATGGTTGATCATACTCTGGGTTCCACATGCATGTTTTAGCTGAAGGAAGAATACCTTAAACCTGGAGAGTTGAGACCCGTGGAATGGGTACCATGCAATATGACTTCAAAGGGTCTTCATTTGCTCACCGAACCTCTCCAATCCTATCACTGCTGCGTTTATGCCCCTGCACACACGCTTGATTCTCTTTTGGAGACATAGCAATCCATAGGTTTTAAGATACTTCCTAGTCAGGTACATTCTTAGGTGTTTAATATGGGGTGTTGAATACATTTCGTTGAGCAAGGAGTAGCTCTTGTCTATTCCATATTTGGCTTAAGGAACTTTATCTGTGCTCATTTCAATCTCTGGTTTTATGCAGCACCCCAACTCACCTTTCCCCTTAAGCAAGCATAAGTTGGGTTTCTAAATTTGAGACCCTGTTCTGTTTTGTAATTCAGTTCCTGTGTAGCCAAGGTTACATTCCGTGTATTAGTGATATCTTATGATGTTTCTTTTCCTGTGTGACTTATTTCAGTTAGAATCATCATACCTGAATCCACTCATTATGCTGCTACAGGCCTGATGACATAGATTTCATTGCTGAGTGATACTGCATTGTACGTAAGTACCATAACTTCTTTATCCATTTTTCACTTTCTGCGATATTGAACTTGTACCGTAAACCAGGTTCTTGTAAACAGAGCCGTCCCAACCTTTGGGGTGGCTGTGTCTTTTGATTTTAATTTCCCTAAGCTATAGGACCATAAGTGGAAGTGCCCTAGGCTCTGTTGCTTTGTTTTTTAGATGTTTCAGGAACCACCATACACTTCTCCCGAGTGGCTGTTGGCAATTTACATCCCGCCCATCAGCATAACAAGGCTCCCAGTTCTCCATGGCCTGTCCTGCCTTTCTGGATTTTACACTTTTTTCAGATGGCCCTTTTGACCGGGGGGAAGTGAGACTTCACTGTAGTGCAAATTTCCTTTGCAACCTTGCTTGGTTGGCCAAAAAGGGCGTATGCGTTTTTTCCTGAATATATTCAGGAAAAAACGCATACGCCCTTTTTGGCCAAGTGCATCATTGTGGACGTTCTGCCTCTTTTCCTATGCTTTCAATGCAATTCCAGTCTACCTCCTGAAATCGGTTTCCTGCAATTCTGCCCCGCTTTCAAGTCCTCTTGGCAGCCTTACTTCAGTATATTTTTGGACGATAGCTGTCATTTATAACTCTGCAGGTTTGTGAATTACAGTGCCCCTGAGCTCCTTTCTTCAACTCGCTTTCTCGTGAGCTGGCCGCAACACCGCAGGATGGCTTCAGGCCCTAATCTGGTTCCGGCACGGCACGCTGAGCCTTTGGTTAATTCCTCTTCCTGGTGGGAAATGAGAGTTAAATTTGCCCGTCCAGACACCTCCAGCTAGTCTGTCATTGGTTCTCCCTATTCCTGTTCATCTTCCGCAGAAATTGCAAACTGGGCCAAACAGGAGGTTAAAGGCACTGACTCTCCAAGTCGGGAGAGTGTTAGTAAAGCGTCTGGAATGTTGCACCCGAGTACCAGGGGACGAAAACTGAGACATATTGGAACACGTCTCCCGATCACACGGTTGATCATACTCTGGGTTCCACATGCATGTTTTAGCTGAAGGAAGAATACCTTAAACCTGGAGAGTTGAGACCCGTGGAATGGGTACCATGCAATATGACTTCAAAGGGTCTTCATTTGCTCACCGAACCTCTCCAATCCTATCACTGCTGCGTTTATGCCCCTGCACACACGCTTGATTCTCTTTTGGAGACATAGCAATCCATAGGTTTTAAGATACTTCCTAGTCAGGTACATTCTTAGGTGTTTAATATGGGGTGTTGAATACATTTCGTTGAGCAAGGAGTAGCTCTTGTCTATTCCATATTTGGCTTAAGGAACTTTATCTGTGCTCATTTCAATCTCTGGTTTTATGCAGCACCCCAACTCACCTTTCCCCTTAAGCAAGCATAAGTTGGGTTTCAAATTTGAGACCCTGTTCTGTTTTGTAATTCAGTTCCTGTGTAGCCAAGGTTACATTCCGTGTATTAGTGATATCTTATGATGTTTCTTTTTTGTGTGACTTATTTCAGTTAGAATCATCGTACCTGAATCCACTCATTATGCTGCTACGGGCCTGATGACATAGATTTCATTGCTGAGTGATATTGCATTGTACGTAAGTACCACAACTTCTTTATCCATTTTTCACTTTCTGCGATATTGAACTTGTACCGTAAACCAGGTTCTTGTAAACAGAGCCGTCCCAACCTTTGGGGTGGCTGTGTCTTTTGATTTTAATTTCCCTAAGCTATAGGACCATAAGTGGAAGTGCCCTAGGCTCTGTTGCTTTGTTTTTTAGATGTTTCAGGAAACACCATACACTTCTCCCGAGTGGCTGTTGGCAATTGACATCCCGCCCATCAGCATAACAAGGCTCCCAGTTCTCCATGGCCTGTCCTGCCTTTCTGGATTTTACACTTTTTTCAGATGGCCCTTTTGACCGGGGGGAAGTGAGACTTCATTGTAGTGCAGATTTCCTTTGCAAGCTTGCTTGGTTGGCCAAAAAGGGCGTATGCGTTTTTTCCTGAATATATTCAGGAAAAAACGCATACGCCCTTTTTGGCCAAGTGCATCATTGTGGACGTTCTGCCTCTTTTCCTATGCTTTAAATGCAATTCCAGTCTACCTCCTGAAATCGGTTTCCTGCAATTCTGCCCCGCTTTCAAGTCCTCTTGGCAGCCTTACTTCAGTATATTTTTGGACGATAGCTGTCATTTATAACTCTGCAGGTTTGTGAATTACAGTGCCCCTGAGCTCCTTTCTTCAACTCGCTTTCTCGTGAGCTGGCCGCAACACCGCAGGATGGCTTCAGGCCCTAATCTGGTTCCGGCACGGCACGCTGAGCCTTTGGTTAATTCCTCTTCCTGGTGGGAAATGAGAGTTAAATTTGCCCGTCCAGACACCTCCAGCTAGTCTGTCATTGGTTCTCCCTATTCCTGTTCATCTTCCGCAGAAATTGCAAACTGGGCCAAACAGGAGGTTAAAGGCACTGACTCTCCAAGTCGGGAGAGTGTTAGTAAAGCGTCTGGAATGTTGCACCCGAGTACCAGGGGACGAAAACTGAGACATATTGGAACACGTCTCCCGATCACACGGTTGATCATACTCTGGGTTCCACATGCATGTTTTAGCTGAAGGAAGAATACCTTAAACCTGGAGAGTTGAGACCCGTGGAATGGGTACCATGCAATATGACTTCAAAGGGTCTTCATTTGCTCACCGAACCTCTCCAATCCTATCACTGCTGCGTTTATGCCCCTGCACACACGCTTGATTCTCTTTTGGAGACATAGCAATCCATAGGTTTTAAGATACTTCCTAGTCAGGTACATTCTTAGGTGTTTAATATGGGGTGTTGAATACATTTCGTTGAGCAAGGAGTAGCTCTTGTCTATTCCATATTTGGCTTAAGGAACTTTATCTGTGCTCATTTCAATCTCTGGTTTTATGCAGCACCCCAACTCACCTTTCCCCTTAAGCAAGCATAAGTTGGGTTTCAAATTTGAGACCCTGTTCTGTTTTGTAATTCAGTTCCTGTGTAGCCAAGGTTACATTCCGTGTATTAGTGATATCTTATGATGTTTCTTTTTTGTGTGACTTATTTCAGTTAGAATCATCGTACCTGAATCCACTCATTATGCTGCTACGGGCCTGATGACATAGATTTCATTGCTGAGTGATATTGCATTGTACGTAAGTACCACAACTTCTTTATCCATTTTTCACTTTCTGCGATATTGAACTTGTACCGTAAACCAGGTTCTTGTAAACAGAGCCGTCCCAACCTTTGGGGTGGCTGTGTCTTTTGATTTTAATTTCCCTAAGCTATAGGACCATAAGTGGAAGTGCCCTAGGCTCTGTTGCTTTGTTTTTTAGATGTTTCAGGAAACACCATACACTTCTCCCGAGTGGCTGTTGGCAATTGACATCCCGCCCATCAGCATAACAAGGCTCCCAGTTCTCCATGGCCTGTCCTGCCTTTCTGGATTTTACACTTTTTTCAGATGGCCCTTTTGACCGGGGGGAAGTGAGACTTCATTGTAGTGCAGATTTCCTTTGCAAGCTTGCTTGGTTGGCCAAAAAGGGCGTATGCGTTTTTTCCTGAATATATTCAGGAAAAAACGCATACGCCCTTTTTGGCCAAGTGCATCATTGTGGACGTTCTGCCTCTTTTCCTATGCTTTAAATGCAATTCCAGTCTACCTCCTGAAATCGGTTTCCTGCAATTCTGCCCCGCTTTCAAGTCCTCTTGGCAGCCTTACTTCAGTATATTTTTGGACGATAGCTGTCATTTATAACTCTGCAGGTTTGTGAATTACAGTGCCCCTGAGCTCCTTTCTTCAACTCGCTTTCTCGTGAGCTGGCTGCAACACCGCAGGATGGCTTCAGGCCCTAATCTGGTTCCGGCACGGCACGCTGAGCCTTTGGTTAATTCCTCTTCCTGGTGGGAAATGAGAGTTCAATTTGCCCGTCCAGACACCTCCAGCTAGTCTGTCATTGGTTCTCCCTATTCCTGTTCATCTTCCGCAGAAATTGCAAACTGGGCCAAACAGGAGGTTAAAGGCACTGACTCTCCAAGTCGGGAGAGTGTTAGTAAAGCGTCTGGAATGTTGCACCCGAGTACCAGGGGACGAAAACTGAGACATATTGGAACACGTCTCCCGATCACACGGTTGATCATACTCTGGGTTCCACATGCATGTTTTAGCTGAAGGAAGAATACCTTAAACCTGGAGAGTTGAGACCCGTGGAATGGGTACCATGCAATATGACTTCAAAGGGTCTTCATTTGCTCACCGAACCTCTCCAATCCTATCACTGCTGCGTTTATGCCCCTGTACACACACTTGATTCTCTTTCAGAGACATAGCAATCCACAGGTTTTAAGATACTTCCTAGTCAGGTACACTCTTAGGCATTTAATAAGGGGTGTTGAGTCCATTTCGTTGAGCAAGGAGTAGCTCTTGTCTATTCCATATTTGGCTTAAGGAACTTTATCTGTGCTCATTTCAATCTCTGGTTTTATGCAGCACCCCAACTCACCTTTCCCCTTAAGCAAGCATAAGTTGGTTTTCTAAATTTGAGACCCTGTTCTGTTTTGTAATTCAGTTCCTATGTAGCCAAGTTTACATTCCGTGTATTAGTGATATCTTATGATGTTTCCTTTTCTGTGTGACTTATTTCAGTTAGAATCATCGTACCTGAATCCACTCATTATGCTGCTACGGGCCTGATGACATAGATTTCATTGCTGAGTGATATTGCATTGTACGTAAGTACCACAACTTCTTTATCCATTTTTCACTTTCTGCGATATTGAACTTGTACCGTAAACCAGGTTCTTGTAAACAGAGCCGTCCCAACCTTTGGGGTGGCTGTGTCTTTTGATTTTAATTTCCCTAAGCTATAGGACCATAAGTGGAAGTGCCCTAGGCTCTGTTGCTTTGTTTTTTAGATGTTTCAGGAAACACCATACACTTCTCCCGAGTGGCTGTTGGCAATTGACATCCCGCCCATCAGCATAACAAGGCTCCCAGTTCTCCATGGCCTGTCCTGCCTTTCTGGATTTTACACTTTTTTCAGATGGCCCTTTTGACCGGGGGGAAGTGAGACTTCATTGTAGTGCAGATTTCCTTTGCAAGCTTGCTTGGTTGGCCAAAAAGGGCGTATGCGTTTTTTCCTGAATATATTCAGGAAAAAACGCATACGCCCTTTTTGGCCAAGTGCATCATTGTGGACGTTCTGCCTCTTTTCCTATGCTTTCAATGCAATTCCGGTCTACCTCCTGAAATCGGTTTCCTGCAATTCTGCCCCGCTTTCAAGTCCTCTTGGCAGCCTTACTTCAGTATATTTTTGGACGATAGCTGTCATTTATAACTCTGCAGGTTTGTGAATTACAGTGCCCCTGAGCTCCTTTCTTCAACTCGCTTTCTCGTGAGCTGGCCGCAACACCGCAGGATGGCTTCAGGCCCTAATCTGGTTCCGGCACGGCACGCTGAGCCTTTGGTTAATTCCTCTTCCTGGTGGGAAATGAGAGTTAAATTTGCCCGTCCAGACACCTCCAGCTAGTCTGTCATTGGTTCTCCCTATTCCTGTTCATCTTCCGCAGAAATTGCAAACTGGGCCAAACAGGAGGTTAAAGGCACTGACTCTCCAAGTCGGGAGAGTGTTAGTAAAGCGTCTGGAATGTTGCACCCGAGTACCAGGGGACGAAAACTGAGACATATTGGAACACGTCTCCCGATCACACGGTTGATCATACTCTGGGTTCCACATGCATGTTTTAGCTGAAGGAAGAATACCTTAAACCTGGAGAGTTGAGACCCGTGGAATGGGTACCATGCAATATGACTTCAAAGGGTCTTCATTTGCTCACCGAACCTCTCCAATCCTATCACTGCTGCGTTTATGCCCCTGCACACACGCTTGATTCTCTTTTGGAGACATAGCAATCCATAGGTTTTAAGATACTTCCTAGTCAGGTACATTCTTAGGTGTTTAATATGGGGTGTTGAATACATTTCGTTGAGCAAGGAGTAGCTCTTGTCTATTCCATATTTGGCTTAAGGAACTTTATCTGTGCTCATTTCAATCTCTGGTTTTATGCAGCACCCCAACTCACCTTTCCCCTTAAGCAAGCATAAGTTGGGTTTCTAAATTTGAGACCCTGTTCTGTTTTGTAATTCAGTTCCTGTGTAGCCAAGTTTACATTCCGTGTATTAGTGTTATCTTATGATGTTTCTTTTTCTGTGTGACTTATTTCAGTTAGAATCATCGTACCTGAATCCACTCATTATGCTGCTACGGGCCTGATGACATAGATTTCATTGCTGAGTGATATTGCATTGTACGTAAGTACCACAACTTCTTTATCCATTTTTCACTTTCTGCGATATTGAACTTGTACCGTAAACCAGGTTCTTGTAAACAGAGCCGTCCCAACCTTTGGGGTGGCTGTGTCTTTTGATTTTAATTTCCCTAAGCTATAGGACCATAAGTGGAAGTGCCCTAGGCTCTGTTCCTTTGTTTTTTAGATGTTTCAGGAAACACCATACACTTCTCCCGAGTGGCTGTTGGCAATTGACATCCCGCCCATCAGCATAACAAGGCTCCCAGTTCTCCATGGCCTGTCCTGCCTTTCTGGATTTTACACTTTTTTCAGATGGCCCTTTTGACCGGGGGGAAGTGAGACTTCATTGTAGTGCAGATTTCCTTTGCAAGCTTGCTTGGTTGGCCAAAAAGGGCGTATGCGTTTTTTCCTGAATATATTCAGGAAAAAACGCATACGCCCTTTTTGGCCAAGTGCATCATTGTGGACGTTCTGCCTCTTTTCCTATGCTTTCAATGCAATTCCAGTCTACCTCCTGAAATCGGTTTCCTGCAATTCTGCCCCGCTTTCAAGTCCTCTTGGCAGCCTTACTTCAGTATATTTTTGGACGATAGCTGTCATTTATAACTCTGCAGGTTTGTGAATTACAGTGCCCCTGAGCTCCTTTCTTCAACTCGCTTTCTCGTGAGCTGGCCGCAACACCGCAGGATGGCTTCAGGCCCTAATCTGGTTCCGGCACGGCACGCTGAGCCTTTGGTTAATTCCTCTTCCTGGTGGGAAATGAGAGTTAAATTTGCCCGTCCAGACACCTCCAGCTAGTCTGTCATTGGTTCTCCCTATTCCTGTTCATCTTCCGCAGAAATTGCAAACTGGGCCAAACAGGAGGTTAAAGGCACTGACTCTCCAAGTCGGGAGAGTGTTAGTAAAGCGTCTGGAATGTTGCACCCGAGTACCAGGGGACGAAAACTGAGACATATTGGAACACGTCTCCCGATCACATGGTTGATCATACTCTGGGTTCCACATGCATGTTTTAGCTGAAGGAAGAATACCTTAAACCTGGAGAGTTGAGACCCGTGGAATGGGTACCATGCAATATGACTTCAAAGGGTCTTCATTTGCTCACCGAACCTCTCCAATCCTATCACTGCTGCGTTTATGCCCCTGCACACACGCTTGATTCTCTTTTGGAGACATAGCAATCCATAGGTTTTAAGATACTTCCTAGTCAGGTACATTCTTAGGTGTTTAATATGGGGTGTTGAATACATTTCGTTGAGCAAGGAGTAGCTCTTGTCTATTCCATATTTGGCTTAAGGAACTTTATCTGTGCTCATTTCAATCTCTGGTTTTATGCAGCACCCCAACTCACCTTTCCCCTTAAGCAAGCATAAGTTGGGTTTCTAAATTTGAGACCCTGTTCTGTTTTGTAATTCAGTTCCTGTGTAGCCAAGGTTACATTCCGTGTATTAGTGATATCTTATGATGTTTCTTTTCCTGTGTGACTTATTTCAGTTAGAATCATCATACCTGAATCCACTCATTATGCTGCTACAGGCCTGATGACATAGATTTCATTGCTGAGTGATACTGCATTGTACGTAAGTACCATAACTTCTTTATCCATTTTTCACTTTCTGCGATATTGAACTTGTACCGTAAACCAGGTTCTTGTAAACAGAGCCGTCCCAACCTTTGGGGTGGCTGTGTCTTTTGATTTTAATTTCCCTAAGCTATAGGACCATAAGTGGAAGTGCCCTAGGCTCTGTTGCTTTGTTTTTTAGATGTTTCAGGAACCACCATACACTTCTCCCGAGTGGCTGTTGGCAATTTACATCCCGCCCATCAGCATAACAAGGCTCCCAGTTCTCCATGGCCTGTCCTGCCTTTCTGGATTTTACACTTTTTTCAGATGGCCCTTTTGACCGGGGGGAAGTGAGACTTCACTGTAGTGCAAATTTCCTTTGCAACCTTGCTTGGTTGGCCAAAAAGGGCGTATGCGTTTTTTCCTGAATATATTCAGGAAAAAACGCATACGCCCTTTTTGGCCAAGTGCATCATTGTGGACGTTCTGCCTCTTTTCCTATGCTTTCAATGCAATTCCAGTCTACCTCCTGAAATCGGTTTCCTGCAATTCTGCCCCGCTTTCAAGTCCTCTTGGCAGCCTTACTTCAGTATATTTTTGGACGATAGCTGTCATTTATAACTCTGCAGGTTTGTGAATTACAGTGCCCCTGAGCTCCTTTCTTCAACTCGCTTTCTCGTGAGCTGGCCGCAACACCGCAGGATGGCTTCAGGCCCTAATCTGGTTCCGGCACGGCACGCTGAGCCTTTGGTTAATTCCTCTTCCTGGTGGGAAATGAGAGTTAAATTTGCCCGTCCAGACACCTCCAGCTAGTCTGTCATTGGTTCTCCCTATTCCTGTTCATCTTCCGCAGAAATTGCAAACTGGGCCAAACAGGAGGTTAAAGGCACTGACTCTCCAAGTCGGGAGAGTGTTAGTAAAGCGTCTGGAATGTTGCACCCGAGTACCAGGGGACGAAAACTGAGACATATTGGAACACGTCTCCCGATCACACGGTTGATCATACTCTGGGTTCCACATGCATGTTTTAGCTGAAGGAAGAATACCTTAAACCTGGAGAGTTGAGACCCGTGGAATGGGTACCATGCAATATGACTTCAAAGGGTCTTCATTTGCTCACCGAACCTCTCCAATCCTATCACTGCTGCGTTTATGCCCCTGCACACACGCTTGATTCTCTTTTGGAGACATAGCAATCCATAGGTTTTAAGATACTTCCTAGTCAGGTACATTCTTAGGTGTTTAATATGGGGTGTTGAATACATTTCGTTGAGCAAGGAGTAGCTCTTGTCTATTCCATATTTGGCTTAAGGAACTTTATCTGTGCTCATTTCAATCTCTGGTTTTATGCAGCACCCCAACTCACCTTTCCCCTTAAGCAAGCATAAGTTGGGTTTCAAATTTGAGACCCTGTTCTGTTTTGTAATTCAGTTCCTGTGTAGCCAAGGTTACATTCCGTGTATTAGTGATATCTTATGATGTTTCTTTTTTGTGTGACTTATTTCAGTTAGAATCATCGTACCTGAATCCACTCATTATGCTGCTACGGGCCTGATGACATAGATTTCATTGCTGAGTGATATTGCATTGTACGTAAGTACCACAACTTCTTTATCCATTTTTCACTTTCTGCGATATTGAACTTGTACCGTAAACCAGGTTCTTGTAAACAGAGCCGTCCCAACCTTTGGGGTGGCTGTGTCTTTTGATTTTAATTTCCCTAAGCTATAGGACCATAAGTGGAAGTGCCCTAGGCTCTGTTGCTTTGTTTTTTAGATGTTTCAGGAAACACCATACACTTCTCCCGAGTGGCTGTTGGCAATTGACATCCCGCCCATCAGCATAACAAGGCTCCCAGTTCTCCATGGCCTGTCCTGCCTTTCTGGATTTTACACTTTTTTCAGATGGCCCTTTTGACCGGGGGGAAGTGAGACTTCATTGTAGTGCAGATTTCCTTTGCAAGCTTGCTTGGTTGGCCAAAAAGGGCGTATGCGTTTTTTCCTGAATATATTCAGGAAAAAACGCATACGCCCTTTTTGGCCAAGTGCATCATTGTGGACGTTCTGCCTCTTTTCCTATGCTTTAAATGCAATTCCAGTCTACCTCCTGAAATCGGTTTCCTGCAATTCTGCCCCGCTTTCAAGTCCTCTTGGCAGCCTTACTTCAGTATATTTTTGGACGATAGCTGTCATTTATAACTCTGCAGGTTTGTGAATTACAGTGCCCCTGAGCTCCTTTCTTCAACTCGCTTTCTCGTGAGCTGGCCGCAACACCGCAGGATGGCTTCAGGCCCTAATCTGGTTCCGGCACGGCACGCTGAGCCTTTGGTTAATTCCTCTTCCTGGTGGGAAATGAGAGTTAAATTTGCCCGTCCAGACACCTCCAGCTAGTCTGTCATTGGTTCTCCCTATTCCTGTTCATCTTCCGCAGAAATTGCAAACTGGGCCAAACAGGAGGTTAAAGGCACTGACTCTCCAAGTCGGGAGAGTGTTAGTAAAGCGTCTGGAATGTTGCACCCGAGTACCAGGGGACGAAAACTGAGACATATTGGAACACGTCTCCCGATCACACGGTTGATCATACTCTGGGTTCCACATGCATGTTTTAGCTGAAGGAAGAATACCTTAAACCTGGAGAGTTGAGACCCGTGGAATGGGTACCATGCAATATGACTTCAAAGGGTCTTCATTTGCTCACCGAACCTCTCCAATCCTATCACTGCTGCGTTTATGCCCCTGCACACACGCTTGATTCTCTTTTGGAGACATAGCAATCCATAGGTTTTAAGATACTTCCTAGTCAGGTACATTCTTAGGTGTTTAATATGGGGTGTTGAATACATTTCGTTGAGCAAGGAGTAGCTCTTGTCTATTCCATATTTGGCTTAAGGAACTTTATCTGTGCTCATTTCAATCTCTGGTTTTATGCAGCACCCCAACTCACCTTTCCCCTTAAGCAAGCATAAGTTGGGTTTCTAAATTTGAGACCCTGTTCTGTTTTGTAATTCAGTTCCTGTGTAGCCAAGGTTACATTCCGTGTATTAGTGATATCTTATGATGTTTCTTTTCCTGTGTGACTTATTTCAGTTAGAATCATCATACCTGAATCCACTCATTATGCTGCTACAGGCCTGATGACATAGATTTCATTGCTGAGTGATACTGCATTGTACGTAAGTACCACAACTTCTTTATCCATTTTTCACTTTCTGCGATATTGAACTTGTACCGTAAACCAGGTTCTTGTAAACAGAGCCGTCCCAACCTTTGGGGTGGCTGTGTCTTTTGATTTTAATTTCCCTAAGCTATAGGACCATAAGTGGAAGTGCCCTAGGCTCTGTTGCTTTGTTTTTTAGATGTTTCAGGAACCACCATACACTTCTCCCGAGTGGCTGTTGGCAATTGACATCCCGCCCATCAGCATAACAAGGCTCCCAGTTCTCCATGGCCTGTCCTGCCTTTCTGGATTTTACACTTTTTTCAGATGGCCCTTTTGACCGGGGGGAAGTGAGACTTCACTGTAGTGCAGATTTCCTTTGCAAGCTTGCTTGGTTGGCCAAAAAGGGCGTATGCGTTTTTTCCTGAATATATTCAGGAAAAAACGCATACGCCCTTTTTGGCCAAGTGCATCATTGTGGACGTTCTGCCTCTTTTCCTATGCTTTAAATGCAATTCCAGTCTACCTCCTGAAATCGGTTTCCTGCAATTCTGCCCCACTTTCAAGTCCTCTTGGCAGCCTTACTTCAGTATATTTTTGGACGATAGCTGTCATTTATAACTCTGCAGGTTTGTGAATTACAGTGCCCCTGAGCTCCTTTCTTCAACTCGCTTTCTCGTGAGCTGGCCGCAACACCGCAGGATGGCTTCAGGCCCTAATCTGGTTCCGGCACGGCACGCTGAGCCTTTGGTTAATTCCTCTTCCTGGTGGGAAATGAGAGTTAAATTTGCCCGTCCAGACACCTCCAGCTAGTCTGTCATTGGTTCTCCCTATTCCTGTTCATCTTCCGCAGAAATTGCAAACTGGGCCAAACAGGAGGTTAAAGGCACTGACTCTCCAAGTCGGGAGAGTGTTAGTAAAGCGTCTGGAATGTTGCACCCGAGTACCAGGGGACGAAAACTGAGACATATTGGAACATGTCTCCCGATCACACGGTTGATCATACTCTGGGTTCCACATGCATGTTTTAGCTGAAGGAAGAATACCTTAAACCTGGAGAGTTGAGACCCGTGGAATGGGTACCATGCAATATGACTTCAAAGGGTCTTCATTTGCTCACCGAACCTCTCCAATCCTATCACTGCTGCGTTTATGCCCCTGCACACACGCTTGATTCTCTTTTGGAGACATAGCAATCCATAGGTTTTAAGATACTTCCTAGTCAGGTACATTCTTAGGTGTTTAATATGGGGTGTTGAATACATTTCGTTGAGCAAGGAGTAGCTCTTGTCTATTCCATATTTGGCTTAAGGAACTTTATCTGTGCTCATTTCAATCTCTGGTTTTATGCAGCACCCCAACTCACCTTTCCCCTTAAGCAAGCATAAGTTGGGTTTCAAATTTGAGACCCTGTTCTGTTTTGTAATTCAGTTCCTGTGTAGCCAAGGTTACATTCCGTGTATTAGTGATATCTTATGATGTTTCTTTTTCTGTGTGACTTATTTCAGTTAGAATCATCGTACCTGAATCCACTCATTATGCTGCTACGGGCCTGATGACATAGATTTCATTGCTGAGTGATATTGCATTGTACGTAAGTACCACAACTTCTTTATCCATTTTTCACTTTCTGCGATATTGAACTTGTACCGTAAACCAGGTTCTTGTAAACAGAGCCGTCCCAACCTTTGGGGTGGCTGTGTCTTTTGATTTTAATTTCCCTAAGCTATAGGACCATAAGTGGAAGTGCCCTAGGCTCTGTTGCTTTGTTTTTTAGATGTTTCAGGAACCACCATACACTTCTCCCGAGTGGCTGTTGGCAATTTACATCCCGCCCATCAGCATAACAAGGCTCCCAGTTCTCCATGCCTGTCCTGCCTTTCTGGATTTTACACTTTTTTCAGATGGCCCTTTGGACCGGGGGGAAGTGAGACTTCATTGTAGTGCAGATTTCCTTTGCAAGCTTGCTTGGTTGGCCAAAAAGGGCGTATGCGTTTTTTCCTGAATATATTCAGGAAAAAACGCATACGCCCTTTTTGGCCAAGTGCATCATTGTGGACGTTCTGCCTCTTTTCCTATGCTTTCAATGCAATTCCAGTCTACCTCCTGAAATCGGTTTCCTGCAATTCTGCCCCGCTTTCAAGTCCTCTTGGCAGCCTTACTTCAGTATATTTTTGGACGATAGCTGTCATTTATAACTCTGCAGGTTTGTGAATTACAGTGCCCCTGAGCTCCTTTCTTCAACTCGCTTTCTCGTGAGCTGGCCGCAACACCGCAGGATGGCTTCAGGCCCTAATCTGGTTCCGGCACGGCACGCTGAGCCTTTGGTTAATTCCTCTTCCTGGTGGGAAATGAGAGTTAAATTTGCCCGTCCAGACACCTCCAGCTAGTCTGTCATTGGTTCTCCCTATTCCTGTTCATCTTCCGCAGAAATTGCAAACTGGGCCAAACAGGAGGTTAAAGGCACTGACTCTCCAAGTCGGGAGAGTGTTAGTAAAGCGTCTGGAATGTTGCACCCGAGTACCAGGGGACGAAAACTGAGACATATTGGAACACGTCTCCCGATCACACGGTTGATCATACTCTGGGTTCCACATGCATGTTTTAGCTGAAGGAAGAATACCTTAAACCTGGAGAGTTGAGACCCGTGGAATGGGTACCATGCAATATGACTTCAAAGGGTCTTCATTTGCTCACCGAACCTCTCCAATCCTATCACTGCTGCGTTTATGCCCCTGCACACACGCTTGATTCTCTTTTGGAGACATAGCAATCCATAGGTTTTAAGATACTTCCTAGTCAGGTACATTCTTAGGTGTTTAATATGGGGTGTTGAATACATTTCGTTGAGCAAGGAGTAGCTCTTGTCTATTCCATATTTGGCTTAAGGAACTTTATCTGTGCTCATTTCAATCTCTGGTTTTATGCAGCACCCCAACTCACCTTTCCCCTTAAGCAAGCATAAGTTGGTTTTCTAAATTTGAGACCCTGTTCTGTTTTGTAATTCAGTTCCTGTGTAGCCAAGGTTACATTCCGTGTATTAGTGATATCTTATGATGTTTCTTTTCCTGTGTGACTTATTTCAGTTAGAATCATCATACCTGAATCCACTCATTATGCTGCTACAGGCCTGATGACATAGATTTCATTGCTGAGTGATACTGCATTGTACGTAAGTACCACAACTTCTTTATCCATTTTTCACTTTCTGCGATATTGAACTTGTACCGTAAACCAGGTTCTTGTAAACAGAGCCGTCCCAACCTTTGGGGTGGCTGTGTCTTTTGATTTTAATTTCCCTAAGCTATAGGACCATAAGTGGAAGTGCCCTAGGCTCTGTTCCTTTGTTTTTTAGATGTTTCAGGAAACACCATACACTTCTCCCGAGTGGCTGTTGGCAATTTACATCCCGCCCATCAGCATAACAAGGCTCCCAGTTCTCCATGCCTGTCCTGCCTTTCTGGATTTTACACTTTTTTCAGATGGCCCTTTTGACCGGGGGGAAGTGAGACTTCATTGTAGTGCAGATTTCCTTTGCAAGCTTGCTTGGTTGGCCAAAAAGGGCGTATGCGTTTTTTCCTGAATATATTCAGGAAAAAACGCATACGCCCTTTTTGGCCAAGTGCATCATTGTGGACGTTCTGCCTCTTTTCCTATGCTTTCAATGCAATTCCAGTCTACCTCCTGAAATCGGTTTCCTGCAATTCTGCCCCGCTTTCAAGTCCTCTTGGCAGCCTTACTTCAGTATATTTTTGGACGATAGCTGTCATTTATAACTCTGCAGGTTTGTGAATTACAGTGCCCCTGAGCTCCTTTCTTCAACTCGCTTTCTCGTGAGCTGGCCGCAACACCGCAGGATGGCTTCAGGCCCTAATCTGGTTCCGGCACGGCACGCTGAGCCTTTGGTTAATTCCTCTTCCTGGTGGGAAATGAGAGTTAAATTTGCCCGTCCAGACACCTCCAGCTAGTCTGTCATTGGTTCTCCCTATTCCTGTTCATCTTCCGCAGAAATTGCAAACTGGGCCAAACAGGAGGTTAAAGGCACTGACTCTCCAAGTCGGGAGAGTGTTAGTAAAGCGTCTGGAATGTTGCACCCGAGTACCAGGGGACGAAAACTGAGACATATTGGAACACGTCTCCCGATCACACGGTTGATCATACTCTGGGTTCCACATGCATGTTTTAGCTGAAGGAAGAATACCTTAAACCTGGAGAGTTGAGACCCGTGGAATGGGTACCATGCAATATGACTTCAAAGGGTCTTCATTTGCTCACCGAACCTCTCCAATCCTATCACTGCTGCGTTTATGCCCCTGTACACACACTTGATTCTCTTTCAGACACATAGCAATCCATAGGTTTTAAGATACTTCCTAGTCAGGTACACTCTTAGGCATTTAATATGGGGTGTTGAGTCCATTTCGTTGAGCAAGGAGTAGCTCTTGTCTATTCCATATTTGGCTTAAGGAACTTTATCTGTGCTCATTTCAATCTCTGGTTTTATGCAGCACCCCAACTCACCTTTCCCCTTAAGCAAGCATAAGTTGGTTTTCTAAATTTGAGACCCTGTTCTGTTTTGTAATTCAGTTCCTGTGTAGCCAAGTTTACATTCCGTGTATTAGTGATATCTTATGATGTTTCTTTTTCTGTGTGACTTATTTCAGTTAGAATCATCGTACCTGAATCCACTCATTATGCTGCTACGGGCCTGATGACATAGATTTCATTGCTGAGTGATATTGCATTGTACGTAAGTACCACAACTTCTTTATCCATTTTTCACTTTCTGCGATATTGAACTTGTACCGTAAACCAGGTTCTTGTAAACAGAGCCGTCCCAACCTTTGGGGTGGCTGTGTCTTTTGATTTTAATTTCCCTAAGCTATAGGACCATAAGTGGAAGTGCCCTAGGCTCTGTTGCTTTGTTTTTTAGATGTTTCAGGAAACACCATACACTTCTCCCGAGTGGCTGTTGGCAATTTACATCCCGCCCATCAGCATAACAAGGCTCCCAGTTCTCCATGCCTGTCCTGCCTTTCTGGATTTTACACTTTTTTCAGATGGCCCTTTTGACTGGGGTGAAGTGAGACTTCATTGTAGTGCAGATTTCCTTTGCAAGCTTGCTTGGTTGGCCAAAAAGGGCGTATGCGTTTTTTCCTGAATATATTCAGGAAAAAACGCATACGCCCTTTTTGGCCAAGTGCATCATTGTGGACGTTCTGCCTCTTTTCCTATGCTTTCAATGCAATTCCAGTCTACCTCCTGAAATCGGTTTCCTGCAATTCTGCCCCGCTTTCAAGTCCTCTTGGCAGCCTTACTTCAGTATATTTTTGGACGATAGCTGTCATTTATAACTCTGCAGGTTTGTGAATTACAGTGCCCCTGAGCTCCTTTCTTCAACTCGCTTTCTCGTGAGCTGGCTGCAACACCGCAGGATGGCTTCAGGCCCTAATCTGGTTCCGGCACGGCACGCTGAGCCTTTGGTTAATTCCTCTTCCTGGTGGGAAATGAGAGTTAAATTTGCCCGTCCAGACACCTCCAGCTAGTCTGTCATTGGTTCTCCCTATTCCTGTTCATCTTCCGCAGAAATTGCAAACTGGGCCAAACAGGAGGTTAAAGGCACTGACTCTCCAAGTCGGGACAGTGTTAGTAAAGCGTCTGGAATGTTGCACCCGAGTACCAGGGGACGAAAACTGAGACATATTGGAACACGTCTCCCGATCACACGGTTGATCATACTCTGGGTTCCACATGCATGTTTTAGCTGAAGGAAGAATACCTTAAACCTGGAGAGTTGAGACCCGTGGAATGGGTACCATGCAATATGACTTCAAAGGGTCTTCATTTGCTCACCGAACCTCTCCAATCCTATCACTGCTGCGTTTATGCCCCTGTACACACACTTGATTCTCTTTCAGACACATAGCAATCCATAGGTTTTAAGATACTTCCTAGTCAGGTACACTCTTAGGCATTTAATATGGGGTGTTGAGTCCATTTCGTTGAGCAAGGAGTAGCTCTTGTCTATTCCATATTTGGCTTAAGGAACTTTATCTGTGCTCATTTCAATCTCTGGTTTTATGCAGCACCCCAACTCACCTTTCCCCTTAAGCAAGCATAAGTTGGGTTTCTAAATTTGAGACCCTGTTCTGTTTTGTAATTCAGTTCCTGTGTAGCCAAGTTTACATTCCGTGTATTAGTGATATCTTATGATGTTTCTTTTTCTGTGTGACTTATTTCAGTTAGAATCATCGTACCTGAATCCACTCATTATGCTGCTATGGGCCTGATGACATAGATTTCATTGCTGAGTGATATTGCATTGTACGTAAGTACCACAACTTCTTTATCCATTTTTCACTTTCTGCGATATTGAACTTGTACCGTAAACCAGGTTCTTGTAAACAGAGCCGTCCCAACCTTTGGGGTGGCTGTGTCTTTTGATTTTAATTTCCCTAAGCTATAGGACCATAAGTGGAAGTGCCCTAGGCTCTGTTCCTTTGTTTTTTAGATGTTTCAGGAACCACCATACACTTCTCCCGAGTGGCTGTTGGCAATTTACATCCCGCCCATCAGCATAACAAGGCTCCCAGTTCTCCATGCCTGTCCTGCCTTTCTGGATTTTACACTTTTTTCAGATGGCCCTTTTGACCGGGGGGAAGTGAGACTTCATTGTAGTGCAGATTTCCTTTGCAAGCTTGCTTGGTTGGCCAAAAAGGGCGTATGCGTTTTTTCCTGAATATATTCAGGAAAAAACGCATACGCCCTTTTTGGCCAAGTGCATCATTGTGGACGTTCTGCCTCTTTTCCTATGCTTTCAATGCAATTCCAGTCTACCTCCTGAAATCGGTTTCCTGCAATTCTGCCCCGCTTTCAAGTCCTCTTGGCAGCCTTACTTCAGTATATTTTTGGACGATAGCTGTCATTTATAACTCTGCAGGTTTGTGAATTACAGTGCCCCTGAGCTCCTTTCTTCAACTCGCTTTCTCGTGAGCTGGCCGCAACACCGCAGGATGGCTTCAGGCCCTAATCTGGTTCCGGCACGGCACGCTGAGCCTTTGGTTAATTCCTCTTCCTGGTGGGAAATGAGAGTTAAATTTGCCCGTCCAGACACCTCCAGCTAGTCTGTCATTGGTTCTCCCTATTCCTGTTCATCTTCCGCAGAAATAGCAAACTGGGCCAAACAGGAGGTTAAAGGCACTGACTCTCCAAGTCGGGAGAGTGTTAGTAAAGCGTCTGGAATGTTGCACCCGAGTACCAGGGGACGAAAACTGAGACATATTGGAACACGTCTCCCGATCACACGGTTGATCATACTCTGGGTTCCACATGCATGTTTTAGCTGAAGGAAGAATACCTTAAACCTGGAGAGTTGAGACCCGTGGAATGGGTACCATGCAATATGACTTCAAAGGGTCTTCATTTGCTCACCGAACCTCTCCAATCCTATCACTGCTGCGTTTATGCCCCTGTACACACACTTGATTCTCTTTCAGACACATAGCAATCCATAGGTTTTAAGATACTTCCTAGTCAGGTACACTCTTAGGCATTTAATATGGGGTGTTGAGTCCATTTCGTTGAGCAAGGAGTAGCTCTTGTCTATTCCATATTTGGCTTAAGGAACTTTATCTGTGCTCATTTCAATCTCTGGTTTTATGCAGCACCCCAACTCACCTTTCCCCTTAAGCAAGCATAAGTTGGTTTTCTAAATTTGAGACCCTGTTCTGTTTTGTAATTCAGTTCCTGTGTAGCCAAGGTTACATTCCGTGTATTAGTGATATCTTATGATGTTTCTTTTTCTGTGTGACTTATTTCAGTTAGAATCATCGTACCTGAATCCACTCATTATGCTGCTACGGGCCTGATGACATAGATTTCATTGCTGAGTGATATTGCATTGTACGTAAGTACCACAACTTCTTTATCCATTTTTCACTTTCTGCGATATTGAACTTGTACCGTAAACCAGGTTCTTGTAAACAGAGCCGTCCCAACCTTTGGGGTGGCTGTGTCTTTTGATTTTAATTTCCCTAAGCTATAGGACCATAAGTGGAAGTGCCCTAGGCTCTGTTCCTTTGTTTTTTAGATGTTTCAGGAAACACCATACACTTCTCCCGAGTGGCTGTTGGCAATTGACATCCCGCCCATCAGCATAACAAGGCTCCCAGTTCTCCATGGCCTGTCCTGCCTTTCTGGATTTTACACTTTTTTCAGATGGCCCTTTTGACCGGGGGGAAGTGAGACTTCATTGTAGTGCAGATTTCCTTTGCAAGCTTGCTTGGTTGGCCAAAAAGGGCGTATGCGTTTTTTCCTGAATATATTCAGGAAAAAACGCATACGCCCTTTTTGGCCAAGTGCATCATTGTGGACGTTCTGCCTCTTTTCCTATGCTTTAAATGCAATTCCAGTCTACCTCCTGAAATCGGTTTCCTGCAATTCTGCCCCGCTTTCAAGTCCTCTTGGCAGCCTTACTTCAGTATATTTTTGGACGATAGCTGTCATTTATAACTCTGCAGGTTTGTGAATTACAGTGCCCCTGAGCTCCTTTCTTCAACTCGCTTTCTCGTGAGCTGGCCGCAACACCGCAGGATGGCTTCAGGCCCTAATCTGGTTCCGGCACGGCACGCTGAGCCTTTGGTTAATTCCTCTTCCTGGTGGGAAATGAGAGTTCAATTTGCCCGTCCAGACACCTCCAGCTAGTCTGTCATTGGTTCTGCCTATTCCTGTTCATCTTCCGCAGAAATTGCAAACTGGGCCAAACAGGAGGTTAAAGGCACTGACTCTCCAAGTCGGGAGAGTGTTAGTAAAGCATCTGGAATGTTGCACCCGAGTACCAGGGGACGAAAACTGAGACATATTGGAACACGTCTCCCGATCACACGGTTGATCATACTCTGGGTTCCACATGCATGTTTTAGCTGAAGGAAGAATACCTTAAACCTGGAGAGTTGAGACCCGTGGAATGGGTACCATGCAATATGACTTCAAAGGGTCTTCATTTGCTCACCGAACCTCTCCAATCCTATCACTGCTGCGTTTATGCCCCTGCACACATGCTTGATTCTCTTTTGGAGACATAGCAATCCATAGGTTTTAAGATACTTCCTAGTCAGGTACATTCTTAGGTGTTTAATATGGGGTGTTGAATACATTTCGTTGAGCAAGGAGTAGCTCTTGTCTATTCCATATTTGGCTTAAGGAACTTTATCTGTGCTCATTTCAATCTCTGGTTTTATGCAGCACCCCAACTCACCTTTCCCCTTAAGCAAGCATAAGTTGGTTTTCTAAATTTGAGACCCTGTTCTGTTTTGTAATTCAGTTCCTGTGTAGCCAAGGTTACATTCCGTGTATTAGTGATATCTTATGATGTTTCTTTTCCTGTGTGACTTATTTCAGTTAGAATCATCATACCTGAATCCACTCATTATGCTGCTACAGGCCTGATGACATAGATTTCATTGCTGAGTGATACTGCATTGTACGTAAGTACCACAACTTCTTTATCCATTTTTCACTTTCTGCGATATTGAACTTGTACCGTAAACCAGGTTCTTGTAAACAGAGCCGTCCCAACCTTTGGGGTGGCTGTGTCTTTTGATTTTAATTTCCCTAAGCTATAGGACCATAAGTGGAAGTGCCCTAGGCTCTGTTGGTTTGTTTTTTAGATGTTTCAGGAACCACCATACACTTCTCCCGAGTGGCTGTTGGCAATTGACATCCCGCCCATCAGCATAACAAGGCTCCCAGTTCTCCATGGCCTGTCCTGCCTTTCTGGATTTTACACTTTTTTCAGATGGCCCTTTTGACCGGGGGGAAGTGAGACTTCACTGTAGTGCAGATTTCCTTTGCAAGCTTGCTTGGTTGGCCAAAAAGGGCGTATGCGTTTTTTCCTGAATATATTCAGGAAAAAACGCATACGCCCTTTTTGGCCAAGTGCATCATTGTGGACGTTCTGCCTCTTTTCCTATGCTTTAAATGCAATTCCAGTCTACCTCCTGAAATCGGTTTCCTGCAATTCTGCCCCGCTTTCAAGTCCTCTTGGCAGCCTTACTTCAGTATATTTTTGGACGATAGCTGTCATTTATAACTCTGCAGGTTTGTGAATTACAGTGCCCCTGAGCTCCTTTCTTCAACTCGCTTTCTCGTGAGCTGGCCGCAACACCGCAGGATGGCTTCAGGCCCTAATCTGGTTCCGGCACGGCACGCTGAGCCTTTGGTTAATTCCTCTTCCTGGTGGGAAATGAGAGTTAAATTTGCCCGTCCAGACACCTCCAGCTAGTCTGTCATTGGTTCTCCCTATTCCTGTTCATCTTCCGCAGAAATTGCAAACTGGGCCAAACAGGAGGTTAAAGGCACTGACTCTCCAAGTCGGGAGAGTGTTAGTAAAGCGTCTGGAATGTTGCACCCGAGTACCAGGGGACGAAAACTGAGACATATTGGAACACGTCTCCCGATCACACGGTTGATCATACTCTGGGTTCCACATGCATGTTTTAGCTGAAGGAAGAATACCTTAAACCTGGAGAGTTGAGACCCGTGGAATGGGTACCATGCAATATGACTTCAAAGGGTCTTCATTTGCTCACCGAACCTCTCCAATCCTATCACTGCTGCGTTTATGCCCCTGCACACACGCTTGATTCTCTTTTGGAGACATAGCAATCCATAGGTTTTAAGATACTTCCTAGTCAGGTACATTCTTAGGTGTTTAATATGGGGTGTTGAATACATTTCGTTGAGCAAGGAGTAGCTCTTGTCTATTCCATATTTGGCTTAAGGAACTTTATCTGTGCTCATTTCAATCTCTGGTTTTATGCAGCACCCCAACTCACCTTTCCCCTTAAGCAAGCATAAGTTGGGTTTCTAAATTTGAGACCCTGTTCTGTTTTGTAATTCAGTTCCTGTGTAGCCAAGTTTACATTCCGTGTATTAGTGTTATCTTATGATGTTTCTTTTTCTGTGTGACTTATTTCAGTTAGAATCATCGTACCTGAATCCACTCATTATGCTGCTACGGGCCTGATGACATAGATTTCATTGCTGAGTGATACTGCATTGTACGTAAGTACCACAACTTCTTTATCCATTTTTCACTTTCTGCGATATTGAACTTGTACCGTAAACCAGGTTCTTGTAAACAGAGCCGTCCCAACCTTTGGGGTGGCTGTGTCTTTTGATTTTAATTTCCCTAAGCTATAGGACCATAAGTGGAAGTGCCCTAGGCTCTGTTGCTTTGTTTTTTAGATGTTTCAGGAACCACCATACACTTCTCCCGAGTGGCTGTTGGCAATTGACATCCCGCCCATCAGCATAACAAGGCTCCCAGTTCTCCATGGCCTGTCCTGCCTTTCTGGATTTTACACTTTTTTCAGATGGCCCTTTTGACCGGGGGGAAGTGAGACTTCACTGTAGTGCAGATTTCCTTTGCAAGCTTGCTTGGTTGGCCAAAAAGGGCGTATGCGTTTTTTCCTGAATATATTCAGGAAAAAACGCATACGCCCTTTTTGGCCAAGTGCATCATTGTGGACGTTCTGCCTCTTTTCCTATGCTTTAAATGCAATTCCAGTCTACCTCCTGAAATCGGTTTCCTGCAATTCTGCCCCGCTTTCAAGTCCTCTTGGCAGCCTTACTTCAGTATATTTTTGGACGATAGCTGTCATTTATAACTCTGCAGGTTTGTGAATTACAGTGCCCCTGAGCTCCTTTCTTCAACTCGCTTTCTCGTGAGCTGGCCGCAACACCGCAGGATGGCTTCAGGCCCTAATCTGGTTCCGGCACGGCACGCTGAGCCTTTGGTTAATTCCTCTTCCTGGTGGGAAATGAGAGTTAAATTTGCCCGTCCAGACACCTCCAGCTAGTCTGTCATTTGTTCTCCCTATTCCTGTTCATCTTCCGCAGAAATTGCAAACTGGGCCAAACAGGAGGTTAAAGGCACTGACTCTCCAAGTCGGGAGAGTGTTAGTAAAGCGTCTGGAATGTTGCACCCGAGTACCAGGGGACGAAAACTGAGACATATTGGAACATGTCTCCCGATCACACGGTTGATCATACTCTGGGTTCCACATGCATGTTTTAGCTGAAGGAAGAATACCTTAAACCTGGAGAGTTGAGACCCGTGGAATGGGTACCATGCAATATGACTTCAAAGGGTCTTCATTTGCTCACCGAACCTCTCCAATCCTATCACTGCTGCGTTTATGCCCCTGCACACACGCTTGATTCTCTTTTGGAGACATAGCAATCCATAGGTTTTAAGATACTTCCTAGTCAGGTACATTCTTAGGTGTTTAATATGGGGTGTTGAATACATTTCGTTGAGCAAGGAGTAGCTCTTGTCTATTCCATATTTGGCTTAAGGAACTTTATCTGTGCTCATTTCAATCTCTGGTTTTATGCAGCACCCCAACTCACCTTTCCCCTTAAGCAAGCATAAGTTGGGTTTCTAAATTTGAGACCCTGTTCTGTTTTGTAATTCAGTTCCTGTGTAGCCAAGGTTACATTCCGTGTATTAGTGATATCTTATGATGTTTCTTTTCCTGTGTGACTTATTTCAGTTAGAATCATCATACCTGAATCCACTCATTATGCTGCTACAGGCCTGATGACATAGATTTCATTGCTGAGTGATACTGCATTGTACGTAAGTACCACAACTTCTTTATCCATTTTTCACTTTCTGCGATATTGAACTTGTACCGTAAACCAGGTTCTTGTAAACAGAGCCGTCCCAACCTTTGGGGTGGCTGTGTCTTTTGATTTTAATTTCCCTAAGCTATAGGACCATAAGTGGAAGTGCCCTAGGCTCTGTTGCTTTGTTTTTTAGATGTTTTAGGAACCACCATACACTTCCCCCGAGTGGCTGTTGGCAATTGACATCCCGCCCATCAGCATAACAAGGCTCCCAGTTCTCCATGGCCTGTCCTGCCTTTCTGGATTTTACACTTTTTTCAGATGGCCCTTTTGACCGGGGGGAAGTGAGACTTCACTGTAGTGCAAATTTCCTTTGCAACCTTGCTTGGTTGGCCAAAAAGGGCGTATGCGTTTTTTCCTGAATATATTCAGGAAAAAATGCATACGCCCTTTTTGGCCAAGTGCATCATTGTGGACGTTCTGCCTCTTTTCCTATGCTTTCAATGCAATTCCAGTCTACCTCCTGAAATCGGTTTCCTGCAATTCTGCCCCGCTTTCAAGTCCTCTTGGCAGCCTTACTTCAGTATATTTTTGGACGATAGCTGTCATTTATAACTCTGCAGGTTTGTGAATTACAGTGCCCCTGAGCTCCTTTCTTCAACTCGCTTTCTCGTGAGCTGGCCGCAACACCGCAGGATGGCTTCAGGCCCTAATCTGGTTCCGGCACGGCACGCTGAGCCTTTGGTTAATTCCTCTTCCTGGTGGGAAATGAGAGTTAAATTTGCCCGTCCAGACACCTCCAGCTAGTCTGTCATTGGTTCTCCCTATTCCTGTTCATCTTCCGCAGAAATTGCAAACTGGGCCAAACAGGAGGTTAAAGGCACTGACTCTCCAAGTCGGGAGAGTGTTAGTAAAGCGTCTGGAATGTTGCACCCGAGTACCAGGGGACGAAAACTGAGACATATTGGAACACGTCTCCCGATCACACGGTTGATCATACTCTGGGTTCCACATGCATGTTTTAGCTGAAGGAAGAATACCTTAAACCTGGAGAGTTGAGACCCGTGGAATGGGTACCATGCAATATGACTTCAAAGGGTCTTCATTTGCTCACCGAACCTCTCCAATCCTATCACTGCTGCGTTTATGCCCCTGTACACACACTTGATTCTCTTTCAGACACATAGCAATCCATAGGTTTTAAGATACTTCCTAGTCAGGTACACTCTTAGGCATTTAATATGGGGTGTTGAGTCCATTTCGTTGAGCAAGGAGTAGCTCTTGTCTATTCCATATTTGGCTTAAGGAACTTTATCTGTGCTCATTTCAATCTCTGGTTTTATGCAGCACCCCAACTCACCTTTCCCCTTAAGCAAGCATAAGTTGGTTTTCTAAATTTGAGACCCTGTTCTGTTTTGTAATTCAGTTCCTGTGTAGCCAAGGTTACATTCCGTGTATTAGTGATATCTTATGATGTTTCTTTTCCTGTGTGACTTATTTCAGTTAGAATCATCGTACCTGAATCCACTCATTATGCTGCTACGGGCCCGATGACATAGATTTCATTGCTGAGTGATACTGCATTGTACGTAAGTACCACAACTTCTTTATCCATTTTTCACTTTCTGCGATATTGAACTTGTACTGTAAACCAGGTTCTTGTAAACAGAGCCGTCCCAACCTTTGGGGTGGCTGTGTCTTTTGATTTTAAATTCCCTAAGCTATAGGACCATAAGTGGAAGTGCCCTAGGCTCTGTTGCTTTGTTTTTTAGATGTTTCAGGAAACACCATACACTTCTCCCGAGTGGCTGTTGGCAATTTACATCCCGCCCATCAGCATAACAAGGCTCCCAGTTCTCCATGGCCTGTCCTGCCTTTCTGGATTTTACACTTTTTTCAGATGGCCCTTTTGAGCGGGGGGAAGTGAGACTTCATTGTAGTGCAGATTTCCTTTGCAAGCTTGCTTGGTTGGCCAAAAAGTGCGTATGCGTTTTTTCCTGAATATATTCAGGAAAAAACGCATACGCCCTTTTTGGCCAAGTGCATCATTGTGGACGTTCTGCCTCTTTTCCTATGCTTTAAATGCAATTCCAGTCTACCTCCTGAAATCGGTTTCCTGCAATTCTGCCCCGCTTTCAAGTCCTCTTGGCAGCCTTACTTCAGTATATTTTTGGACGATAGCTGTCATTTATAACTCTGCAGGTTTGTGAATTACAGTGCCCCTGAGCTCCTTTCTTCAACTCGCTTTCTCGTGAGCTGGCCGCAACACCGCAGGATGGCTTCAGGCCCTAATCTGGTTCCGGCACGGCACGCTGAGCCTTTGGTTAATTCCTCTTCCTGGTGGGAAATGAGAGTTCAATTTGCCCGTCCAGACACCTCCAGCTAGTCTGTCATTGGTTCTGCCTATTCCTGTTCATCTTCCGCAGAAATTGCAAACTGGGCCAAACAGGAGGTTAAAGGCACTGACTCTCCAAGTCGGGAGAGTGTTAGTAAAGCATCTGGAATGTTGCACCCGAGTACCAGGGGACGAAAACTGAGACATATTGGAACACGTCTCCCGATCACACGGTTGATCATACTCTGGGTTCCACATGCATGTTTTAGCTGAAGGAAGAATACCTTAAACCTGGAGAGTTGAGACCCGTGGAATGGGTACCATGCAATATGACTTCAAAGGGTCTTCATTTGCTCACCGAACCTCTCCAATCCTATCACTGCTGCGTTTATGCCCCTGCACACGTGCTTGATTCTCTTTTGGAGACATAGCAATCCATAGGTTTTAAGATACTTCCTAGTCAGGTACATTCTTAGGTGTTTAATATGGGGTGTTGAATACATTTCGTTGAGCAAGGAGTAGCTCTTGTCTATTCCATATTTGGCTTAAGGAACTTTATCTGTGCTCATTTCAATCTCTGGTTTTATGCAGCACCCCAACTCACCTTTCCCCTTAAGCAAGCATAAGTTGGTTTTCTAAATTTGAGACCCTGTTCTGTTTTGTAATTCAGTTCCTGTGTAGCCAAGGTTACATTCCGTGTATTAGTGATATCTTATGATGTTTCTTTTCCTGTGTGACTTATTTCAGTTAGAATCATCATACCTGAATCCACTCATTATGCTGCTACAGGCCTGATGACATAGATTTCATTGCTGAGTGATACTGCATTGTACGTAAGTACCACAACTTCTTTATCCATTTTTCACTTTCTGCGATATTGAACTTGTACCGTAAACCAGGTTCTTGTAAACAGAGCCGTCCCAACCTTTGGGGTGGCTGTGTCTTTTGATTTTAATTTCCCTAAGCTATAGGACCATAAGTGGAAGTGCCCTAGGCTCTGTTGGTTTGTTTTTTAGATGTTTCAGGAACCACCATACACTTCTCCCGAGTGGCTGTTGGCAATTGACATCCCGCCCATCAGCATAACAAGGCTCCCAGTTCTCCATGGCCTGTCCTGCCTTTCTGGATTTTACACTTTTTTCAGATGGCCCTTTTGACCGGGGGGAAGTGAGACTTCACTGTAGTGCAGATTTCCTTTGCAAGCTTGCTTGGTTGGCCAAAAAGGGCGTATGCGTTTTTTCCTGAATATATTCAGGAAAAAACGCATACGCCCTTTTTGGCCAAGTGCATCATTGTGGACGTTCTGCCTCTTTTCCTATGCTTTAAATGCAATTCCAGTCTACCTCCTGAAATCGGTTTCCTGCAATTCTGCCCCGCTTTCAAGTCCTCTTGGCAGCCTTACTTCAGTATATTTTTGGACGATAGCTGTCATTTATAACTCTGCAGGTTTGTGAATTACAGTGCCCCTGAGCTCCTTTCTTCAACTCGCTTTCTCGTGAGCTGGCCGCAACACCGCAGGATGGCTTCAGGCCCTAATCTGGTTCCGGCACGGCACGCTGAGCCTTTGGTTAATTCCTCTTCCTGGTGGGAAATGAGAGTTAAATTTGCCCGTCCAGACACCTCCAGCTAGTCTGTCATTGGTTCTCCCTATTCCTGTTCATCTTCCGCAGAAATTGCAAACTGGGCCAAACAGGAGGTTAAAGGCACTGACTCTCCAAGTCGGGAGAGTGTTAGTAAAGCGTCTGGAATGTTGCACCCGAGTACCAGGGGACGAAAACTGAGACATATTGGAACACGTCTCCCGATCACACGGTTGATCATACTCTGGGTTCCACATGCATGTTTTAGCTGAAGGAAGAATACCTTAAACCTGGAGAGTTGAGACCCGTGGAATGGGTACCATGCAATATGACTTCAAAGGGTCTTCATTTGCTCACCGAACCTCTCCAATCCTATCACTGCTGCGTTTATGCCCCTGCACACACGCTTGATTCTCTTTTGGAGACATAGCAATCCATAGGTTTTAAGATACTTCCTAGTCAGGTACATTCTTAGGTGTTTAATATGGGGTGTTGAATACATTTCGTTGAGCAAGGAGTAGCTCTTGTCTATTCCATATTTGGCTTAAGGAACTTTATCTGTGCTCATTTCAATCTCTGGTTTTATGCAGCACCCCAACTCACCTTTCCCCTTAAGCAAGCATAAGTTGGGTTTCTAAATTTGAGACCCTGTTCTGTTTTGTAATTCAGTTCCTGTGTAGCCAAGTTTACATTCCGTGTATTAGTGTTATCTTATGATGTTTCTTTTTCTGTGTGACTTATTTCAGTTAGAATCATCGTACCTGAATCCACTCATTATGCTGCTACGGGCCTGATGACATAGATTTCATTGCTGAGTGATACTGCATTGTACGTAAGTACCACAACTTCTTTATCCATTTTTCACTTTCTGCGATATTGAACTTGTACCGTAAACCAGGTTCTTGTAAACAGAGCCGTCCCAACCTTTGGGGTGGCTGTGTCTTTTGATTTTAATTTCCCTAAGCTATAGGACCATAAGTGGAAGTGCCCTAGGCTCTGTTGCTTTGTTTTTTAGATGTTTCAGGAACCACCATACACTTCTCCCGAGTGGCTGTTGGCAATTGACATCCCGCCCATCAGCATAACAAGGCTCCCAGTTCTCCATGGCCTGTCCTGCCTTTCTGGATTTTACACTTTTTTCAGATGGCCCTTTTGACCGGGGGGAAGTGAGACTTCACTGTAGTGCAGATTTCCTTTGCAAGCTTGCTTGGTTGGCCAAAAAGGGCGTATGCGTTTTTTCCTGAATATATTCAGGAAAAAACGCATACGCCCTTTTTGGCCAAGTGCATCATTGTGGACGTTCTGCCTCTTTTCCTATGCTTTAAATGCAATTCCAGTCTACCTCCTGAAATCGGTTTCCTGCAATTCTGCCCCGCTTTCAAGTCCTCTTGGCAGCCTTACTTCAGTATATTTTTGGACGATAGCTGTCATTTATAACTCTGCAGGTTTGTGAATTACAGTGCCCCTGAGCTCCTTTCTTCAACTCGCTTTCTCGTGAGCTGGCCGCAACACCGCAGGATGGCTTCAGGCCCTAATCTGGTTCCGGCACGGCACGCTGAGCCTTTGGTTAATTCCTCTTCCTGGTGGGAAATGAGAGTTAAATTTGCCCGTCCAGACACCTCCAGCTAGTCTGTCATTTGTTCTCCCTATTCCTGTTCATCTTCCGCAGAAATTGCAAACTGGGCCAAACAGGAGGTTAAAGGCACTGACTCTCCAAGTCGGGAGAGTGTTAGTAAAGCGTCTGGAATGTTGCACCCGAGTACCAGGGGACGAAAACTGAGACATATTGGAACATGTCTCCCGATCACACGGTTGATCATACTCTGGGTTCCACATGCATGTTTTAGCTGAAGGAAGAATACCTTAAACCTGGAGAGTTGAGACCCGTGGAATGGGTACCATGCAATATGACTTCAAAGGGTCTTCATTTGCTCACCGAACCTCTCCAATCCTATCACTGCTGCGTTTATGCCCCTGCACACACGCTTGATTCTCTTTTGGAGACATAGCAATCCATAGGTTTTAAGATACTTCCTAGTCAGGTACATTCTTAGGTGTTTAATATGGGGTGTTGAATACATTTCGTTGAGCAAGGAGTAGCTCTTGTCTATTCCATATTTGGCTTAAGGAACTTTATCTGTGCTCATTTCAATCTCTGGTTTTATGCAGCACCCCAACTCACCTTTCCCCTTAAGCAAGCATAAGTTGGGTTTCTAAATTTGAGACCCTGTTCTGTTTTGTAATTCAGTTCCTGTGTAGCCAAGGTTACATTCCGTGTATTAGTGATATCTTATGATGTTTCTTTTCCTGTGTGACTTATTTCAGTTAGAATCATCATACCTGAATCCACTCATTATGCTGCTACAGGCCTGATGACATAGATTTCATTGCTGAGTGATACTGCATTGTACGTAAGTACCACAACTTCTTTATCCATTTTTCACTTTCTGCGATATTGAACTTGTACCGTAAACCAGGTTCTTGTAAACAGAGCCGTCCCAACCTTTGGGGTGGCTGTGTCTTTTGATTTTAATTTCCCTAAGCTATAGGACCATAAGTGGAAGTGCCCTAGGCTCTGTTGCTTTGTTTTTTAGATGTTTTAGGAACCACCATACACTTCCCCCGAGTGGCTGTTGGCAATTGACATCCCGCCCATCAGCATAACAAGGCTCCCAGTTCTCCATGGCCTGTCCTGCCTTTCTGGATTTTACACTTTTTTCAGATGGCCCTTTTGACCGGGGGGAAGTGAGACTTCACTGTAGTGCAAATTTCCTTTGCAACCTTGCTTGGTTGGCCAAAAAGGGCGTATGCGTTTTTTCCTGAATATATTCAGGAAAAAATGCATACGCCCTTTTTGGCCAAGTGCATCATTGTGGACGTTCTGCCTCTTTTCCTATGCTTTCAATGCAATTCCAGTCTACCTCCTGAAATCGGTTTCCTGCAATTCTGCCCCGCTTTCAAGTCCTCTTGGCAGCCTTACTTCAGTATATTTTTGGACGATAGCTGTCATTTATAACTCTGCAGGTTTGTGAATTACAGTGCCCCTGAGCTCCTTTCTTCAACTCGCTTTCTCGTGAGCTGGCCGCAACACCGCAGGATGGCTTCAGGCCCTAATCTGGTTCCGGCACGGCACGCTGAGCCTTTGGTTAATTCCTCTTCCTGGTGGGAAATGAGAGTTAAATTTGCCCGTCCAGACACCTCCAGCTAGTCTGTCATTGGTTCTCCCTATTCCTGTTCATCTTCCGCAGAAATTGCAAACTGGGCCAAACAGGAGGTTAAAGGCACTGACTCTCCAAGTCGGGAGAGTGTTAGTAAAGCGTCTGGAATGTTGCACCCGAGTACCAGGGGACGAAAACTGAGACATATTGGAACACGTCTCCCGATCACACGGTTGATCATACTCTGGGTTCCACATGCATGTTTTAGCTGAAGGAAGAATACCTTAAACCTGGAGAGTTGAGACCCGTGGAATGGGTACCATGCAATATGACTTCAAAGGGTCTTCATTTGCTCACCGAACCTCTCCAATCCTATCACTGCTGCGTTTATGCCCCTGTACACACACTTGATTCTCTTTCAGACACATAGCAATCCATAGGTTTTAAGATACTTCCTAGTCAGGTACACTCTTAGGCATTTAATATGGGGTGTTGAGTCCATTTCGTTGAGCAAGGAGTAGCTCTTGTCTATTCCATATTTGGCTTAAGGAACTTTATCTGTGCTCATTTCAATCTCTGGTTTTATGCAGCACCCCAACTCACCTTTCCCCTTAAGCAAGCATAAGTTGGGTTTCTAAATTTGAGACCCTGTTCTGTTTTGTAATTCAGTTCCTGTGTAGCCAAGTTTACATTCCGTGTATTAGTGATATCTTATGATGTTTCTTTTTCTGTGTGACTTATTTCAGTTAGAATCATCGTACCTGAATCCACTCATTATGCTGCTACGGGCCTGATGACATAGATTTCATTGCTGAGTGATATTGCATTGTACGTAAGTACCACAACTTCTTTATCCATTTTTCACTTTCTGCGATATTGAACTTGTACCGTAAACCAGGTTCTTGTAAACAGAGCCGTCCCAACCTTTGGGGTGGCTGTGTCTTTTGATTTTAATTTCCCTAAGCTATAGGACCATAAGTGGAAGTGCCCTAGGCTCTGTTCCTTTGTTTTTTAGATGTTTCAGGAAACACCATACACTTCTCCCGAGTGGCTGTTGGCAATTGACATCCCGCCCATCAGCATAACAAGGCTCCCAGTTCTCCATGGCCTGTCCTGCCTTTCTGGATTTTACACTTTTTTCAGATGGCCCTTTTGACCGGGGGGAAGTGAGACTTCATTGTAGTGCAGATTTCCTTTGCAAGCTTGCTTGGTTGGCCAAAAAGGGCGTATGCGTTTTTTCCTGAATATATTCAGGAAAAAACGCATACGCCCTTTTTGGCCAAGTGCATCATTGTGGACGTTCTGCCTCTTTTCCTATGCTTTAAATGCAATTCCAGTCTACCTCCTGAAATCGGTTTCCTGCAATTCTGCCCCGCTTTCAAGTCCTCTTGGCAGCCTTACTTCAGTATATTTTTGGACGATAGCTGTCATTTATAACTCTGCAGGTTTGTGAATTACAGTGCCCCTGAGCTCCTTTCTTCAACTCGCTTTCTCGTGAGCTGGCCGCAACACCGCAGGATGGCTTCAGGCCCTAATCTGGTTCCGGCACGGCACGCTGAGCCTTTGGTTAATTCCTCTTCCTGGTGGGAAATGAGAGTTCAATTTGCCCGTCCAGACACCTCCAGCTAGTCTGTCATTGGTTCTGCCTATTCCTGTTCATCTTCCGCAGAAATTGCAAACTGGGCCAAACAGGAGGTTAAAGGCACTGACTCTCCAAGTCGGGAGAGTGTTAGTAAAGCATCTGGAATGTTGCACCCGAGTACCAGGGGACGAAAACTGAGACATATTGGAACACGTCTCCCGATCACACGGTTGATCATACTCTGGGTTCCACATGCATGTTTTAGCTGAAGGAAGAATACCTTAAACCTGGAGAGTTGAGACCCGTGGAATGGGTACCATGCAATATGACTTCAAAGGGTCTTCATTTGCTCACCGAACCTCTCCAATCCTATCACTGCTGCGTTTATGCCCCTGCACACATGCTTGATTCTCTTTTGGAGACATAGCAATCCATAGGTTTTAAGATACTTCCTAGTCAGGTACATTCTTAGGTGTTTAATATGGGGTGTTGAATACATTTCGTTGAGCAAGGAGTAGCTCTTGTCTATTCCATATTTGGCTTAAGGAACTTTATCTGTGCTCATTTCAATCTCTGGTTTTATGCAGCACCCCAACTCACCTTTCCCCTTAAGCAAGCATAAGTTGGTTTTCTAAATTTGAGACCCTGTTCTGTTTTGTAATTCAGTTCCTGTGTAGCCAAGGTTACATTCCGTGTATTAGTGATATCTTATGATGTTTCTTTTCCTGTGTGACTTATTTCAGTTAGAATCATCATACCTGAATCCACTCATTATGCTGCTACAGGCCTGATGACATAGATTTCATTGCTGAGTGATACTGCATTGTACGTAAGTACCACAACTTCTTTATCCATTTTTCACTTTCTGCGATATTGAACTTGTACCGTAAACCAGGTTCTTGTAAACAGAGCCGTCCCAACCTTTGGGGTGGCTGTGTCTTTTGATTTTAATTTCCCTAAGCTATAGGACCATAAGTGGAAGTGCCCTAGGCTCTGTTGGTTTGTTTTTTAGATGTTTCAGGAACCACCATACACTTCTCCCGAGTGGCTGTTGGCAATTGACATCCCGCCCATCAGCATAACAAGGCTCCCAGTTCTCCATGGCCTGTCCTGCCTTTCTGGATTTTACACTTTTTTCAGATGGCCCTTTTGACCGGGGGGAAGTGAGACTTCACTGTAGTGCAGATTTCCTTTGCAAGCTTGCTTGGTTGGCCAAAAAGGGCGTATGCGTTTTTTCCTGAATATATTCAGGAAAAAACGCATACGCCCTTTTTGGCCAAGTGCATCATTGTGGACGTTCTGCCTCTTTTCCTATGCTTTAAATGCAATTCCAGTCTACCTCCTGAAATCGGTTTCCTGCAATTCTGCCCCGCTTTCAAGTCCTCTTGGCAGCCTTACTTCAGTATATTTTTGGACGATAGCTGTCATTTATAACTCTGCAGGTTTGTGAATTACAGTGCCCCTGAGCTCCTTTCTTCAACTCGCTTTCTCGTGAGCTGGCCGCAACACCGCAGGATGGCTTCAGGCCCTAATCTGGTTCCGGCACGGCACGCTGAGCCTTTGGTTAATTCCTCTTCCTGGTGGGAAATGAGAGTTAAATTTGCCCGTCCAGACACCTCCAGCTAGTCTGTCATTGGTTCTCCCTATTCCTGTTCATCTTCCGCAGAAATTGCAAACTGGGCCAAACAGGAGGTTAAAGGCACTGACTCTCCAAGTCGGGAGAGTGTTAGTAAAGCGTCTGGAATGTTGCACCCGAGTACCAGGGGACGAAAACTGAGACATATTGGAACACGTCTCCCGATCACACGGTTGATCATACTCTGGGTTCCACATGCATGTTTTAGCTGAAGGAAGAATACCTTAAACCTGGAGAGTTGAGACCCGTGGAATGGGTACCATGCAATATGACTTCAAAGGGTCTTCATTTGCTCACCGAACCTCTCCAATCCTATCACTGCTGCGTTTATGCCCCTGCACACACGCTTGATTCTCTTTTGGAGACATAGCAATCCATAGGTTTTAAGATACTTCCTAGTCAGGTACATTCTTAGGTGTTTAATATGGGGTGTTGAATACATTTCGTTGAGCAAGGAGTAGCTCTTGTCTATTCCATATTTGGCTTAAGGAACTTTATCTGTGCTCATTTCAATCTCTGGTTTTATGCAGCACCCCAACTCACCTTTCCCCTTAAGCAAGCATAAGTTGGGTTTCTAAATTTGAGACCCTGTTCTGTTTTGTAATTCAGTTCCTGTGTAGCCAAGTTTACATTCCGTGTATTAGTGTTATCTTATGATGTTTCTTTTTCTGTGTGACTTATTTCAGTTAGAATCATCGTACCTGAATCCACTCATTATGCTGCTACGGGCCTGATGACATAGATTTCATTGCTGAGTGATACTGCATTGTACGTAAGTACCACAACTTCTTTATCCATTTTTCACTTTCTGCGATATTGAACTTGTACCGTAAACCAGGTTCTTGTAAACAGAGCCGTCCCAACCTTTGGGGTGGCTGTGTCTTTTGATTTTAATTTCCCTAAGCTATAGGACCATAAGTGGAAGTGCCCTAGGCTCTGTTGCTTTGTTTTTTAGATGTTTCAGGAACCACCATACACTTCTCCCGAGTGGCTGTTGGCAATTGACATCCCGCCCATCAGCATAACAAGGCTCCCAGTTCTCCATGGCCTGTCCTGCCTTTCTGGATTTTACACTTTTTTCAGATGGCCCTTTTGACCGGGGGGAAGTGAGACTTCACTGTAGTGCAGATTTCCTTTGCAAGCTTGCTTGGTTGGCCAAAAAGGGCGTATGCGTTTTTTCCTGAATATATTCAGGAAAAAACGCATACGCCCTTTTTGGCCAAGTGCATCATTGTGGACGTTCTGCCTCTTTTCCTATGCTTTAAATGCAATTCCAGTCTACCTCCTGAAATCGGTTTCCTGCAATTCTGCCCCGCTTTCAAGTCCTCTTGGCAGCCTTACTTCAGTATATTTTTGGACGATAGCTGTCATTTATAACTCTGCAGGTTTGTGAATTACAGTGCCCCTGAGCTCCTTTCTTCAACTCGCTTTCTCGTGAGCTGGCCGCAACACCGCAGGATGGCTTCAGGCCCTAATCTGGTTCCGGCACGGCACGCTGAGCCTTTGGTTAATTCCTCTTCCTGGTGGGAAATGAGAGTTAAATTTGCCCGTCCAGACACCTCCAGCTAGTCTGTCATTTGTTCTCCCTATTCCTGTTCATCTTCCGCAGAAATTGCAAACTGGGCCAAACAGGAGGTTAAAGGCACTGACTCTCCAAGTCGGGAGAGTGTTAGTAAAGCGTCTGGAATGTTGCACCCGAGTACCAGGGGACGAAAACTGAGACATATTGGAACATGTCTCCCGATCACACGGTTGATCATACTCTGGGTTCCACATGCATGTTTTAGCTGAAGGAAGAATACCTTAAACCTGGAGAGTTGAGACCCGTGGAATGGGTACCATGCAATATGACTTCAAAGGGTCTTCATTTGCTCACCGAACCTCTCCAATCCTATCACTGCTGCGTTTATGCCCCTGCACACACGCTTGATTCTCTTTTGGAGACATAGCAATCCATAGGTTTTAAGATACTTCCTAGTCAGGTACATTCTTAGGTGTTTAATATGGGGTGTTGAATACATTTCGTTGAGCAAGGAGTAGCTCTTGTCTATTCCATATTTGGCTTAAGGAACTTTATCTGTGCTCATTTCAATCTCTGGTTTTATGCAGCACCCCAACTCACCTTTCCCCTTAAGCAAGCATAAGTTGGGTTTCTAAATTTGAGACCCTGTTCTGTTTTGTAATTCAGTTCCTGTGTAGCCAAGGTTACATTCCGTGTATTAGTGATATCTTATGATGTTTCTTTTCCTGTGTGACTTATTTCAGTTAGAATCATCATACCTGAATCCACTCATTATGCTGCTACAGGCCTGATGACATAGATTTCATTGCTGAGTGATACTGCATTGTACGTAAGTACCACAACTTCTTTATCCATTTTTCACTTTCTGCGATATTGAACTTGTACCGTAAACCAGGTTCTTGTAAACAGAGCCGTCCCAACCTTTGGGGTGGCTGTGTCTTTTGATTTTAATTTCCCTAAGCTATAGGACCATAAGTGGAAGTGCCCTAGGCTCTGTTGCTTTGTTTTTTAGATGTTTTAGGAACCACCATACACTTCCCCCGAGTGGCTGTTGGCAATTGACATCCCGCCCATCAGCATAACAAGGCTCCCAGTTCTCCATGGCCTGTCCTGCCTTTCTGGATTTTACACTTTTTTCAGATGGCCCTTTTGACCGGGGGGAAGTGAGACTTCACTGTAGTGCAGATTTCCTTTGCAAGCTTGCTTGGTTGGCCAAAAAGGGCGTATGCGTTTTTTCCTGAATATATTCAGGAAAAAACGCATACGCCCTTTTTGGCCAAGTGCATCATTGTGGACGTTCTGCCTCTTTTCCTATGCTTTCAATGCAATTCCAGTCTACCTCCTGAAATCGGTTTCCTGCAATTCTGCCCCGCTTTCAAGTCCTCTTGGCAGCCTTACTTCAGTATATTTTTGGACGATAGCTGTCATTTATAACTCTGCAGGTTTGTGAATTACAGTGCCCCTGAGCTCCTTTCTTCAACTCGCTTTCTCGTGAGCTGGCCGCAACACCGCAGGATGGCTTCAGGCCCTAATCTGGTTCCGGCACGGCACGCTGAGCCTTTGGTTAATTCCTCTTCCTGGTGGGAAATGAGAGTTAAATTTGCCCGTCCAGACACCTCCAGCTAGTCTCTCATTGGTTCTCCCTATTCCTGTTCATCTTCCGCAGAAATTGCAAACTGGGCCAAACAGGAGGTTAAAGGCACTGACTCTCCAAGTCGGGAGAGTGTTAGTAAAGCGTCTGGAATGTTGCACCCGAGTACCAGGGGACGAAAACTGAGACATATTGGAACATGTCTCCCGATCACACGGTTGATCATACTCTGGGTTCCACATGCATGTTTTAGCTGAAGGAAGAATACCTTAAACCTGGAGAGTTGAGACCCGTGGAATGGGTACCATGCAATATGACTTCAAAGGGTCTTCATTTGCTCACCGAACCTCTCCAATCCTATCACTGCTGCGTTTATGCCCCTGCACACACGCTTGATTCTCTTTTGGAGACATAGCAATCCATAGGTTTTAAGATACTTCCTAGTCAGGTACATTCTTAGGTGTTTAATATGGGGTGTTGAATACATTTCGTTGAGCAAGGAGTAGCTCTTGTCTATTCCATATTTGGCTTAAGGAACTTTATCTGTGCTCATTTCAATCTCTGGTTTTATGCAGCACCCCAACTCACCTTTCCCCTTAAGCAAGCATAAGTTGGTTTTCTAAATTTGAGACCCTGTTCTGTTTTGTAATTCAGTTCCTGTGTAGCCAAGGTTACATTCCGTGTATTAGTGATATCTTATGATGTTTCTTTTCCTGTGTGACTTATTTCAGTTAGAATCATCGTACCTGAATCCACTCATTATGCTGCTACGGGCCTGATGACATAGATTTCATTGCTGAGTGATATTGCATTGTACGTAAGTACCACAACTACTTTATCCATTTTTCACTTTCTGCGATATTGAACTTGTACCGTAAACCAGGTTCTTGTAAACAGAGCCGTCCCAACCTTTGGGGTGGCTGTGTCTTTTGATTTTAATTTCCCTAAGCTATAGGACCATAAGTGGAAGTGCCCTAGGCTCTGTTACTTTGTTTTTTAGATGTTTCAGGAACCACCATACACTTCTCCCGAGTGGCTGTTGGCAATTTACATCCCGCCCATCAGCATAACAAGGCTCCCAGTTCTCCATGGCCTGTCCTGCCTTTCTGGATTTTACACTTTTTTCAGATGGCCCTTTTGACCGGGGGGAAGTGAGACTTCATTGTAGTGCACATTTCCTTTGCAAGCTTGCTTGGTTGGCCAAAAAGGGCGTATGCGTTTTTTCCTGAATATATTCAGGAAAAAACGCATACGCCCTTTTTGGCCAAGTGCATCATTGTGGACGTTCTGCCTCTTTTCCTATGCTTTCAATGCAATTCCAGTCTACCTCCTGAAATCGGTTTCCTGCAATTCTGCCCCGCTTTCAAGTCCTCTTGGCAGCCTTACTTCAGTATATTTTTGGACGATAGCTGTCATTTATAACTCTGCAGGTTTGTGAATTACAGTGCCCCTGAGCTCCTTTCTTCAACTCGCTTTCTCGTGAGCTGGCCGCAACACCGCAGGATGGCTTCAGGCCCTAATCTGGTTCTGGCACGGCACGCTGAGCCTTTGGTTAATTCCTCTTCCTGGTGGGAAATGAGAGTTAAATTTGCCCGTCCAGACACCTCCAGCTAGTCTGTCATTGGTTCTCCCTATTCCTGTTCATCTTCCGCAGAAATTGCAAACTGGGCCAAACAGGAGGTTAAAGGCACTGACTCTCCAAGTCGGGAGAGTGTTAGTAAAGCGTCTGGAATGTTGCACCCGAGTACCAGGGGACGAAAACTGAGACATATTGGAACACGTCTCCCGATCACACGGTTGATCATACTCTGGGTTCCACATGCATGTTTTAGCTGAAGGAAGAATACCTTAAACCTGGAGAGTTGAGACCCGTGGAATGGGTACCATGCAATATGACTTCAAAGGGTCTTCATTTGCTCACCGAACCTCTCCAATCCTATCACTGCTGCGTTTATGCCCCTGTACACACACTTGATTCTCTTTCAGACACATAGCAATCCATAGGTTTTAAGATACTTCCTAATCAGGTACACTCTTAGGCATTTAATATGGGGTGTTGAGTCCATTTCGTTGAGCAAGGTGTAGCTCTTGTCTATTCCATATTTGGCTTAAGGAACTTTATCTGTGCTCATTTCAATCTCTGGTTTTATGCAGCACCCCAACTCACCTTTCCCCTTAAGCAAGCATAAGTTGGTTTTCTAAATTTGAGACCCTGTTCTGTTTTGTAATTCAGTTCCTGTGTAGCCAAGTTTACATTCCGTGTATTAGTGATATCTTATGATGTTTCTTTTTCTGTGTGACTTATTTCAGTTAGAATCATCGTACCTGAATCCACTCATTATGCTGCTACGGGCCTGATGACATAGATTTCATTGCTGAGTGATACTGCATTGTACGTAAGTACCACAACTTCTTTATCCATTTTTCACTTTCTGCGATATTGAACTTGTACCGTAAACCAGGTTCTTGTAAACAGAGCCGTCCCAACCTTTGGGGTGGCTGTGTCTTTTGATTTTAATTTCCCTAAGCTATAGGACCATAAGTGGAAGTGCCCTAGGCTCTGTTGCTTTGTTTTTTAGATGTTTCAGGAAACACCATACACTTCTCCCGAGTGGCTGTTGGCAATTGACATCCCGCCCATCAGCATAACAAGGCTCCCAGTTCTCCATGGCCTGTCCTGCCTTTCTGGATTTTACACTTTTTTCAGATGGCCCTTTGGACCGGGGGGAAGTGAGACTTCACTGTAGTGCAGATTTCCTTTGCAAGCTTGCTTGGTTGGCCAAAAAGGGCGTATGCGTTTTTTCCTGAATATATTCAGGAAAAAACGCATACGCCCTTTTTGGCCAAGTGCATCATTGTGGACGTTCTGCCTCTTTTCCTATGCTTTCAATGCAATTCCAGTCTACCTCCTGAAATCGGTTTCCTGCAATTCTGCCCCGCTTTCAAGTCCTCTTGGCAGCCTTACTTCAGTATATTTTTGGACGATAGCTGTCATTTATAACTCTGCACGTTTGTGAATTACAGTGCCCCTGAGCTCCTTTCTTCAACTCGCTTTCTCGTGAGCTGGCCGCAACACCGCAGGATGGCTTCAGGCCCTAATCTGGTTCCGGCACGGCACGCTGAGCCTTTGGTTAATTCCTCTTCCTGGTGGGAAATGAGAGTTAAATTTGCCCGTCCAGACACCTCCAGCTAGTCTGTCATTGGTTCTGCCTATTCCTGTTCATCTTCCGCAGAAATAGCAAACTGGGCCAAACAGGAGGTTAAAGGCACTGACTCTCCAAGTCGGGAGAGTGTTAGTAAAGCGTCTGGAATGTTGCACCCGAGTACCAGGGGACGAAAACTGAGACATATTGGAACACGTCTCCCGATCACACGGTTGATCATACTCTGGGTTCCACATGCATGTTTTAGCTGAAGGAAGAATACCTTAAACCTGGAGAGTTGAGACCCGTGGAATGGGTACCATGCAATATGACTTCAAAGGGTCTTCATTTGCTCACCGAACCTCTCCAATCCTATCACTGCTGCGTTTATGCCCCTGTACACACACTTGATTCTCTTTCAGACACATAGCAATCCATAGGTTTTAAGATACTTCCTAGTCAGGTACACTCTTAGGCATTTAATATGGGGTGTTGAGTCCATTTCGTTGAGCAAGGAGTAGCTCTTGTCTATTCCATATTTGGCTTAAGGAACTTTATCTGTGCTCATTTCAATCTCTGGTTTTATGCAGCACCCCAACTCACCTTTCCCCTTAAGCAAGCATAAGTTGGTTTTCTAAATTTGAGACCCTGTTCTGTTTTGTAATTCAGTTCCTGTGTAGCCAAGGTTACATTCCGTGTATTAGTGATATCTTATGATGTTTCTTTTCCTGTGTGACTTATTTCAGTTAGAATCATCGTACCTGAATCCACTCATTATGCTGCTACGGGCCTGATGACATAGATTTCATTGCTGAGTGATACTGCATTGTACGTAAGTACCACAACTTCTTTATCCATTTTTCACTTTCTGCGATATTGAACTTGTACCGTAAACCAGGTTCTTGTAAACAGAGCCGTCCCAACCTTTGGGGTGGCTGTGTCTTTTGATTTTAATTTCCCTAAGCTATAGGACCATAAGTGGAAGTGCCCTAGGCTCTGTTGCTTTGTTTTTTAGATGTTTCAGGAAACACCATACACTTCTCCCGAGTGGCTGTTGGCAATTGACATCCCGCCCATCAGCATAACAAGGCTCCCAGTTCTCCATGGCCTGTCCTGCCTTTCTGGATTTTACACTTTTTTCAGATGGCCCTTTTGACCGGGGGGAAGTGAGACTTCATTGTAGTGCAGATTTCCTTTGCAAGCTTGCTTGGTTGGCCAAAAAGGGCGTATGCGTTTTTTCCTGAATATATTCAGGAAAAAACGCATACGCCCTTTTTGGCCAAGTGCATCATTGTGGACGTTCTGCCTCTTTTCCTATGCTTTCAATGCAATTCCAGTCTACCTCCTGAAATCGGTTTCCTGCAATTCTGCCCCGCTTTCAAGTCCTCTTGGCAGCCTTACTTCAGTATATTTTTGGACGATAGCTGTCATTTATAACTCTGCACGTTTGTGAATTACAGTGCCCCTGAGCTCCTTTCTTCAACTCGCTTTCTCGTGAGCTGGCCGCAACACCGCAGGATGGCTTCAGGCCCTAATCTGGTTCCGGCACGGCACGCTGAGCCTTTGGTTAATTCCTCTTCCTGGTGGGAAATGAGAGTTAAATTTGCCCGTCCAGACACCTCCAGCTAGTCTGTCATTGGTTCTGCCTATTCCTGTTCATCTTCCGCAGAAATAGCAAACTGGGCCAAACAGGAGGTTAAAGGCACTGACTCTCCAAGTCGGGAGAGTGTTAGTAAAGCGTCTGGAATGTTGCACCCGAGTACCAGGGGACGAAAACTGAGACATATTGGAACACGTCTCCCGATCACACGGTTGATCATACTCTGGGTTCCACATGCATGTTTTAGCTGAAGGAAGAATACCTTAAACCTGGAGAGTTGAGACCCGTGGAATGGGTACCATGCAATATGACTTCAAAGGGTCTTCATTTGCTCACCGAACCTCTCCAATCCTATCACTGCTGCGTTTATGCCCCTGTACACACACTTGATTCTCTTTCAGACACATAGCAATCCATAGGTTTTAAGATACTTCCTAGTCAGGTACACTCTTAGGCATTTAATATGGGGTGTTGAGTCCATTTCGTTGAGCAAGGAGTAGCTCTTGTCTATTCCATATTTGGCTTAAGGAACTTTATCTGTGCTCATTTCAATCTCTGGTTTTATGCAGCACCCCAACTCACCTTTCCCCTTAAGCAAGCATAAGTTGGTTTTCTAAATTTGAGACCCTGTTCTGTTTTGTAATTCAGTTCCTGTGTAGCCAAGGTTACATTCCGTGTATTAGTGATATCTTATGATGTTTCTTTTTCTGTGTGACTTATTTCAGTTAGAATCATCATACCTGAATCCACTCATTATGCTGCTACGGGCCTGATGACATAGATTTCATTGCTGAGTGATACTGCATTGTACGTAAGTACCACAACTTCTTTATCCATTTTTCACTTTCTGCGATATTGAACTTGTACCGTAAACCAGGTTCTTGTAAACAGAGCCGTCCCAACCTTTGGGGTGGCTGTGTCTTTTGATTTTAATTTCCCTAAGCTATAGGACCATAAGTGGAAGTGCCCTAGGCTCTGTTGCTTTGTTTTTTAGATGTTTCAGGAAACACCATACACTTCTCCCGAGTGGCTGTTGGCAATTTACATCCCGCCCATCAGCATAACAAGGCTCCCAGTTCTCCATGGCCTGTCCTGCCTTTCTGGATTTTACACTTTTTTCAGATGGCCCTTTTGACCGGGGGGAAGTGAGACTTCACTGTAGTGCAGATTTCCTTTGCAACCTTGCTTGGTTGGCCAAAAAGGGCGTATGCGTTTTTTCCTGAATATATTCAGGAAAAAACGCATACGCCCTTTTTGGCCAAGTGCATCATTGTGGACGTTCTGCCTCTTTTCGTATGCTTTAAATGCAATTCCAGTCTACCTCCTGAAATCGGTTTCCTGCAATTCTGCCCCGCTTTCAAGTCCTCTTGGCAGCCTTACTTCAGTATATTTTTGGACGATAGCTGTCATTTATAACTCTGCACGTTTGTGAATTACAGTGCCCCTGAGCTCCTTTCTTCAACTCGCTTTCTCGTGAGCTGGCCGCAACACCGCAGGATGGCTTCAGGCCCTAATCTGGTTCCAGCACGGCACGCTGAGCCTTTGGTTAATTCCTCTTCCTGGTGGGAAATGAGAGTTAAATTTGCCCGTCCAGACACCTCCAGCTAGTCTGTCATTGGTTCTCCCTATTCCTGTTCATCTTCCGCAGAAATTGCAAACTGGGCCAAACAGGAGGTTAAAGGCACTGACTCTCCAAGTCAGGAGAGTGTTAGTAAAGCGTCTGGAATGTTGCACCCGAGTACCAGGGGATGAAAACTGAGACATATTGGAACACGTCTCCCGATCACACGGTTGATCATACTCTGGGTTCCACATGCATGTTTTAGCTGAAGGAAGAATACCTTAAACCTGGAGAGTTGAGACCCGTGGAATGGGTACCATGCAATATGACTTCAAAGGGTCTTCATTTGCTCACCGAACCTCTCCAATCCTATCACTGCTGCGTTTATGCCCCTGTACACACACTTGATTCTCTTTCAGACACATAGCAATCCATAGGTTTTAAGATACTTCCTAGTCAGGTACACTCTTAGGCATTTAATATGGGGTGTTGAGTCCATTTCGTTGAGCAAGGAGTAGCTCTTGTCTATTCCATATTTGGCTTAAGGAACTTTATCTGTGCTCATTTCAATCTCTGGTTTTATGCAGCACCCCAACTCACCTTTCCCCTTAAGCAAGCATAAGTTGGGTTTCTAAATTTGAGACCCTGTTCTGTTTTGTAATTCAGTTCCTGTGTAGCCAAGTTTACATTCCGTGTATTAGTGATATCTTATGATGTTTCTTTTCCTGTGTGACTTATTTCAGTTAGAATCATCGTACCTGAATCCACTCATTATGCTGCTACGGGCCTGATGACATAGATTTCATTGCTGAGTGATACTGCATTGTACGTAAGTACCACAACTTCTTTATCCATTTTTCACTTTCTGCGATATTGAACTTGTACCGTAAACCAGGTTCTTGTAAACAGAGCCGTCCCAACCTTTGGGGTGGCTGTGTCTTTTGATTTTAATTTCCCTAAGCTATAGGACCATAAGTGGAAGTGCCCTAGGCTCTGTTGCTTTGTTTTTTAGATGTTTCAGGAAACACCATACATTTCTCCCGAGTGGCTGTTGGCAATTGACATCCCGCCCATCAGCATAACAAGGCTCCCAGTTCTCTATGGCCTGTCCTGCCTTTCTGGATTTTACACTTTTTTCAGATGGCCCTTTGGACCGGGGGGAAGTGAGACTTCATTGTAGTGCAGATTTTCTTTGCAAGCTTGCTTGGTTGGCCAAAAAGGGCGTATGCGTTTTTTCCTGAATATATTCAGGAAAAAACCATACGCCCTTTTTGGCCAAGTGCATCATTGTGGACGTTCTGCCTCTTTTCCTATGCTTTAAATGCAAATCCAGTCTACCTCCTGAAATCGGTTTCTTGCAATTCTGCCCCGCTTTCAAGTCCTCTTGGCAGCCTTACTTCAGTATATTTTTGGACGATAGCTGTCATTTATAACTCTGCAGGTTTGTGAATTACAGTGCCCCTGAGCTCCTTTCTTCAACTCGCTTTCTCGTGAGCTGGCCGCAACACCGCAGGATTGCTTCAGGCCCTAATCTGGTTCCGGCACGGCACGCTGAGCCTTTGGTTAATTCCTCTTCCTGGTGGGAAATGAGAGTTAAATTTGCCCGTCCAGACACCTCCAGCTAGTCTGTCATTGGTTCTGCCTATTCCTGTTCATCTTCCGCAGAAATAGCAAACTGGGCCAAACAGGAGGTTAAAGGCACTGACTCTCCAAGTCGGGAGAGTGTTAGTAAAGCGTCTGGAATGTTGCACCCGAGTACCAGGGGACGAAAACTGAGACATATTGGAACACGTCTCCCGATCACACGGTTGATCATACTCTGGGTTCCACATGCATGTTTTAGCTGAAGGAAGAATACCTTAAACCTGGAGAGTTGAGACCCGTGGAATGGGTACCATGCAATATGACTTCAAAGGGTCTTCATTTGCTCACCGAACTTCTCCAATCCTATCACTGCTGCGTTTATGCCCCTGTACACACACTTGATTCTCTTTCAGAGACATAGCAATCCATAGGTTTTAAGATACTTCCTAGTCAGGTACACTCTTAGGCATTTAATATGGGGTGTTGAGTCCATTTCGTTGAGCAAGGAGTAGCTCTTGTCTATTCCATATTTGGCTTAAGGAACTTTATCTGTGCTCATTTCAATCTCTGGTTTTATGCAGCACCCCAACTCACCTTTCCCCTTAAGCAAGCATAAGTTGGGTTTCAAATTTGAGACCCTGTTCTGTTTTGTAATTCAGTTCCTGTGTAGCCAAGGTTACATTCCGTGTATTAGTGATATCTTATGATGTTTCTTTTCCTGTGTGACTTATTTCAGTTAGAATCATCATACCTGAATCCACTCATTATGCTGCTACAGGCCTGATGACATAGATTTCATTGCTGAGTGATACTGCATTGTACGTAAGTACCACAACTTCTTTATCCATTTTTCACTTTCTGCGATATTGAACTTGTACCGTAAACCAGGTTCTTGTAAACAGAGCCGTCCCAACCTTTGGGGTGGCTGTGTCTTTTGATTTTAATTTCCCTAAGCTATAGGACCATAAGTGGAAGTGCCCTAGGCTCTGTTGCTTTGTTTTTTAGATGTTTCAGGAAACACCATACACTTCTCCCGAGTGGCTGTTGGCAATTGACATCCCGCCCATCAGCATAACAAGGCTCCCAGTTCTCCATGCCTGTCCTGCCTTTCTGGATTTTACACTTTTTTCAGATGGCCCTTTTGACCGGGGGGAAGTGAGACTTCATTGTAGTGCAGATTTCCTTTGCAAGCTTGCTTGGTTGGCCAAAAAGGGCGTATGCGTTTTTTCCTGAATATATTCAGGAAAAAACGCATACGCCCTTTTTGGCCAAGTGCATCATTGTGGACGTTCTGCCTCTTTTCCTATGCTTTAAATGCAATTCCAGTCTACCTCCTGAAATCGGTTTCCTGCAATTCTGCCCCGCTTTCAAGTCCTCTTGGCAGCCTTACTTCAGTATATTTTTGGACGATAGCTGTCATTTATAACTCTGCACGTTTGTGAATTACAGTGCCCCTGAGCTCCTTTCTTCAACTCGCTTTCTCGTGAGCTGGCCGCAACACCGCAGGATGGCTTCAGGCCCTAATCTGGTTCTGGCACAGCACGCTGAGCCTTTGGTTAATTCCTCTTCCTGGTGGGAAATGAGAGTTAAATTTGCCCGTCCAGACACCTCCAGCTAGTCTGTCATTGGTTCTCCCTATTCCTGTTCATCTTCCGCAGAAATTGCAAACTGGGCCAAACAGGAGGTTAAAGGCACTGACTCTCCAAGTCGGGAGAGTGTTAGTAAAGCGTCTGGAATGTTGCACCCGAGTACCAGGGGACGAAAACTGAGACATATTGGAACACGTCTCCCGATCACACGGTTGATCATACTCTGGGTTCCACATGCATGTTTTAGCTGAAGGAAGAATACCTTAAACCTGGAGAGTTGAGACCCGTGGAATGGGTACCATGCAATATGACTTCAAAGGGTCTTCATTTGCTCACCGAACCTCTCCAATCCTATCACTGCTGCGTTTATGCCCCTGTACACACACTTGATTCTCTTTCAGACACATAGCAATCCATAGGTTTTAAGATACTTCCTAGTCAGGTACACTCTTAGGCATTTAATATGGGGTGTTGAGTCCATTTCGTTGAGCAAGGAGTAGCTCTTGTCTATTCCATATTTGGCTTAAGGAACTTTATCTGTGCTCATTTCAATCTCTGGTTTTATGCAGCACCCCAACTCACCTTTCCCCTTAAGCAAGCATAAGTTGGTTTTCTAAATTTGAGACCCTGTTCTGTTTTGTAATTCAGTTCCTGTGTAGCCAAGGTTACATTCCGTGTATTAGTGATATCTTATGATGTTTCTTTTTCTGTGTGACTTATTTCAGTTAGAATCATCATACCTGAATCCACTCATTATGCTGCTACGGGCCTGATGACATAGATTTCATTGCTGAGTGATACTGCATTGTACGTAAGTACCACAACTTCTTTATCCATTTTTCACTTTCTGCGATATTGAACTTGTACCGTAAACCAGGTTCTTGTAAACAGAGCCGTCCCAACCTTTGGGGTGGCTGTGTCTTTTGATTTTAATTTCCCTAAGCTATAGGACCATAAGTGGAAGTGCCCTAGGCTCTGTTGCTTTGTTTTTTAGATGTTTCAGGAAACACCATACACTTCTCCCGAGTGGCTGTTGGCAATTGACATCCCGCCCATCAGCATAACAAGGCTCCCAGTTCTCCATGGCCTGTCCTGCCTTTCTGGATTTTACACTTTTTTCAGATGGCCCTTTTGACCGGGGGGAAGTGAGACTTCACTGTAGTGCAGATTTCCTTTGCAACTTTGCTTGGTTGGCCAAAAAGGGCGTATGCGTTTTTTCCTGAATATATTCAGGAAAAAACGCATACGCCCTTTTTGGCCAAGTGCATCATTGTGGACGTTCTGCCTCTTTTCCTATGCTTTCAATGCAATTCCAGTCTACCTCCTGAAATCGGTTTCCTGCAATTCTGCCCCGCTTTCAAGTCCTCTTGGCAGCCTTACTTCAGTATATTTTTGGACGATAGCTGTCATTTATAACTCTGCACGTTTGTGAATTACAGTGCCCCTGAGCTCCTTTCTTCAACTCGCTTTCTCGTGAGCTGGCCGCAACACCGCAGGATGGCTTCAGGCCCTAATCTGGTTCTGGCACGGCACGCTGAGCCTTTGGTTAATTCCTCTTCCTGGTGGGAAATGAGAGTTAAATTTGCCCGTCCAGACACCTCCAGCTAGTCTGTCATTGGTTCTCCCTATTCCTGTTCATCTTCCGCAGAAATTGCAAACTGGGCCAAACAGGAGGTTAAAGGCACTGACTCTCCAAGTCGGGAGAGTGTTAGTAAAGCGTCTGGAATGTTGCACCCGAGTACCAGGGGACGAAAACTGAGACATATTGGAACACGTCTCCCGATCACACGGTTGATCATACTCTGGGTTCCACATGCATGTTTTAGCTGAAGGAAGAATACCTTAAACCTGGAGAGTTGAGACCCGTGGAATGGGTACCATGCAATATGACTTCAAAGGGTCTTCATTTGCTCACCGAACCTCTCCAATCCTATCACTGCTGCGTTTATGCCCCTGTACACACACTTGATTCTCTTTCAGACACATAGCAATCCATAGGTTTTAAGATACTTCCTAATCAGGTACACTCTTAGGCATTTAATATGGGGTGTTGAGTCCATTTCGTTGAGCAAGGAGTAGCTCTTGTCTATTCCATATTTGGCTTAAGGAACTTTATCTGTGCTCATTTCAATCTCTGGTTTTATGCAGCACCCCAACTCACCTTTCCCCTTAAGCAAGCATAAGTTGGGTTTCTAAATTTGAGACCCTGTTCTGTTTTGTAATTCAGTTCCTGTGTAGCCAAGTTTACATTCCGTGTATTAGTGATATCTTATGATGTTTCTTTTCCTGTGTGACTTATTTCAGTTAGAATCATCGTACCTGAATCCACTCATTATGCTGCTACGGGCCTGATGACATAGATTTCATTGCTGAGTGATACTGCATTGTACGTAAGTACCACAACTTCTTTATCCATTTTTCACTTTCTGCGATATTGAACTTGTACCGTAAACCAGGTTCTTGTAAACAGAGCCGTCCCAACCTTTGGGGTGGCTGTGTCTTTTGATTTTAATTTCCCTAAGCTATAGGACCATAAGTGGAAGTGCCCTAGGCTCTGTTGCTTTGTTTTTTAGATGTTTCAGGAAACACCATACATTTCTCCCGAGTGGCTGTTGGCAATTTACATGCCGCCCATCAGCATAACAAGGCTCCCAGTTCTCTATGGCCTGTCCTGCCTTTCTGGATTTTACACTTTTTTCAGATGGCCCTTTTGACCGGGGGGAAGTGAGACTTCATTGTAGTGCAGATTTTCTTTGCAAGCTTGCTTGGTTGGCCAAAAAGGGCGTATGCGTTTTTTCCTGAATATATTCAGGAAAAAACCATACGCCCTTTTTGGCCAAGTGCATCATTGTGGACGTTCTGCCTCTTTTCCTATGCTTTAAATGCAAATCCAGTCTACCTCCTGAAATCGGTTTCTTGCAATTCTGCCCCGCTTTCAAGTCCTCTTGGCAGCCTTACTTCAGTATATTTTTGGACGATAGCTGTCATTTATAACTCTGCAGGTTTGTGAATTACAGTGCCCCTGAGCTCCTTTCTTCAACTCGCTTTCTTGTGAGCTGGCCGCAACACCGCAGGATTGCTTCAGGCCCTAATCTGGTTCCGGCACGGCACGCTGAGCCTTTGGTTAATTCCTCTTCCTGGTGGGAAATGAGAGTTAAATTTGCCCGTCCAGACACCTCCAGCTAGTCTGTCATTGGTTCTGCCTATTCCTGTTCATCTTCCGCAGAAATTGCAAACTGGGCCAAACAGGAGGTTAAAGGCACTGACTCTCCAAGTCGGGAGAGTGTTAGTAAAGCGTCTGGAATGTTGCACCCGAGTACCAGGGGACGAAAACTGAGACATATTGGAACACGTCTCCCGATCACACGGTTGATCATACTCTGGGTTCCACATGCATGTTTTAGCTGAAGGAAGAATACCTTAAACCTGGAGAGTTGAGACCCGTGGAATGGGTACCATGCAATATGACTTCAAAGGGTCTTCATTTGCTCACCGAACCTCTCCAATACTATCACTGCTGCGTTTATGCCCCTTTACACACACTTGATTCTCTTTCAGAGACATAGCAATCCATAGGTTTTAAGATACTTCCTAGTCAGGTACACTCTTAGGCATTTAATATGGGGTGTTGAGTCCATTTCGTTGAGCAAGGAGTAGCTCTTGTCTATTCCATATTTGGCTTAAGGAACTTTATCTGTGCTCATTTCAATCTCTGGTTTTATGCAGCACCCCAACTCACCTTTCCCCTTAAGCAAGCATAAGTTGGTTTTCTAAATTTGAGACCCTGTTCTGTTTTGTAATTCAGTTCCTGTGTAGCCAAGGTTACATTCCGTGTATTAGTGATATCTTATGATGTTTCTTTTTCTGTGTGACTTATTTCAGTTAGAATCATCATACCTGAATCCACTCATTATGCTGCTACGGGCCTGATGACATAGATTTCATTGCTGAGTGATACTGCATTGTACGTAAGTACCACAACTTCTTTATCCATTTTTCACTTTCTGCGATATTGAACTTGTACCGTAAACCAGGTTCTTGTAAACAGAGCCGTCCCAACCTTTGGGGTGGCTGTGTCCTTTGATTTTAATTTCCCTAAGCTATAGGACCATAAGTGGAAGTGCCCTAGGCTCTGTTGCTTTGTTTTTTAGATGTTTCAGGAAACACCATACACTTCTCCCGAGTGGCTGTTGGCAATTGACATCCCGCCCATCAGCATAACAAGGCTCCCAGTTCTCCATGGCCTGTCCTGCCTTTCTGGATTTTACACTTTTTTCAGATGGCCCTTTTGACCGGGGGGAAGTGAGACTTCATTGTAGTGCAGATTTCCTTTGCAAGCTTGCTTGGTTGGCCAAAAAGGGCGTATGCGTTTTTTCCTGAATATATTCAGGAAAAAACGCATACGCCCTTTTTGGCCAAGTGCATCATTGTGGACGTTCTGCCTCTTTTCCTATGCTTTAAATGCAATTCCAGTCTACCTCCTGAAATCGGTTTCCTGCAATTCTGCCCCGCTTTCAAGTCCTCTTGGCAGCCTTACTTCAGTATATTTTTGGACGATAGCTGTCATTTATGACTCTGCACGTTTGTGAATTACAGTGCCCCTGAGCTCCTTTCTTCAACTCGCTTTCTCGTGAGCTGGCCGCAACACCGCAGGATGGCTTCAGGCCCTAATCTGGTTCCAGCACGGCACGCTGAGCCTTTGGTTAATTCCTCTTCCTGGTGGGAAATGAGAGTTAAATTTGCCCGTCCAGACACCTCCAGCTAGTCTGTCATTGGTTCTCCCTATTCCTGTTCATCTTCCGCAGAAATTGCAAACTGGGCCAAACAGGAGGTTAAAGGCACTGACTCTCCAAGTCGGGAGAGTGTTAGTAAAGCGTCTGGAATGTTGCACCCGAGTACCAGGGGACGAAAACTGAGACATATTGGAACACGTCTCCCGATCACACGGTTGATCATACTCTGGGTTCCACATGCATGTTTTAGCTGAAGGAAGAATACCTTAAACCTGGAGAGTTGAGACCCGTGGAATGGGTACCATGCAATATGACTTCAAAGGGTCTTCATTTGCTCACCGAACCTCTCCAATCCTATCACTGCTGCGTTTATGCCCCTGTACACACACTTGATTCTCTTTCAGACACATAGCAATCCATAGGTTTTAAGATACTTCCTAGTCAGGTACACTCTTAGGCATTTAATATGGGGTGTTGAGTCCATTTCGTTGAGCAAGGAGTAGCTCTTGTCTATTCCATATTTGGCTTAAGGAACTTTATCTGTGCTCATTTCAATCTCTGGTTTTATGCAGCACCCCAACTCACCTTTCCCCTTAAGCAAGCATAAGTTGGTTTTCTAAATTTGAGACCCTGTTCTGTTTTGTAATTCAGTTCCTGTGTAGCCAAGGTTACATTCCGTGTATTAGTGATATCTTATGATGTTTCTTTTTCTGTGTGACTTATTTCAGTTAGAATCATCATACCTGAATCCACTCATTATGCTGCTACGGGCCTGATGACATAGATTTCATTGCTGAGTGATACTGCATTGTACGTAAGTACCACAACTTCTTTATCCATTTTTCACTTTCTGCGATATTGAACTTGTACCGTAAACCAGGTTCTTGTAAACAGAGCCGTCCCAACCTTTGGGGTGGCTGTGTCTTTTGATTTTAATTTCCCTAAGCTATAGGACCATAAGTGGAAGTGCCCTAGGCTCTGTTGCTTTGTTTTTTAGATGTTTCAGGAAACACCATACACTTCTCCCGAGTGGCTGTTGGCAATTTACATCCCGCCCATCAGCATAACAAGGCTCCCAGTTCTCCATTGCCTGTCCTGCCTTTCTGGATTTTACACTTTTTTCAGATGGCCCTTTTGACCGGGGGGAAGTGAGACTTCATTGTAGTGCAGATTTTCTTTGCAAGCTTGCTTGGTTGGCCAAAAAGGGCGTATGCGTTTTTTCCTGAATATATTCAGGAAAAAAACATACGCCCTTTTTGGCCAAGAGCATCATTGTGGACGTTCTGCCTCTTTTCCTATGCTTTAAATGCAAATCCAGTCTACCTCCTGAAATCGGTTTCTTGCAATTCTGCCCCGCTTTCAAGTCCTCTTGGCAGCCTTACTTCAGTATATTTTTGGACGATAGCTGTCATTTATAACTCTGCAGGTTTGTGAATTACAGTGCCCCTGAGCTCCTTTCTTCAACTCGCTTTCTTGTGAGCTGGCCGCAACACCGCAGGATTGCTTCAGGCCCTAATGTGGTTAAGGCACGGCACGCTGAGCCTTTGGTTAATTCCTCTTCCTGGTGGGAAATGAGAGTTAAATTTGCCCGTCCAGACACCTCCAGCTAGTCTCTCAATGGTTCTCCCTATTCCTGTTCATCTTCCGCAGAAATTGCAAACTGGGCCAAACAGGAGGTTAAAGGCACTGACTCTCCAAGTCGGGAGAGTGTTAGTAAAGCGTCTGGAATGTTGCACCCGAGTACCTGGGGACGAAAACTGAGACATACTTGAACACGTCTCCCGATCACACGGTTGATCATACTCAGGGTTCCACATGCATGTTTTAGCTGAAGGAAGAATACCTTAAACCTGGAGAGTTGAGACCCGTGGAATGGGTACCATGCAATATGACTTCAAAGGGTCTTCATTTGCTCACCGAACCTCTCCAATCCTATCACTGCTGCGTTTATGCCCCTGCACTCACGCTTGATTCTCTTTCGGAGACATAGCAATCCATAGGTTTTAAGATACTTCCTAGTCAGTTATATTCTTAGGTGTTTAATATGGGGTGTTGAGTCCATTTCGTTGAGCAAGGAGTAGCTCTTGTCTATTCCATATTTGGCTTAAGGAACTTTATCTGTGCTCATTTCAATCTCTGGTTTTATGCAGCACCCCAACTCACCTTTCCCCTTAAGCAAGCATAAGTTGGTTTTCTAAATTTGAGATCCTGTTCTGTTTTGTAATTCAGTTCCTGTGTAGCCAAGTTTACATTCCGTCTATTAGTGATATCTTATGATGTTTCTTTTTCTGTGTGACTTATTTCAGTTAGAATCATCATACCTGAATCCACTCATTATGCTACTACGGGCCTGATGACATAGATTTCATTGCTGAGTGATACTGCATTGTACGTAAGTACCACAACTTCTTTATCCATTTTTCACTTTCTGCGATATTGAACTTGTACCGTAAACCAGGTTCTTGTAAACAGAGCCGTCCCAACCTTTGGGGTGGCTGTGTCTTTTGATTTTAATTTCCCTAAGCTATAGGACCATAAGTGGAAGTGCCCTAGGCTCTGTTGCTTTGTTTTTTAGATGTTTCAGGAAACACCATACACTTCTCCCGAGTGGCTGTTGGCAATTGACATCCCGCCCATCAGCATAACAAGGCTCCCAGTTCTCCATGGCCTGTCCTGCCTTTCTGGATTTTACACTTTTTTCAGATGGCCCTTTGGACCGGGGGGAAGTGAGACTTCACTGTAGTGCAGATTTCCTTTGCAAGCTTGCTTGGTTGGCCAAAAAGGGCGTATGCGATTTTTCCTGAATATATTCAGGAAAAAACGCATACGCCCTTTTTGGCCAAGTGCATCATTGTGGACGTTCTGCCTCTTTTCCTATGCTTTAAATGCAATTCCAGTCTACCTCCTGAAATCGGTTTCCTGCAATTCTGCCCCGCTTTCAAGTCCTCTTGGCAGCCTTACTTCAGTATATTTTTGGACGATAGCTGTCATTTATAACTCTGCACGTTTGTGAATTACAGTGCCCCTGAGCTCCTTTCTTCAAGTCGCTTTCTCGTGAGCTGGCCGCAACACCGCAGGATGGCTTCAGGCCCTAATCTGGTTCCGGCACGGCATGCTGAGCCTTTGGTTAATTCCTCTTCCTGGTGGGAAATGAGAGTTAAATTTGCCCGTCCAGACACCTCCAGCTAGTCTGTCATTGGTTCTGCCTATTCCTGTTCATCTTCCGCAGAAATAGCAAACTGGGCCAAACAGGAGGTTAAAGGCACTGACTCTCCAAGTCGGGAGAGTGTTAGTAAAGCGTCTGGAATGTTGCACCCGAGTACCAGGGGACGAAAACTGAGACATATTGGAACACGTCTCCCGATCACACGGTTGATCATACTCTGGGTTCCACATGCATGTTTTAGCTGAAGGAAGAATACCTTAAACCTGGAGAGTTGAGACCCGTGGAATGGGTACCATGCAATATGACTTCAAAGGGTCTTCATTTGCTCACCGAACCTCTCCAATCCTATCACTGCTGCGTTTATGCCCCTGTACACACACTTGATTCTCTTTCAGACACATAGCAATCCATAGGTTTTAAGATACTTCCTAGTCAGGTACACTCTTAGGCATTTAATATGGGGTGTTGAGTCCATTTCGTTGAGCAAGGAGTAGCTCTTGTCTATTCCATATTTGGCTTAAGGAACTTTATCTGTGCTCATTTCAATCTCTGGTTTTATGCAGCACCCCAACTCACCTTTCCCCTTAAGCAAGCATAAGTTGGTTTTCTAAATTTGAGACCCTGTTCTGTTTTGTAATTCAGTTCCTGTGTAGCCAAGGTTACATTCCGTGTATTAGTGATATCTTATGATGTTTCTTTTTCTGTGTGACTTATTTCAGTTAGAATCATCATACCTGAATCCACTCATTATGCTGCTACGGGCCTGATGACATAGATTTCATTGCTGAGTGATACTGCATTGTACGTAAGTACCACAACTTCTTTATCCATTTTTCACTTTCTGCGATATTGAACTTGTACCGTAAACCAGGTTCTTGTAAACAGAGCCGTCCCAACCTTTGGGGTGGCTGTGTCTTTTGATTTTAATTTCCCTAAGCTATAGGACCATAAGTGGAAGTGCCCTAGGCTCTGTTGCTTTGTTTTTTAGATGTTTCAGGAAACACCATACACTTCTCCCGAGTGGCTGTTGGCAATTGTCATCCCGCCCATCAGCATAACAAGGCTCCCAGTTCTCCATGGCCTGTCCTGCCTTTCTGGATTTTACACTTTTTTCAGATGGCCCTTTTGACTGGGGGGAAGTGAGACTTCACTGTAGTGCAGATTTCCTTTGCAACCTTGCTTGGTTGGCCAAAAAGGGCGTATGCGTTTTTTCCTGAATATATTCAGGAAAAAACGCATACGCCCTTTTTGGCCAAGTGCATCATTGTGGACGTTCTGCCTCTTTTCCTATGCTTTAAATGCAATTCCAGTCTACCTCCTGAAATCGGTTTCCTGCAATTCTGCCCCGCTTTCAAGTCCTCTTGGCAGCCTTACTTCAGTATATTTTTGGACGATAGCTGTCATTTATAACTCTGCACGTTTGTGAATTACAGTGCCCCTGAGCTCCTTTCTTCAAGTCGCTTTCTCGTGAGCTGGCCGCAACACCGCAGGATGGCTTCAGGCCCTAATCTGGTTCCGGCACGGCATGCTGAGCCTTTGGTTAATTCCTCTTCCTGGTGGGAAATGAGAGTTAAATTTGCCCGTCCAGACACCTCCAGCTAGTCTGTCATTGGTTCTGCCTATTCCTGTTCATCTTCCGCAGAAATAGCAAACTGGGCCAAACAGGAGGTTAAAGGCACTGACTCTCCAAGTCGGGAGAGTGTTAGTAAAGCGTCTGGAATGTTGCACCCGAGTACCAGGGGACGAAAACTGAGACATATTGGAACACGTCTCCCGATCACACGGTTGATCATACTCTGGGTTCCACATGCATGTTTTAGCTGAAGGAAGAATACCTTAAACCTGGAGAGTTGAGACCCGTGGAATGGGTACCATGCAATATGACTTCAAAGGGTCTTCATTTGCTCACCGAACCTCTCCAATCCTATCACTGCTGCGTTTATGCCCCTGTACACACACTTGATTCTCTTTCAGACACATAGCAATCCATAGGTTTTAAGATACTTCCTAGTCAGGTACACTCTTAGGCATTTAATATGGGGTGTTGAGTCCATTTCGTTGAGCAAGGAGTAGCTCTTGTCTATTCCATATTTGGCTTAAGGAACTTTATCTGTGCTCATTTCAATCTCTGGTTTTATGCAGCACCCCAACTCACCTTTCCCCTTAAGCAAGCATAAGTTGGTTTTCTAAATTTGAGACCCTGTTCTGTTTTGTAATTCAGTTCCTGTGTAGCCAAGGTTACATTCCGTGTATTAGTGATATCTTATGATGTTTCTTTTTCTGTGTGACTTATTTCAGTTAGAATCATCATACCTGAATCCACTCATTATGCTGCTACGGGCCTGATGACATAGATTTCATTGCTGAGTGATACTGCATTGTACGTAAGTACCACAACTTCTTTATCCATTTTTCACTTTCTGCGATATTGAACTTGTACCGTAAACCAGGTTCTTGTAAACAGAGCCGTCCCAACCTTTGGGGTGGCTGTGTCTTTTGATTTTAATTTCCCTAAGCTATAGGACCATAAGTGGAAGTGCCCTAGGCTCTGTTGCTTTGTTTTTTAGATGTTTCAGGAAACACCATACACTTCTCCCGAGTGGCTGTTGGCAATTTACATCCCGCCCATCAGCATAACAAGGCTCCCAGTTCTCCATGGCCTGTCCTGCCTTTCTGGATTTTACACTTTTTTCAGATGGCCCTTTTGACCGGGGGGAAGTGAGACTTCACTGTAGTGCAGATTTCCTTTGCAACCTTGCTTGGTTGGCCAAAAAGGGCGTATGCGTTTTTTCCTGAATATATTCAGGAAAAAACGCATACGCCCTTTTTGGCCAAGTGCATCATTGTGGACGTTCTGCCTCTTTTCCTATGCTTTAAATGCAATTCCAGTCTACCTCCTGAAATCGGTTTCCTGCAATTCTGCCCCGCTTTCAAGTCCTCTTGGCAGCCTTACTTCAGTATATTTTTGGACGATAGCTGTCATTTATAACTCTGCACGTTTGTGAATTACAGTGCCCCTGAGCTCCTTTCTTCAACTCGCTTTCTCGTGAGCTGGCCGCAACACCGCAGGATGGCTTCAGGCCCTAATCTGGTTCCGGCACGGCACGCTGAGCCTTTGGTTAATTCCTCTTCCTGGTGGGAAATGAGAGTTAAATTTGCCCGTCCAGACACCTCCAGCTAGTCTCTCATTGGTTCTCCCTATTCCTGTTCATCTTCCGCAGAAATTGCAAACTGGGCCAAACAGGAGGTTAAAGGCACTGACTCTCCAAGTCGGGAGAGTGTTAGTAAAGCGTCTGGAATGTTGCACCCGAGTACCAGGGGACGAAAACTGAGACATATTGGAACACGTCTCCCGATCACACGGTTGATCATACTCTGGGTTCCACATGCATGTTTTAGCTGAAGGAAGAATACCTTAAACCTGGAGAGTTGAGACCCGTGGAATGGGTACCATGCAATATGACTTCAAAGGGTCTTCATTTGCTCACCGAACCTCTCCAATCCTATCACTGCTGCGTTTATGCCCCTGTACACACACTTGATTCTCTTTCAGACACATAGCAATCCATAGGTTTTAAGATACTTCCTAGTCAGGTACACTCTTAGGCATTTAATATGGGGTGTTGAGTCCATTTCGTTGAGCAAGGAGTAGCTCTTGTCTATTCCATATTTGGCTTAAGGAACTTTATCTGTGCTCATTTCAATCTCTGGTTTTATGCAGCACCCCAACTCACCTTTCCCCTTAAGCAAGCATAAGTTGGGTTTCTAAATTTGAGACCCTGTTCTGTTTTGTAATTCAGTTCCTGTGTAGCCAAGTTTACATTCCGTGTATTAGTGATATCTTATGATGTTTCTTTTCCTGTGTGACTTATTTCAGTTAGAATCATCGTACCTGAATCCACTCATTATGCTGCTACGGGCCTGATGACATAGATTTCATTGCTGAGTGATACTGCATTGTACGTAAGTACCACAACTTCTTTATCCATTTTTCACTTTCTGCGATATTGAACTTGTACCGTAAACCAGGTTCTTGTAAACAGAGCCGTCCCAACCTTTGGGGTGGCTGTGTCTTTTGATTTTAATTTCCCTAAGCTATAGGACCATAAGTGGAAGTGCCCTAGGCTCTGTTGCTTTGTTTTTTAGATGTTTCAGGAAACACCATACATTTCTCCCGAGTGGCTGTTGGCAATTGACATCCCGCCCATCAGCATAACAAGGCTCCCAGTTCTCTATGGCCTGTCCTGCCTTTCTGGATTTTACACTTTTTTCAGATGGCCCTTTTGACCGGGGGGAAGTGAGACTTCATTGTAGTGCAGATTTTCTTTGCAAGCTTGCTTGGTTGGCCAAAAAGGGCGTATGCGTTTTTTCCTGAATATATTCAGGAAAAAACCATACGCCCTTTTTGGCCAAGTGCATCATTGTGGACGTTCTGCCTCTTTTCCTATGCTTTAAATGCAAATCCAGTCTACCTCCTGAAATCGGTTTCTTGCAATTCTGCCCCGCTTTCAAGTCCTCTTGGCAGCCTTACTTCAGTATATTTTTGGACGATAGCTGTCATTTATAACTCTGCAGGTTTGTGAATTACAGTGCCCCTGAGCTCCTTTCTTCAACTCGCTTTCTTGTGAGCTGGCCGCAACACCGCAGGATTGCTTCAGGCCCTAATCTGGTTCCGGCACGGCACGCTGAGCCTTTGGTTAATTCCTCTTCCTGGTGGGAAATGAGAGTTAAATTTGCCCGTCCAGACACCTCCAGCTAGTCTGTCATTGGTTCTGCCTATTCCTGTTCATCTTCCGCAGAAATAGCAAACTGGGCCAAACAGGAGGTTAAAGGCACTGACTCTCCAAGTCGGGAGAGTGTTAGTAAAGCGTCTGGAATGTTGCACCCGAGTACCAGGGGACGAAAACTGAGACATATTGGAACACGTCTCCCGATCACACGGTTGATCATACTCTGGGTTCCACATGCATGTTTTAGCTGAAGGAAGAATACCTTAAACCTGGAGAGTTGAGACCCGTGGAATGGGTACCATGCAATATGACTTCAAAGGGTCTTCATTTGCTCACCGAACCTCTCCAATACTATCACTGCTGCGTTTATGCCCCTTTACACACACTTGATTCTCTTTCAGAGACATAGCAATCCATAGGTTTTAAGATACTTCCTAGTCAGGTACACTCTTAGGCATTTAATATGGGGTGTTGAGTCCATTTCGTTGAGCAAGGAGTAGCTCTTGTCTATTCCATATTTGGCTTAAGGAACTTTATCTGTGCTCATTTCAATCTCTGGTTTTATGCAGCACCCCAACTCACCTTTCCCCTTAAGCAAGCATAAGTTGGTTTTCTAAATTTGAGACCCTGTTCTGTTTTGTAATTCAGTTCCTGTGTAGCCAAGGTTACATTCCGTGTATTAGTGATATCTTATGATGTTTCTTTTTCTGTGTGACTTATTTCAGTTAGAATCATCATACCTGAATCCACTCATTATGCTGCTACGGGCCTGATGACATAGATTTCATTGCTGAGTGATACTGCATTGTACGTAAGTACCACAACTTCTTTATCCATTTTTCACTTTCTGCGATATTGAACTTGTACCGTAAACCAGGTTCTTGTAAACAGAGCCGTCCCAACCTTTGGGGTGGCTGTGTCTTTTGATTTTAATTTCCCTAAGCTATAGGACCATAAGTGGAAGTGCCCTAGGCTCTGTTGCTTTGTTTTTTAGATGTTTCAGGAAACACCATACACTTCTCCCGAGTGGCTGTTGGCAATTTACATCCCGCCCATCAGCATAACAAGGCTCCCAGTTCTCCATGGCCTGTCCTGCCTTTCTGGATTTTACACTTTTTTCAGATGGCCCTTTTGACCGGGGGGAAGTGAGACTTCACTGTAGTGCAGATTTCCTTTGCAACCTTGCTTGGTTGGCCAAAAAGGGCGTATGCGTTTTTTCCTGAATATATTCAGGAAAAAACGCATACGCCCTTTTTGGCCAAGTGCATCATTGTGGACGTTCTGCCTCTTTTCCTATGCTTTAAATGCAATTCCAGTCTACCTCCTGAAATCGGTTTCCTGCAATTCTGCCCCGCTTTCAAGTCCTCTTGGCAGCCTTACTTCAGTATATTTTTGGACGATAGCTGTCATTTATAACTCTGCACGTTTGTGAATTACAGTGCCCCTGAGCTCCTTTCTTCAACTCGCTTTCTCGTGAGCTGGCCGCAACACCGCAGGATGGCTTCAGGCCCTAATCTGGTTCCAGCACGGCACGCTGAGCCTTTGGTTAATTCCTCTTCCTGGTGGGAAATGAGAGTTAAATTTGCCCGTCCAGACACCTCCAGCTAGTCTGTCATTGGTTCTCCCTATTCCTGTTCATCTTCCGCAGAAATTGCAAACTGGGCCAAACAGGAGGTTAAAGGCACTGACTCTCCAAGTCGGGAGAGTGTTAGTAAAGCGTCTGGAATGTTGCACCCGAGTACCAGGGGATGAAAACTGAGACATATTGGAACACGTCTCCCGATCACACGGTTGATCATACTCTGGGTTCCACATGCATGTTTTAGCTGAAGGAAGAATACCTTAAACCTGGAGAGTTGAGACCCGTGGAATGGGTACCATGCAATATGACTTCAAAGGGTCTTCATTTGCTCACCGAACCTCTCCAATCCTATCACTGCTGCGTTTATGCCCCTGTACACACACTTGATTCTCTTTCAGACACATAGCAATCCATAGGTTTTAAGATACTTCCTAGTCAGGTACACTCTTAGGCATTTAATATGGGGTGTTGAGTCCATTTCGTTGAGCAAGGAGTAGCTCTTGTCTATTCCATATTTGGCTTAAGGAACTTTATCTGTGCTCATTTCAATCTCTGGTTTTATGCAGCACCCCAACTCACCTTTCCCCTTAAGCAAGCGTAAGTTGGGTTTCTAAATTTGAGACCCTGTTCTGTTTTGTAATTCAGTTCCTGTGTAGCCAAGTTTACATTCCGTGTATTAGTGATATCTTATGATGTTTCTTTTCCTGTGTGACTTATTTCAGTTAGAATCATCGTACCTGAATCCACTCATTATGCTGCTACGGGCCTGATGACATAGATTTCATTGCTGAGTGATACTGCATTGTACGTAAGTACCACAACTTCTTTATCCATTTTTCACTTTCTGCGATATTGAACTTGTACCGTAAACCAGGTTCTTGTAAACAGAGCCGTCCCAACCTTTGGGGTGGCTGTGTCTTTTGATTTTAATTTCCCTAAGCTATAGGACCATAAGTGGAAGTGCCCTAGGCTCTGTTGCTTTGTTTTTTAGATGTTTCAGGAAACACCATACATTTCTCCCGAGTGGCTGTTGGCAATTGACATCCCGCCCATCAGCATAACAAGGCTCCCAGTTCTCTATGGCCTGTCCTGCCTTTCTGGATTTTACACTTTTTTCAGATGGCCCTTTTGACCGGGGGGAAGTGAGACTTCATTGTAGTGCAGATTTTCTTTGCAAGCTTGCTTGGTTGGCCAAAAAGGGCGTATGCGTTTTTTCCTGAATATATTCAGGAAAAAACCATACGCCCTTTTTGGCCAAGTGCATCATTGTGGACGTTCTGCCTCTTTTCCTATGCTTTAAATGCAAATCCAGTCTACCTCCTGAAATCGGTTTCTTGCAATTCTGCCCCGCTTTCAAGTCCTCTTGGCAGCCTTACTTCAGTATATTTTTGGACGATAGCTGTCATTTATAACTCTGCAGGTTTGTGAATTACAGTGCCCCTGAGCTCCTTTCTTCAACTCGCTTTCTTGTGAGCTGGCCGCAACACCGCAGGATTGCTTCAGGCCCTAATCTGGTTCCGGCACGGCACGCTGAGCCTTTGGTTAATTCCTCTTCCTGGTGGGAAATGAGAGTTAAATTTGCCCGTCCAGACACCTCCAGCTAGTCTGTCATTGGTTCTGCCTATTCCTGTTCATCTTCCGCAGAAATAGCAAACTGGGCCAAACAGGAGGTTAAAGGCACTGACTCTCCAAGTCGGGAGAGTGTTAGTAAAGCGTCTGGAATGTTGCACCCGAGTACCAGGGGACGAAAACTGAGACATATTGGAACACGTCTCCCGATCACACGGTTGATCATACTCTGGGTTCCACATGCATGTTTTAGCTGAAGGAAGAATACCTTAAACCTGGAGAGTTGAGACCCGTGGAATGGGTACCATGCAATATGACTTCAAAGGGTCTTCATTTGCTCACCGAACCTCTCCAATACTATCACTGCTGCGTTTATGCCCCTTTACACACACTTGATTCTCTTTCAGAGACATAGCAATCCATAGGTTTTAAGATACTTCCTAGTCAGGTACACTCTTAGGCATTTAATATGGGGTGTTGAGTCCATTTCGTTGAGCAAGGAGTAGCTCTTGTCTATTCCATATTTGGCTTAAGGAACTTTATCTGTGCTCATTTCAATCTCTGGTTTTATGCAGCACCCCAACTCACCTTTCCCCTTAAGCAAGCATAAGTTGGTTTTCTAAATTTGAGACCCTGTTCTGTTTTGTAATTCAGTTCCTGTGTAGCCAAGGTTACATTCCGTGTATTAGTGATATCTTATGATGTTTCTTTTTCTGTGTGACTTATTTCAGTTAGAATCATCATACCTGAATCCACTCATTATGCTGCTACGGGCCTGATGACATAGATTTCATTGCTGAGTGATACTGCATTGTACGTAAGTACCACAACTTCTTTATCCATTTTTCACTTTCTGCGATATTGAACTTGTACCGTAAACCAGGTTCTTGTAAACAGAGCCGTCCCAACCTTTGGGGTGGCTGTGTCTTTTGATTTTAATTTCCCTAAGCTATAGGACCATAAGTGGAAGTGCCCTAGGCTCTGTTGCTTTGTTTTTTAGATGTTTCAGGAAACACCATACACTTCTCCCGAGTGGCTGTTGGCAATTGACATCCCGCCCATCAGCATAACAAGGCTCCCAGTTCTCCATGGCCTGTCCTGCCTTTCTGGATTTTACACTTTTTTCAGATGGCCCTTTTGACCGGGGGGAAGTGAGACTTCACTGTAGTGCAGATTTCCTTTGCAAGCTTGCTTGGTTGGCCAAAAAGGGCGTATGCGTTTTTTCCTGAATATATTCAGGAAAAAACGCATACGCCCTTTTTGGCCAAGTGCATCATTGTGGACGTTCTGCCTCTTTTCCTATGCTTTCAATGCAATTCCAGTCTACCTCCTGAAATCGGTTTCCTGCAATTCTGCCCCGCTTTCAAGTCCTCTTGGCAGCCTTACTTCAGTATATTTTTGGACGATAGCTGTCATTTATAACTCTGCACGTTTGTGAATTACAGTGCCCCTGAGCTCCTTTCTTCAACTCGCTTTCTCGTGAGCTGGCCGCAACACCGCAGGATGGCTTCAGGCCCTAATCTGGTTCCAGCACGGCACGCTGAGCCTTTGGTTAATTCCTCTTCCTGGTGGGAAATGAGAGTTAAATTTGCCCGTCCAGACACCTCCAGCTAGTCTGTCATTGGTTCTCCCTATTCCTGTTCATCTTCCGCAGAAATTGCAAACTGGGCCAAACAGGAGGTTAAAGGCACTGACTCTCCAAGTCGGGAGAGTGTTAGTAAAGCGTCTGGAATGTTGCACCCGAGTACCAGGGGACGAAAACTGAGACATATTGGAACACGTCTCCCGATCACACGGTTGATCATACTCTGGGTTCCACATGCATGTTTTAGCTGAAGGAAGAATACCTTAAACCTGGAGAGTTGAGACCCGTGGAATGGGTACCATGCAATATGACTTCAAAGGGTCTTCATTTGCTCACCGAACCTCTCCAATCCTATCACTGCTGCGTTTATGCCCCTGTACACACACTTGATTCTCTTTCAGAGACATAGCAATCCATAGGTTTTAAGATACTTCCTAGTCAGGTACACTCTTAGGCATTTAATATGGGGTGTTGAGTCCATTTCGTTGAGCAAGGAGTAGCTCTTGTCTATTCCATATTTGGCTTAAGGAACTTTATCTGTGCTCATTTCAATCTCTGGTTTTATGCAGCACCCCAACTCACCTTTCCCCTTAAGCAAGCATAAGTTGGTTTTCTAAATTTGAGACCCTGTTCTGTTTTGTAATTCAGTTCCTGTGTAGCCAAGGTTACATTCCGTGTATTAGTGATATCTTATGATGTTTCTTTTTCTGTGTGACTTATTTCAGTTAGAATCATCATACCTGAATCCACTCATTATGCTGCTACGGGCCTGATGACATAGATTTCATTGCTGCGTGATACTGCATTGTACGTAAGTACCACAACTTCTTTATCCATTTTTCACTTTCTGCGATATTGAACTTGTACCGTAAACCAGGTTCTTGTAAACAGAGCCGTCCCAACCTTTGGGGTGGCTGTGTCTTTTGATTTTAATTTCCCTAAGCTATAGGACCATAAGTGGAAGTGCCCTAGGCTCTGTTGCTTTGTTTTTTAGATGTTTCAGGAAACACCATACACTTCTCCCGAGTGGCTGTTGGCAATTTACATCCCGCCCATCAGCATAACAAGGCTCCCAGTTCTCCATTGCCTGTCCTGCCTTTCTGGATTTTACACTTTTTTCAGATGGCCCTTTTGACCGGGGGGAAGTGAGACTTCATTGTAGTGCAGATTTTCTTTGCAAGCTTGCTTGGTTGGCCAAAAAGGGCGTATGCGTTTTTTCCTGAATATATTCAGGAAAAAAACATACGCCCTTTTTGGCCAAGTGCATCATTGTGGACGTTCTGCCTCTTTTCCTATGCTTTAAATGCAAATCCAGTCTACCTCCTGAAATCGGTTTCTTGCAATTCTGCCCCGCTTTCAAGTCCTCTTGGCAGCCTTACTTCAGTATATTTTTGGACGATAGCTGTCATTTATAACTCTGCAGGTTTGTGAATTACAGTGCCCCTGAGCTCCTTTCTTCAACTCGCTTTCTTGTGAGCTGGCCGCAACACCGCAGGATTGCTTCAGGCCCTAATGTGGTTAAGGCACGGCACGCTGAGCCTTTGGTTAATTCCTCTTCCTGGTGGGAAATGAGAGTTAAATTTGCCCGTCCAGACACCTCCAGCTAGTCTCTCAATGGTTCTCCCTATTCCTGTTCATCTTCCGCAGAAATTGCAAACTGGGCCAAACAGGAGGTTAAAGGCACTGACTCTCCAAGTCGGGAGAGTGTTAGTAAAGCGTCTGGAATGTTGCACCCGAGTACCTGGGGACGAAAACTGAGACATACTTGAACACGTCTCCCGATCACACGGTTGATCATACTCAGGGTTCCACATGCATGTTTTAGCTGAAGGAAGAATACCTTAAACCTGGAGAGTTGAGACCCGTGGAATGGGTACCATGCAATATGACTTCAAAGGGTCTTCATTTGCTCACCGAACCTCTCCAATCCTATCACTGCTGCGTTTATGCCCCTGCACTCACGCTTGATTCTCTTTCGGAGACATAGCAATCCATAGGTTTTAAGATACTTCCTAGTCAGTTATATTCTTAGGTGTTTAATATGGGGTGTTGAGTCCATTTCGTTGAGCAAGGAGTAGCTCTTGTCTATTCCATATTTGGCTTAAGGAACTTTATCTGTGCTCATTTCAATCTCTGGTTTTATGCAGCACCCCAACTCACCTTTCCCCTTAAGCAAGCATAAGTTGGTTTTCTAAATTTGAGATCCTGTTCTGTTTTGTAATTCAGTTCCTGTGTAGCCAAGTTTACATTCCGTCTATTAGTGATATCTTATGATGTTTCTTTTTCTGTGTGACTTATTTCAGTTAGAATCATCATACCTGAATCCACTCATTATGCTACTACGGGCCTGATGACATAGATTTCATTGCTGAGTGATATTGCATTGTACGTAAGTACCACAACTTCTTTATCCATTTTTCACTTTCTGCGATATTGAACTTGTACCGTAAACCAGGTTCTTGTAAACAGAGCCGTCCCAACCTTTGGGGTGGCTGTGTCTTTTGATTTTAATTTCCCTAAGCTATAGGACCATAAGTGGAAGTGCCCTAGGCTCTGTTGCTTTGTTTTTTAGATGTTTCAGGAAACACCATACACTTCTCCCGAGTGGCTGTTGGCAATTGACATCCCGCCCATCAGCATAACAAGGCTCCCAGTTCTCCATGGCCTGTCCTGCCTTTCTGGATTTTACACTTTTTTCAGATGGCCCTTTTGACCGGGGGGAAGTGAGACTTCATTGTAGTGCAGATTTCCTTTGCAAGCTTGCTTGGTTGGCCAAAAAGGGCGTATGCGTTTTTTCCTGAATATATTCAGGAAAAAACGCATACGCCCTTTTTGGCCAAGTGCATCATTGTGGACGTTCTGCCTCTTTTCCTATGCTTTAAATGCAATTCCAGTCTACCTCCTGAAATCGGTTTCCTGCAATTCTGCCCCGCTTTCAAGTCCTCTTGGCAGCCTTACTTCAGTATATTTTTGGATGATAGCTGTCATTTATAACTCTGCAGGTTTGTGAATTACAGTACCCCTGAGCTCCTTTCTTCAACTCGCTTTCTCGTGAGCTTGCCGCAACACCGCAGGATGGCTTCAGGCCCTAATCTGGTTCCGGCACGGCACGCTGAGCCTTTGGTTAATTCCTCTTCCTGGTGGGAAATGAGAGTTAAATTTGCCCGTCCAGACACCTCCAGCTTGTCTCTCATTGGTTCTCCCTATTCCTGTACATCTTCCGCAGAAATTGCAAACTGGGCCAAACAGGAGTTTAAAGGCGCTGACTCCAAGTCGGGAGAGTGTTAGTAAAGCGTCTGGAATGTTGCACCCGAGTACCAGGGGACGGAAACTGACACATATTGGAACACGTCTCCCGATCACATGGTTGATCATACTCTGGGTTCCACATGCATGTTTTACCTGAGGAAGAATACCTGAAACCTGGAGAGTTGAGACCCGTGGAATGGGTACCATGCAATATGATTTCAAAGGGTCTTCATTTGCTCACCGAACCTCTCCAGTCCTATCACTGCTGCGTTTATGCCCCTGTACACTCGCTTGATTCTCTTTCAGAGACATAGCAATCCATTGGTTTTAAGATACTTCCTAGTCAGGTACATTCTTAGGCGTTTAATATGGGGTGTTCAGTCCATTTCCTTGAGCAAGGAGTAGCTCTTGTCTATTCCATACTTGGCTTAAGGAACTTTATCTGTGCTCATTTCAATCTCTGGTTTTATGCAGCACCCCAACTCACCTTTCCCCTTAAGCAAGCATAAGTTGGTTTTCTAAATTTGAGACCCTGTTCTGTTTTGCAATTCAGTTCCTGTGTAGCCAAGTTTACATTCCGTGTATTAGTGATATCTTATGATGTTTCTTTTTCTGTGTGACTTATTTCAGTTAGAATCATCATACCTGAATCCACTCATTATGCTGCTACGGGCCTGATGACATAGATTTCATTGCTGTGTGATATTGCATTGTACGTAAGTACCACAACTTCTTTATCCATTTTTCACTTTCTGCGATATTGAACTTGTACCATAAACCAGGTTCTTGTAAACAGAGCCGTCCCAACCTTTGGGGTGGCTGTGTCTTTTTGATTTTAATTTCCCTAAGCTATAGGACCATAAGTGGAAGTGCCCTAGGCTCTGTTGCTTTGTTTTTTAGATGTTTCAGGAAACACCATACACTTCTCCCGAGTGGCTGTTGGCAATTGACATCCCGCCCATCAGCATAACAAGGCTCCCAGTTCTCCATGGCCTGTCCTGCCTTTCTGGATTTTACACTTTTTTCAGATGGCCCTTTTGACCGGGAGTAAGTGAGACTTCATTGTAGTGCAGATTTCCTTTGCAAGCTTGCTTGGTTGGCCAAAAAGGGCGTATGCGTTTTTTCCTGAATATATTCAGGAAAAAACGCATACGCCCTTTTTGGCCAAGTGCATCATTGTGGACGTTCTGCCTCTTTTCCTATGCTTTAAATGCAATTCCAGTCTACCTCCTGAAATCGGTTTCCTGCAATTCTGCCCCGCTTTCAAGTCCTCTTGGCAGCCTTACTTCAGTATATTTTTGGACGATAGCTGTCATTTATAACTCTGCAGGTTTGTGAATTACAGTGCCCCTGAGCTCCTTTCTTCAACTCGCTTTCTCGTGAGCTGGCCGCAACACCGCAGGATGGCTTCAGGCCCTAATCTGGTTCCGGCACGGCACGCTGAGCCTTTGGTTAATTCCTCTTCCTGGTGGGAAATGAGAGTTAAATTTGCCCGTCCAGACACCTCCAGCTAGTCTGTCATTGGTTCTCCCTATTCCTGTTCATCTTCCGCAGAAATTGCAAACTGGGCCAAACAGGAGGTTAAAGGCACTGACTCTCCAAGTCGGGAGAGTGTTAGTAAAGCGTCTGGCATGTTGCACCCGAGTACCAGGGGACGAAAACTGACACATATTGGAACACGTCTCCCGATCACACTGTTGATCATTCTCTGGTTTCCACATGCATGTTTTAGCTGAAGGAAGTATCCCTTAAACCTGGAGAGTTGAGACCCGTGGAATGGGTACCATGCAATATGACTTCAAAGGGTCTTCATTTGCTCACCGAACCTCACCAATCTTATGAGCCCCAAGTGTCCAGCCTTATGTGTCACCCAGCTCTGGGTGTAGATGTGGTAAATGCAGGTTGCATCAGAAGCCTTGAATGATTACTTAAGTATTTGTCTCTATTTCACTGTCATTGTGTTTTGTTTAAGAAATTTATTTTTATTATGGGATTTACCTGATTTTCACTGCTTTAATGCCGCTGTACACACTCTGGATTCTCTTACAGAGATATATAAATCCATAGGTTTTATCATTCTTACTAGTCAGGTATATTCCTAGGCGTTGAATATGGGGTGTTGAGTCCATTTCATTGAGCAAGGAGTAGCTCTTGTCTATTCCATATTTGGCTTAAGGAACTTTATCTGTGCTCATTTCAATCTCTGGTTTTATGCAGCACCCCAACTCACCTTTCCCCTTAAGCAAGCATAAGTTGGTTTTCTAAATTTGAGACCCTGTTCTGTTTTGCAATTCAGTTCCTGTGTAGCCAAGTTTACATTCCGTGTATTAGTGATACCTTATGATGTTTCTTTTTCTGTGTGACTTATTTCAGTTAGATTCATCGTACTTAGTCCACTCATTATGCTGCTACGGGCCTGATGACATAGATTTCATTGCTGAGTGATATTGCATTGTACGTAAGTACCACAACTTCTTTATCCATTTTTCACTTTCTGCGATATTGAACTTGTACCGTATATGAGGTTCTTGTAAACAGAGCCATCCCAAACTTTGGGGTGGCTGTGTCTTTTTGATTTTAATTGCCCTAAACTATAGTACCATAAGTGGAAGTGCCCTAGGCTCTGTTGCTTTGTTTTTTAGATGTTTCAGGAAACACCAAACACTTCTCCAGAGTGGCTGTTGGCAATTTACATCCTGCCCATCAGCATAAGATGGCTCCCAGTTCTCCATGGCCTGTCATGCCTTTATGGATTTTACACTTTTTTCAGATGGCCCTTTTGACCAGGGGGAATTGAGACTTCATTGTAGTGCAGATTTCCTTTGCAAGCTTGCTTGGTTGGCCAAAAAGGGCGTATGCGTTTTTTCCTGAATATATTCAGGAAAAAACACATACGCCCTTTTTGGCAAGTCAGGTTTTTGAATTGCAGTGGCCCTTAGCTCCATTTTTCAGCTCTTAGTTTTGTGATCTTGCCCCATAACCACAGGATTCCTTGAAACCCTATTCTTCTTCTGGGGCACCTTGCTGTGCCTTTGGTTCATTCTTCTTACTGATGTGAAATTAGAGTGACATGTGCCCATTGAAACCGCTACAGCTAGTTTCTCACTGGTTCCCCCTATTCCCATTCATCCTCCGCACTAACTGAAGACTGTGCGATACCAGAACTTAAAGGCATTGACTCTCCATGTGGGGATGTTGTTAGTAAAGCGGCTGGAATGTCGATCCGGAGCCCCAGGAGAGGAAAAATGTGGTGCGTTTTAGAAACCTTTCCCGATCATATGGTATACCAGTCGCTGGGTTTCCCAAGCATGGTTTAGCTGTAGGAAGATTCCCTTCAACCTGGAGTGTTGGGACCCTTGGAATGAGTAGCATGAAGTATTGCATTAAACTTTCGGCAGTTGCTCACCGAAGCTCACCAATCCTCTCAGCCCCAAGTGTCCAGCCTTATGTCTTATCCAGCTGTGGGTTTATATGTGGTCAATCCAGGTTGCGTCACAGCCCCTGAGCGAATTTTGTAAGAATTTTTCTCTCTTTCATTGTTTCTGCGTTTTGTTTTTAAAATTTATTTCTATAATGGGGTTTAGCTCATTTTCACTGCTGTGTTTGTGCCGCTCTGCACACACTTGATTCCCTTATGGAGATATATCAATACATGGGTTTTAAGATTCTTATTACTCAGATATATTTCTCTGCGGTGTATAGGGTGTGTTGAGGCCAGTTCATTGAGCAAGGTGTAGATCTTGTCTAATACCTATTTGGTTTCTTGAACGGTATCTGTGCTAATTTCAAACTCTGGTTTTATGCATCACCCCACCTCTCCTTTCCCCTTAAGCTGACATAAGTGTGTTTTCTAAATGTGAGACACTGTTCTGTTCTGTAATTCATTTCTTGTGCAGCCATATTTACCCTCCCTCTATAAGTGATATCTTATGATATGTTTCTTTTTCTGTTTGACTTATTTCAAGTAGTATTATCGGACCTAAATCCACTCTTTATCCTTCTACTAGCCTTATTACATTGATTTCATGGTGAAGAGATATTCCATTGTACATAAGTACCACATCTTCTTTATCCATTGTTCTCTTTCCTGGGATATTTAAGGTGTACTGAAGTTGAGGTTCTTGTAAACAGAGTAGCCCTAAACTGTGGTGTGCTTGTGTCTTGTTGATTTTTAGACTTCCCTAGATATACTCCCATGATTGGAAGTGTCCTATGCTCTGTAGCTCTGTTTTTAGATGATTTAGGAACCACCATACACTTCTCCAGAGTGGCTCTCGGCAGTTCACACACTGCCCATCAGCGTATAAAGGCTCCCTGTTCTCCATGGCCTGTCCTGCATTTCTGGTTTTTACAATTTTTTAGGATGGCCCTTTTGACCGGTGGGAAATGAGACTTCTTTGTTGTGCACATTTGCATTGCTTGCTTGCTTCGTTGCCCATAAAGTGCGTATGCGTTTTTTCCTGGATATAATCAGGAAAAATCGCATACGCCCTTTTGGGCCAACTGCATCATTGTCGAAATTCTGCCGCTTTTCATGCGCGTTAAAGACGAGTCCAATCTATCTCTTGAAATCTGTTTCTTGCAATTCTGTCTTGCATTCAGATCCTCTTCTTTGCCTTACCTCAACATATTTTTGGACGTTAGTTTTCATTTATAACTCTGCAGGTTTGTGAATTGCAGTGACCCTGAGCTCCATGTTTTAAGTTGCTCTTTTGTGAGCTGGCCTCAAACGCGCAGGATTGCTTCAGGCCCTATTTTGGCTCCGGCGAGGCAGGCTGAGCCTTTTTTTAATTCTTATTCTTAATGGGAAATTAGAGTGATATGTGCCCGTCCAAACCCCTACAACTCTTCTCTCATTGGTTCCCCCTCTTCCCGTTCATCCTCCTCACAATTTGCAAAATGTGTGAAACAGAAGTTTAAATGTGCTGATTCTCCAAGTGGGGAGCTTCTAAGTAACGTGGCTGGAATGGTGAACAGGAGCACCAGGAGAGGATAAATGAGGTGCATTTTAGACACATCTCCCGATCACATGGTGTACAGTCCTCTGGGTTTTCCATGCATGTTTTAGCTGTAGGAAGATCCCTTGAACCTGCAGATTTGGGACCCATTGAATGGGTACCAGGTAGTATTACTTTAAAGGGTGTGCATTTCCTCACCCAACCTCACATTTCTCTTAGCGCAAACAGTTTCCAGCCTTATGTCTCATCCTGCTGTGGGTCTAGATGTGTTCAATCCATGTTGCATCACCGTCCCTGAGGAAAAGTTGTAAGAGGTTTTCTCTGTCTCTCTGTCGTTTATTTTTTTCAATTTATTACTATATTGGTTACAGCTGATTTTCAAAGCTCTGTTTCTTGCTGCTGTACATCCACTTGATTCACGTACAGAGAGACATCAATAAATTCTTTTTCAGATTCTTACCAGTCGTATATATTCTTTTCCGGTGACTTGAGTGTGCTGAGTGCAGTTCTTTTAGCTACCGTGTAGGCCTTGTTGATTATCAGTTTGGTATTTGGAATGGTATCTTTGCTAATTTCAACCTCCTGGATGATGCCTCACCCCTCCCCACCTTTCCCGTTTAGCAGCCTTATGCGTGTTTTCTACATATTTGACTATGTTTTTGTTTTGTAATTTATTTCATGTGTAGCCATTTTGGATTCCACCTTTAAGTGATATCTTACGATATGTGTCTTCTTCTTTTTGAATTCTGTCACTTAGAATGATCATACGTAACTCCTCCGGAGTTGTTACAGCTGGCCATATTTCATTGATTTCCAGGCTGAATAATATTCCACTCTACCTAAGTACCACATCTCTATCCATTTTTTCCCTCCAGAGACATTTAAGTTATATCCTAGTCGAGGATCTTTTAAACAGAGAGGGGGTAAACATTGGGGTGCCTGTGTCCTCTCGATTTTTGTTTTTCCCAAGATATACGCCCATGAGTGCAAGTGCCCTATGCTCTGTAGCTCATTGTTTAGATGCTTTAGTAAACACAATACACTTCTCCAGAATGGCCGTTGGCAATATACATTTCCACTATAAGTCTCACAGGGCTCCCTCTTCTCCTTGCCCTGTCCTGCATTTCTGTTGTTTACGCTTTATGAGGATGGCTCTTCTGACTGATGCGAAGTGATGTCTTTTGTAGTATTGACTTCCAGTGCCCACCTGTTTGGTTGGCTAAAAAGGTGTACGCTCTTTTCTTGAATATATACACAAAAAAAACGCATACACCCTTTTTGGCCAACTGCAATGTTGGCAATGTTCAGCTCCTTTTCTTGTGCTTAACGGCGAGTCCTTTCTACCTCCTCAAATCCCTTTCCTGCCATTCTCCCTTGCTTACAAGTCCTTTTCTCTGACTTTCCTCAAGACATTTTTCAGTGATGGATATTTTCAACTCTGCAGTTTTGTGAATTTTACTGCCCCTGAGTTCTATTGTTCAACTTGTGTTTATGGGAACTGGCCACAAAGCAGCGGGATTTCCTCAAGCCCTATACTGTTTCCATGGGCAACCCTAGCCTTTGGTCAATTCGTCTTCCTGATTGGAAATTAGAGTGACATGTGCCTGTCTGAACACGTAGGACTTGTCTCTCATTGTTCCTCATCCTTCCGCTTCATCCTCTGGACAAATTCCAAACTGTACGCAACAGGATGTTGACAGTGCTGACATCTCCAAGTGGGGAGACTGTTAGTAAAGACGCTGGAGGGGTGAACCCGAGCACCAGGAGATGAGGAGATGAGATGCCTTTTCCAAACTCTTCCCGATCAGACGGTATACCATCCTCTGGGTGTGACAGACATGTTTTAGCAGTAGGAAGAGTCCCATTCATGTAAGGAGAACACCAGGGCTTTTTCAAAATCAGTGTCTCCCCGAAACCCAAACTGGGGAATTTTTTAAGCTACGGCTACACATATGTTCATTAAGGGCCTTGGGAAGTAGGCAGAGTCCAAACTTTAGATGATTGAAGTCTTCAGGGTCAGAAGCACTCACCACCAGCTTCCCTTAGGTTACACTTTAACTGTCATTGATAGATGATGTCAATAAAAATATCTATTCTTTTTCAGATTATTTCCCCTTATAGGTTATTGCAAAATGTTGAGTGTAGTTCCCTGTGCTATACAGTAGTTCCTTGTTGATGATCTATTTTATACATAGCAGTGTGTATGTGTTAATCCCAAACTGTTAATTTATCCCTCCTCCCACCTTTCCCCTTTGGTAATAATAAATTATAAGATTTTATACTTCTCAGAAATGGGGGAGCTGAAAGAGAGGTATCATTTTCAATGGAAAAGCATTTAAAACAAGATTGAAGGTTTAACCAAGATTATTAGATGTACATCCTTGGAAAGAAATCACTTCATTTCTCTAATATTGAGCTGACAAATAAGACAAACCTTTTCACTGAACTTGCTTATAATAAAGTGATGGAAATATCCAATGGAAGTGTTAGAAACATCTTATTTTACCCGAGCCTTATACACTGTTCTATGTTAACTACACTTTGGCTCACACATCTGTTCATTGAGGTTACAATAGTCTCAATTTCTGTTACTGATCCTCCAGAGTGGACCCCAACAAGTGTCCCCCTGCCCAGTGTCATTGGGGCCAACAGATCGAGACTGAGTTTGGTTCACAAGCAAAGGAAACTTTATATTTTAATCAGAGAATGGAGAGGTGAGAGCATGTACTACCCCGTGGGCTGTGGGCTGGGCTGCTGTGTAGAGATCCTGTCAGAGTCAGTGGGAGGGAGGGGGCGGAGCTCTCAAGGGCCGGGTTGGCTGTAGCTCAGGCTCTATATCGCGGAGTCTGCACTGGGCCCCAGGAGCTGAGGTGTCGACCCAGCCATTCTGCACTAGGAAATCTGGTCTGAAGTGCCGGGTGTGGAACCTCTGCATGCGGGACCCTAGGAGCACGTGAAATTAGACAAAGCACAAAGGATAAAAAAGGTTAGACTTGACTTTATTGCCCAGATTCTATTTTTATCTCCCAGGGATTTTTAATGGGCTTTGCTGGGGACAAACCCCCCCTCTGCCTTTTGTCCCGTTCCTCATTCTTGGAGTGCTGAGGGTGCAGACCCTTCTTCTGTAACTGCTGAGTGCTGAGTTGGGAGCCCTCATACCCTGGGGCGAGGGTCAGAGCTTCTCCCCAGCAGCCTCCAGGTGACGTTGATTGTCCCCAGGCCCCCTGCCTCCCTGCTCGTCCACCTGAGCAGCAGCATTGGAAGTGTTATAGATTCTAATGACCTTTAAGGGTCCAGGAAAGAGATGTGCAGAGACGCTGTGGGGGCCGGTTTCACCCCGCCCCACATTTGTTCGGCCACCTTAGGCCGACCGTTTCTGCCAGCCTAGATGCTCTGACCAGTAGTCTGCGCTTTCTTCAATTAGGCCCCTGAATTAACGTACAAACAGCACCAGGTGTCAGAGCCCTGCCCGCTCAACTCCCAGACAGTCCAGGGTCAGTGGTGATCAAGGACCATGATGGCCACTGAGTCAACAGCCTTTTGAAGTAAACAAGAGTCCAGCCGGTCTTACTGGCCACCATCATCACGGTGTCTGTAGGCTTTTCTATGGTGACAGTGTGATATACGGTTCCCCCGCCAAGATTATTAGCTCCCCTCTGGGTGCAGTAAGTCCGGCAAGCAGTAGTCTACTCTTTTGGGACACACTCTTGTTGTTTTATGAGAGAAACTCCAGGTCAAGTGATGTTCACACGAGTCGTCATGGTGCCCTGTTGCCCCCGGTTATCTCTCTGGATGTTGGAGTTGGAGGGCCTCCTCACTCGAGGTCGGTGTGCCCACGGAGCGAACCCTGCAACTTCAGGGCATGGTTGGTGGTTAGGATCACCACGTGGGGTCCTTTTCCCTTAGGAGGGAGGTGGCCTTTTGGGCTGCTGATTTCCAGGGTTTTAGATACCGCCAGTATCTTGGCCAGATGTGGCAGTGGGCCAAGCCCCTTGGTGACCATAGTTTATCCTACCTGGATGGCATTCTTGCATTGTTCCATTTCAAGTGGTCCCAGGTTTTGCACTAATTCTCCAATGGCGATTCACCTTTCACCGGGAATGTAAAGGTCAAAGGGTTTAGCTAAATTAGGGAGTTCCAGGGCAAGGGTCTGAATTGACTGCTCTTTCCATTCTTGAAAGGCCACTTCTGGATTCTATTCAAAAGGATCATCATCTTTTCCTTTCAGTGTTTCATATAGAGGCCCAGCTAGTAGACTGTAGTTAGGGATCCAGAAGCAGCAAACCCTGGCCTCCCCAGGAACCCCTAAGCTGTCTTCTAGTTTTAGAAAGGGGTAAGGCTGAAAATGGTTTCTTCCCTTTCCTGGGATGGACTTCTCCAACCTTCTGTGAGAATGAAGCCCAGGCAGGTCACGGCAGTCTGTGATATTTGAGCTTTTTCTTGGACAACTTCTATCCTTTATTGGCTTGGTAGTTCAGAGGCCTCCTTAGTAGGGCTGGCGATCAGAATGTCGTCTGCATATTGAAGGAGGGTTTCCTTTTCCAGAGGTAGAACTTTTAGGTCTTTAGCTAAGCTTTCCCCAAAGATGGTGTGGGAATTTTTGCACCCTTGGGGCCAGACGGCCCGGAAGTATTGTTTTAGTTGTATGTTGAGTCCTGCCACTCACAAGCCAAAATTTCTTGTGACTCTGGGACTAATGGAATACAAAAGAAGGCATCATTGAAGACTAATACAGAATACCATGTCCTGGTGGTTGGTAGAATGACCAGCAGGGTGTAGGAATTAGGAGCAACTGGAGGTATATCCTCGGTGGCTTCACTGACTGTCCTGACATCCTTTACCAGGTCCCCAGCAGCCCATGGGGCTCTCGTGGTCAGACCAATCCCAGAATATGGAGCTCACCTGGGCAGGTACCCCACCCCCACCCCAGCCCACAGGGCTCTCGTGGTCAGGCCCCTCCCAGGATACAGAGCTACCCTTGCAGGTACCGTGGCAGGGCTGGGCACACAGGAACCGTGCACATAGCCCTCATTGCAGAGCACCCCCAGCTCACCTGTCGCTCAGAGCTGACACAGAGCACCTCAGAGCAGGACTTGAACTAACAAACAGCAGCTGCGACAGGTCTGTGACCCTGGGCATCACTCCGTGAGGCCTCCCTCCACCTGGTCTTCCAGAGACTTCCACTGCACCCGGGGCACCAGGCCTCTGTCTCCAACCACCACCCACCCCTCCTCTCCCTGACTCCTGGGTTCCTCTCATTAGGTGAGGGTTTTCTTGAAGTTGTCTCCCACTCATGGGCCAGATAAAATGATTAGAAAACAAGCCAAAGCTGCAGCCCCTTGTCTATCCTGACTCTCAGGAGCCCACACCTGTTCCTTGGACCTGGCCGGTTCAGCAAGTTCCATTTTCTGCAACTGTGAGCCCCTGAGGGGTGATGATTGGCTGACCTGGGCAGCCTTACCGTGCCGGCCAGCCCTCCCCAGGTGTGCCTGGGTTGAGATCACTATAAATACCACTCCAGGCAGCAAGAGCCCCTGCAGCCGTGCCTGACGCCATTTTCTCTGCCCTGTCAGCAGTCTGGGGGCTGGGCTGGTGGGAGGGAGTGAGAGGCCACGGCTTTGTGGGTGGCCCAGTGTGAGTGGGGCTCTGCTGGACTTTCTGCAGCAGTTGCCAGGCTGCCACCTGCTAAAGAAGAAGATGTGTCACCCATACCTGCTGCTGGAATTTCTCCCTGGGCAGAGGTGAGGAAGGAAACAAGCAGTGGGGGCAGGGACAGGACGGGTATCTCAGGCAGGGAAATGGAAATCTTCCAGAAGAGCACCCAGGGCCAGGACCATCCTGGCTGGCCTGCAGGCACCAAGTCGGCCGGCATGCTGTCACTCGTGTGGCTCTATGGCCCTCCCTCTAGGCTTTCAAGTCCTTGTATATATTCAGGTGTTTTACCTGGGATGGGTGGGAATAGTTCAGCAGCAACTGGCCTGGGGCTCAGCTCACGTTTACTCACAGATGCCTCGGCACGGTGCCCCAGCTTTGCAATGAGGACGCTTGTTGCGTGGGGGCTGCTGGCTGAATGGGAGACGATTCCCCACCACTGACCAACTTCAGAATTGTTTACAACTGGAGCAAGTGCCCTGATACGGTTTTCCTCTGTGGAACTGGTGGGTTCTGTGTTTTCTTTCTCTTTTTCGTTTTGGGTTCAAGGTAGATTTTATTCCTCCTTTTTGTATTTACAGATATAAGCATGGAAATAATTTATTCATATAAATACATGTATGTGAAGGGAATAATTGTTTTTTCTATTTTTAAATTTTATTTCTTTTTAATTTTGAATTTTATTTTATATTTTTATACAGCAGGTTCTTATTGGTTATCTATTTTATACATATAAATGTATACATGCCAATCCCAGTCTCTCAACTCCTCCCACCAACCCCCCAACAGCTTTCCCCCCTTGTTGTCCATACGTTTGTTGTCTACATCTGTTGCTCTATTTATGCCTTGCAAAATGGTTAATCTGTACAGGTTTTCTAGGTTCCACATATATGCATGAATATACAAGATTTGTTTTTCTCTTTCTGACTTACTTCACTCTGTATGACAGTCTCTAGATGCATCGACGTCTCTACAAATGACCCAATTTCATTCCTTTTCGTGGCTTAGTAATATTGCATTTTATATATGTACCACGGCTTTATGCATTCGTCTGTCTGTGGGCATTTAGGTTGCTTCCATTACCTCGATATTGTAAATAGTGATGCAATGAACACTGCGGTGAATGTCTCTTTTTGATTTATGGTTTTGTCTGGGTATATGTCCAGTACTGGGGTTGCTGTATCATATGGTAATTCTATTGTTAGTTTCTTAAGAAATTCCATATTGTTCTCCATAGTGACTGTATCAGTTTATATTCCCAACAATAGTGGAAGAGGGTTCCTTTTCTCCACACCCTTTCCAGCATTTTTTGCTTGTAGATTTTCTATGATGCCTATTCTACCAGGTGTGAGGTGATACCTCATTGTTGAATCCATTTCGTTGAGCAAGGGGTAGGTCTTGTCTATTCCATATTTGGCTTATGGAACGGCATCTGTGCTAATTTCAAACTCTGGTTTAATGCAGCACCCCAACTCACCTTCCCCCTTAAGCAAGAATAAGTTAGTTTTCTAAACTTGAGACCCTGTTCTGTTTTGTAATTCAGTTCCTGTGTAGCCAAGTTCACATTCCGTGTATTAGTGATACCTTATGATGTTTCTTTTTCTGTGTGACTTATTTCAGTTAGAATCATCGTGCCTCAATCCACTCATTATGCTGCTACGGGCCTGATGACATAGATTTCATTGCTGAGTGATATTGCATTGTACGTAAGTACCACAACTTCTTTATCCATTTTTCACTTTCTGCGATATTGAACTTGTACCGTAAACCAGGTTCTTGTAAACAGAGCCGTCCCAACCTTTGGGGTGGCTGTGTCTTTTTGATTTTAATTTCCCTAAGCTATAGGACCATAAGTGGAAGTGCCCTAGGCTCTGTTGCTTTGCTTTTTAGATGTTTCAGGAAACACCATACACTTCTCCCGAGTGGCTGTTGGCAATTGACATCATGCCCATCAGCATAACAAGGCTCCCAGTTCTCCATGGCCTGTCCTGCCTTTCTGGATTTTACACTTTTTTCAGGTGGCCCTTTTGACCAGGGAGAAGTGAGACTTCATTGTAGTGCAGATTTCCTTTGCAAGCTTGCTTGGTTGGCCAAAAAGGGCGTATGCGTTTTTTCCTGAATATATTCAGGAAAAAACGCATACGCCCTTTTTGGCCAAGTGCATCATTGTGGACGTTCTGCCTCTTTTCCTATGCTTTAAATGCAATTCCAGTCTACCTCCTGAAATCGGTTTCCTGCAATTCTGCCCCGCTTTCAAGTCCTCTTGGCAGCCTTACTTCAGTATATTTTTGGATGATAGCTGTCATTTATAACTCTGCAGGTTTGTGAATTACAGTGCCCCTGAGCTCCTTTCTTCAACTCGCTTTCTCGTGAGCTGGCCGCAACACCGCAGGATGGCTTCAGGCCCTAATCTGGTTCCGGCACGGCACGCTGAGCCTTTGGTTAATTCCTCTTCCTGGTGGGAAATGAGAGTTAAATTTGCCCGTCCAGACACCTCCAGCTGGTCTCTCAATGGTTCTCCCTATTACTGTTCGTCTTCCACAGAAATTGCAAACTGGGCCAAACAGGAGGTTAAAGGCACTGACTCTCCAAGTCGGGAGAGTGTTAGTAAAGCGTCTGGCATGTTGCACCCGAGTACCAGGGAACGAAAAGTGAGACACATTTGAACATGTTTCTCGATCACATGGTGGATCATACTCTGGGTTCCACATGCATGTTTTAGCTGAAGGAAGTGTCCCTTAAACCTGGAGAGTTGAGACCCATGGAATGGGTACCATGCAATATGACTTCAAAGGTCTTCATTTGCTCACCGAACCTCACCAATATTATGAGCCCCAAGTGTCCAGCCTTATGTGTCACCCAGCTCTGGGTGTAGATGTGGTAAATGCAGGTTGCATCAGAAGCCTTGAATGAATTACTTAAGTATTTCTCTCTATTTCACTGTCATTGTGTTTTGTTTAAGAAATTTATTTTTATTATGGGATTTACCTGATTTTCACTGCTTTAATGCCGCTGTACACACTCTTGATTCTCTTACAGAGATATATAAATCCATAGGTTTTATGATTCTTACTAGTCAGGTATATTCCTAGGCGTTGAATATGGGGTGTTGAGTCCATTTCGTTGAGCAAGGAGTAGCTCTTGTCTATTCCATATTTGGCTTAAGGAACTTTATCTGTGCTCATTTCAATCTCTGGTTTTATGCAGCACCCCAACTCACCTTTCCCCTTAAGCAAGCATAAGTTGGTTTTCTAAATTTGAGACCCTGTTCTGTTTTGCAATTCAGTTCCTGTGTAGCCAAGTTTACATTCCGTGTATTAGTGATACCTTATGATGTTTCTTTTTCTGTGTGACTTATTTCAGTTAGATTCATCGTACTTAGTCCACTCATTATGCTGCTACGGGCCTGATGACATAGATTTCATTGCTGAGTGATATTGCATTGTACATAAGTACCACAACTTCTTTATCCATTTTTCACTTTCTGTGATATTGAACTTGTACCGTATATGAGGTTCTTGTAAACAGAGCCATCCCAAACTTTGGGGTGGCTGTGTCTTTTTGATTTTAATTGCCCTAAACTATAGTACCATAAGTGGAAGTGCCCTAGGCTCTGTTACTTTGTTTTTTAGATGTTTCAGGAAACACCAAACACTTCTCCAGAGTGGCTGTTGGCAATTTACATCCCGCCCATCAGCATAACAAGGCTCCCAGTTCTCCATGGCCTGTCATGCCTTTATGGATTTTACACTTTTTTCAGATGGCCCTTTTGACCAGGGGGAATTGAGACTTCATTGTAGTGCAGATTTCCTTTGCAAGCTTGCTTGGTTGGCCAAAAAGGGCGTATGCGTTTTTTCCTGAATATATTCAGGAGAAAACGCATACGCCCTTTTTGGGCAAGTCAGGTTTTTGAATTGCAGTGGCCCTTAGCTCCATTTTTCAGCTCTTAGTTTTGTGATCTTGCCCCATAACCACAGGATTCCTTGAAGCCCTATTCTTCTTCTGGGGCACCTTGCTGTGCCTTTGGTTCATTCTTCTTACTGATGTGAAATTAGAGTGACATGTGCCCATTGAAACCGCTACAGCTAGTTTCTCACTGGTTCCCCCTATTCCCATTCATCCTCCGCACTAACTGAAGACTGTGCGATACCAGAACTTAAAGGCATTGACTCTCCATGTGGGGATGTTGTTAGTAAAGCGGCTGGAATGTCGATCCGGAGCCCCAGGAGAGGAAAAATGTGGTGCGTTTTAGAAACCTTTCCCGATCATATGGTATACCAGTCGCTGGGTTTCCCAAGCATGGTTTAGCTGTAGGAAGATTCCCTTCAACCTGGAGTGTTGGGACCCTTGGAATGAGTAGCATGAAGTATTGCATTAAACTTTCGGCAGTTGCTCACCGAAGCTCACCAATCCTCTCAGCCCCAAGTGTCCAGCCTTATGTCTTATCCAGCTGTGGGTTTATATGTGGTCAATCCAGGTTGCGTCACAGCCCCTGAGCGAATTCTGTAAGAATTTTTCTCTCTTTCATTGTTTCTGCGTTTTGTTTTTAAAATTTATTTCTATAATGGGGTTTAGCTCATTTTCACTGCTGTGTTTGTGCCGCTCTGCACACACTTGATTCCCTTATGGAGATATATCAATACATGGGTTTTAAGATTCTTATTACTCAGATATATTTCTCTGCGGTGTATAGGGTGTGTTGAGGCCAGTTCATTGAGCAAGGTGTAGATCTTGTCTAATACCTATTTGGTTTCTTGAACGGTATCTGTGCTAATTTCAAACTCTGGTTTTATGCATCACCCCACCTCTCCTTTCCCCTTAAGCTGACATAAGTGTGTTTTCTAAATGTGAGACACTGTTCTGTTCTGTAATTCATTTCTTGTGCAGCCATATTTACCCTCCCTCTATAAGTGATATCTTATGATATGTTTCTTTTTCTGTTTGACTTATTTCAAGTAGTATTATCGGACCTAAATCCACTCTTTATCCTTCTACTAGCCTTATTACATTGATTTCATGGTGAAGAGATATTCCATTGTACATAAGTACCACATCTTCTTTATCCATTGTTCTCTTTCCTGGGATATTTAAGGTGTACTGAAGTTGAGGTTCTTGTAAACAGAGTAGCCCTAAACTGTGGTGTGCTTGTGTCTTGTTGATTTTTAGACTTCCCTAGATATACTCCCATGATTGGAAGTGTCCTATGCTCTGTAGCTCCGTTTTTAGATGATTTAGGAACCACCATACACTTCTCCAGAGTGGCTCTCGGCAGTTCACACACTGCCCATCAGCGTATAAAGGCTCCCTGTTCTCCATGGCCTGTCCTGCATTTCTGGTTTTTACAATTTTTTAGGATGGCCCTTTTGACCGGTGGGAAATGAGACTTCTTTGTTGTGCACATTTGCATTGCTTGCTTGCTTCGTTGCCCATAAAGTGCGTATGCGTTTTTTCCTGGATATAATCAGGAAAAATCGCATACGCCCTTTTGGGCCAACTGCATCATTGTCGAAATTCTGCCGCTTTTCATGCGCGTTAAAGACGAGTCCAATCTATCTCTTGAAATCTGTTTCTTGCAATTCTGTCTTGCATTCAGATCCTCTTCTTTGCCTTACCTCAACATATTTTTGGACGTTAGTTTTCATTTATAACTCTGCAGGTTTGTGAATTGCAGTGACCCTGAGCTCCATGTTTTAAGTTGCTCTTTTGTGAGCTGGCCTCAAACGCGCAGGATTGCTTCAGGCCCTATTTTGGCTCCGGCGAGGCAGGCTGAGCCTTTTTTTAATTCTTATTCTTAATGGGAAATTAGAGTGATATGTGCCCGTCCAAACCCCTACAACTCTTCTCTCATTGGTTCCCCCTCTTCCCGTTCATCCTCCTCACAATTTGCAAAATGTGTGAAACAGAAGTTTAAATGTGCTGATTCTCCAAGTGGGGAGCTTCTAAGTAACGTGGCTGGAATGGTGAACAGGAGCACCAGGAGAGGATAAATGAGGTGCATTTTAGACACATCTCCCGATCACATGGTGTACAGTCCTCTGGGTTTTCCATGCATGTTTTAGCTGTAGGAAGATCCCTTGAACCTGCAGATTTGGGACCCATTGAATGGGTACCAGGTAGTATTACTTTAAAGGGTGTGCATTTCCTCACCCAACCTCACATTTCTCTTAGCGCAAACAGTTTCCAGCCTTATGTCTCATCCTGCTGTGGGTCTAGATGTGTTCAATCCATGTTGCATCACCGTCCCTGAGGAAAAGTTGTAAGAGGTTTTCTCTGTCTCTCTGTCGTTTATTTTTTTCAATTTATTACTATATTGGTTACAGCTGATTTTCAAAGCTCTGTTTCTTGCTGCTGTACATCCACTTGATTCACGTACAGAGAGACATCAATAAATTCTTTTTCAGATTCTTACCAGTCATATATATTCTTTTCCGGTGACTTGAGTGTGCTGAGTGCAGTTCTTTTAGCTACCGTGTAGGCCTTGTTGATTATCAGTTTGGTATTTGGAATGGTATCTTTGCTAATTTCAACCTCCTGGATGATGCCTCACCCCTCCCCACCTTTCCCGTTTAGCAGCCTTATGCGTGTTTTCTACATATTTGACTATGTTTTTGTTTTGTAATTTATTTCATGTGTAGCCATTTTGGATTCCACCTTTAAGTGATATCTTACGATATGTGTCTTCTTCTTTTTGAATTCTGTCACTTAGAATGATCATACGTAACTCCTCCGGAGTTGTTACAGCTGGCCATATTTCATTGATTTCCAGGCTGAATAATATTCCACTCTACCTAAGTACCACATCTCTATCCATTTTTTCCCTCCAGAGACATTTAAGTTATATCCTAGTCGAGGATCTTTTAAACAGAGAGGGGGTAAACATTGGGGTGCCTGTGTCCTCTCGATTTTTGTTTTTCCCAAGATATACGCCCATGAGTGCAAGTGCCCTATGCTCTGTAGCTCATTGTTTAGATGCTTTAGTAAACACAATACACTTCTCCAGAATGGCCGTTGGCAATATACATTTCCACTATAAGTCTCACAGGGCTCCCTCTTCTCCTTGCCCTGTCCTGCATTTCTGTTGTTTACGCTTTATGAGGATGGCTCTTCTGACTGATGCGAAGTGATGTCTTTTGTAGTATTGACTTCCAGTGCCCACCTGTTTGGTTGGCTAAAAAGGTGTACGCTCTTTTCTTGAATATATACACAAAAAAAACGCATACACCCTTTTTGGCCAACTGCAATGTTGGCAATGTTCAGCTCCTTTTCTTGTGCTTAACGGCGAGTCCTTTCTACCTCCTCAAATCCCTTTCCTGCCATTCTCCCTTGCTTACAAGTCCTTTTCTCTGACTTTCCTCAAGACATTTTTCAGTGATGGATATTTTCAACTCTGCAGTTTTGTGAATTTTACTGCCCCTGAGTTCTATTGTTCAACTTGTGTTTATGGGAACTGGCCACAAAGCAGCGGGATTTCCTCAAGCCCTATACTGTTTCCATGGGCAACCCTAGCCTTTGGTCAATTCGTCTTCCTGATTGGAAATTAGAGTGACATGTGCCTGTCTGAACACGTAGGACTTGTCTCTCATTGTTCCTCATCCTTCCGCTTCATCCTCTGGACAAATTCCAAACTGTACGCAACAGGATGTTGACAGTGCTGACATCTCCAAGTGGGGAGACTGTTAGTAAAGACGCTGGAGGGGTGAACCCGAGCACCAGGAGATGAGGAGATGAGATGCCTTTTCCAAACTCTTCCCGATCAGACGGTATACCATCCTCTGGGTGTGACAGACATGTTTTAGCAGTAGGAAGAGTCCCATTCATGTAAGGAGAACACCAGGGCTTTTTCAAAATCAGTGTCTCCCCGAAACCCAAACTGGGGAATTTTTTAAGCTACGGCTACACATATGTTCATTAAGGGCCTTGGGAAGTAGGCAGAGTCCAAACTTTAGATGATTGAAGTCTTCAGGGTCAGAAGCACTCACCACCAGCTTCCCTTAGGTTACACTTTAACTGTCATTGATAGATGATGTCAATAAAAATATCTATTCTTTTTCAGATTATTTCCCCTTATAGGTTATTGCAAAATGTTGAGTGTAGTTCCCTGTGCTATACAGTAGTTCCTTGTTGATGATCTATTTTATACATAGCAGTGTGTATGTGTTAATCCCAAACTGTTAATTTATCCCTCCTCCCACCTTTCCCCTTTGGTAATAATAAATTATAAGATTTTATACTTCTCAGAAATGGGGGAGCTGAAAGAGAGGTATCATTTTCAATGGAAAAGCATTTAAAACAAGATTGAAGGTTTAACCAAGATTATTAGATGTACATCCTTGGAAAGAAATCACTTCATTTCTCTAATATTGAGCTGACAAATAAGACAAACCTTTTCACTGAACTTGCTTATAATAAAGTGATGGAAATATCCAATGGAAGTGTTAGAAACATCTTATTTTACCCGAGCCTTATACACTGTTCTATGTTAACTACACTTTGGCTCACACATCTGTTCATTGAGGTTACAATAGTCTCAATTTCTGTTACTGATCCTCCAGAGTGGACCCCAACAAGTGTCCCCCTGCCCAGTGTCATTGGGGCCAACAGATCGAGACTGAGTTTGGTTCACAAGCAAAGGAAACTTTATATTTTGATCAGAGAATGGAGAGGTGAGAGCATGTACTACCCCGTGGGCTGTGGGCTGGGCTGCTGTGTAGAGGTCCTGTCAGAGTCAGTGGGAGGGAGGGGGCGGAGCTCTCGAGGGCCGGGTTGGCTGTAGCTCAGGCTCTATATCGCGGAGTCTGCACTGGGCCCCAGGAGCTGAGGTGTCGACCCAGCCATTCTGCACTAGGAAATCTGGTCTGAAGTGCCGGGTGTGGAACCTCTGCATGCGGGACCCTAGGAGCACGTGAAATTAGACAAAGCACAAAGGATAAAAAAGGTTAGACTTGACTTTATTGCCCAGATTCTATTTTTATCTCCCAGGGATTTTTAATGGGCTTTGCTGGGGACAAACCCCCCCTCTGCCTTTTGTCCCGTTCCTCATTCTTGGAGTGCTGAGGGTGCAGACCCTTCTTCTGTAACTGCTGAGTGCTGAGTTGGGAGCCCTCATACCCTGGGGCGAGGGTCAGAGCTTCTCCCCAGCAGCCTCCAGGTGACGTTGATTGTCCCCAGGCCCCCTGCCTCCCTGCTCGTCCACCTGAGCAGCAGCATTGGAAGTGTTATAGATTCTAATGACCTTTAAGGGTCCAGGAAAGAGATGTGCAGAGACGCTGTGGGGGCCGGTTTCACCCCGCCCCACATTTGTTCGGCCACCTTAGGCCGACCGTTTCTGCCAGCCTAGATGCTCTGACCAGTAGTCTGCGCTTTCTTCAATTAGGCCCCTGAATTAACGTACAAACAGCACCAGGTGTCAGAGCCCTGCCCGCTCAACTCCCAGACAGTCCAGGGTCAGTGGTGATCAAGGACCATGATGGCCACTGAGTCAACAGCCTTTTGAAGTAAACAAGAGTCCAGCCGGTCTTACTGGCCACCATCATCACGGTGTCTGTAGGCTTTTCTATGGTGACAGTGTGATATACGGTTCCCCCGCCAAGATTATTAGCTCCCCTCTGGGTGCAGTAAGTCCGGCAAGCAGTAGTCTACTCTTTTGGGACACACTCTTGTTGTTTTATGAGAGAAACTCCAGGTCAAGTGATGTTCACACGAGTCGTCATGGTGCCCTGTTGCCCCCGGTTATCTCTCTGGATGTTGGAGTTGGAGGGCCTCCTCACTCGAGGTCGGTGTGCCCACGGAGCGAACCCTGCAACTTCAGGGCATGGTTGGTGGTTAGGATCACCACGTGGGGTCCTTTTCCCTTAGGAGGGAGGTGGCCTTTTGGGCTGCTGATTTCCAGGGTTTTAGATACCGCCAGTATCTTGGCCAGATGTGGCAGTGGGCCAAGCCCCTTGGTGACCATAGTTTATCCTACCTGGATGGCATTCTTGCATTGTTCCATTTCAAGTGGTCCCAGGTTTTGCACTAATTCTCCAATGGCGATTCACCTTTCACCGGGAATGTAAAGGTCAAAGGGTTTAGCTAAATTAGGGAGTTCCAGGGCAAGGGTCTGAATTGACTGCTCTTTCCATTCTTGAAAGGCCACTTCTGGATTCTATTCAAAAGGATCATCATCTTTTCCTTTCAGTGTTTCATATAGAGGCCCAGCTAGTAGACTGTAGTTAGGGATCCAGAAGCAGCAAACCCTGGCCTCCCCAGGAACCCCTAAGCTGTCTTCTAGTTTTAGAAAGGGGTAAGGCTGAAAATGGTTTCTTCCCTTTCCTGGGATGGACTTCTCCAACCTTCTGTGAGAATGAAGCCCAGGCAGGTCACGGCAGTCTGTGATATTTGAGCTTTTTCTTGGACAACTTCTATCCTTTATTGGCTTGGTAGTTCAGAGGCCTCCTTAGTAGGGCTGGCGATCAGAATGTCGTCTGCATATTGAAGGAGGGTTTCCTTTTCCAGAGGTAGAACTTTTAGGTCTTTAGCTAAGCTTTCCCCAAAGATGGTGTGGGAATTTTTGCACCCTTGGGGCCAGACGGCCCGGAAGTATTGTTTTAGTTGTATGTTGAGTCCTGCCACTCACAAGCCAAAATTTCTTGTGACTCTGGGACTAATGGAATACAAAAGAAGGCATCATTGAAGACTAATACAGAATACCATGTCCTGGTGGTTGGTAGAATGACCAGCAGGGTGTAGGAATTAGGAGCAACTGGAGGTATATCCTCGGTGGCTTCACTGACTGTCCTGACATCCTTTACCAGGTCCCCAGCAGCCCATGGGGCTCTCGTGGTCAGACCAATCCCAGAATATGGAGCTCACCTGGGCAGGTACCCCACCCCCACCCCAGCCCACAGGGCTCTCGTGGTCAGGCCCCTCCCAGGATACAGAGCTACCCTTGCAGGTACCGTGGCAGGGCTGGGCACACAGGAACCGTGCACATAGCCCTCATTGCAGAGCACCCCCAGCTCACCTGTCGCTCAGAGCTGACACAGAGCACCTCAGAGCAGGACTTGAACTAACAAACAGCAGCTGCGACAGGTCTGTGACCCTGGGCATCACTCCGTGAGGCCTCCCTCCACCTGGTCTTCCAGAGACTTCCACTGCACCCGGGGCACCAGGCCTCTGTCTCCAACCACCACCCACCCCTCCTCTCCCTGACTCCTGGGTTCCTCTCATTAGGAGAGGGTTTTCTTGAAGTTGTCTCCCACTCATGGGCCAGATAAAATGATTAGAAAACAAGCCAAAGCTGCAGCCCCTTGTCTATCCTGACTCTCAGGAGCCCACACCTGTTCCTTGGACCTGGCCGGTTCAGCAAGTTCCATTTTCTGCAACTGTGAGCCCCTGAGGGGTGATGATTGGCTGACCTGGGCAGCCTTACCGTGCCGGCCAGCCCTCCCCAGGTGTGCCTGGGTTGAGATCACTATAAATACCACTCCAGGCAGCAAGAGCCCCTGCAGCCGTGCCTGACGCCATTTTCTCTGCCCTGTCAGCAGTCTCGGGGCTGGGCTGGTGGGAGGGAGTGAGAGGCCACGGCTTTGTGGGTGGCCCAGTGTGAGTGGGGCTCTGCTGGACTTTCTGCAGCAGTTGCCAGGCTGCCACCTGCTAAAGAAGAAGATGTGTCACCCATACCTGCTGCTGGAATTTCTCCCTGGGCAGAGGTGAGGAAGGAAACAAGCAGTGGGGGCAGGGACAGGACGGGTATCTCAGGCAGGGAAATGGAAATCTTCCAGAAGAGCACCCAGGGCCAGGACCATCCTGGCTGGCCTGCAGGCACCAAGTCGGCCGGCATGCTGTCACTCGTGTGGCTCTATGGCCCTCCCTCTAGGCTTTCAAGTCCTTGTATATATTCAGGTGTTTTACCTGGGATGGGTGGGAATAGTTCAGCAGCAACTGGCCTGGGGCTCAGCTCACGTTTACTCACAGATGCCTCGGCACGGTGCCCCAGCTTTGCAATGAGGACGCTTGTTGCGTGGGGGCTGCTGGCTGAATGGGAGACGATTCCCCACCACTGACCAACTTCAGAATTGTTTACAACTGGAGCAAGTGCCCTGATACGGTTTTCCTCTGTGGAACTGGTGGGTTCTGTGTTTTCTTTCTCTTTTTCGTTTTGGGTTCAAGGTAGATTTTATTCCTCTTTTTTGTATTTACAGATATAAGCATGGAAATAATTTATTCATATAAATACATGTATGTGAAGGGAATAATTGTTTTTTCTATTTTTAAATTTTATTTCTTTTTAATTTTGAATTTTATTTTATATTTTTATACAGCAGGTTCTTATTGGTTATCTATTTTATACATATAAATGTATACATGCCAATCCCAGTCTCTCAACTCCTCCCACCACCCCCCCCAACAGCTTTCCCCCCTTGTTGTCCATACGTTTGTTGTCTACATCTGTTGCTCTATTTATGCCTTGCAAAATGGTTAATCTGTACAGGTTTTCTAGGTTCCACATATATGCATGAATATACAAGATTTGTTTTTCTCTTTCTGACTTACTTCACTCTGTATGACAGTCTCTAGATGCATCGACGTCTCTACAAATGACCCAATTTCATTCCTTTTCGTGGCTTAGTAATATTGCATTTTATATATGTACCACGGCTTTATGCATTCGTCTGTCTGTGGGCATTTAGGTTGCTTCCATTACCTCGATATTGTAAATAGTGATGCAATGAACACTGCGGTGAATGTCTCTTTTTGATTTATGGTTTTGTCTGGGTATATGTCCAGTACTGGGATTGCTGTATCATATGGTAATTCTATTGTTAGTTTCTTAAGAAATTCCATATTGTTCTCCATAGTGACTGTATCAATTTATATTCCCAACAATAGTGGAAGAGGGTTCCTTTTCTCCACACCCTTTCCAGCATTTTTTGCTTGTAGATTTTCTATGATGCCTATTCTACCAGGTGTGAGGTGATACCTCATTGTTGAATCCATTTCGTTGAGCAAGGGGTAGGTCTTGTCTATTCCATATTTGGCTTATGGAACGGCATCTGTGCTAATTTCAAACTCTGGTTTAATGCAGCACCCCAACTCACCTTCCCCCTTAAGCAAGAATAAGTTAGTTTTCTAAACTTGAGACCCTGTTCTGTTTTGTAATTCAGTTCCTGTGTAGCCAAGTTCACATTCCGTGTATTAGTGATACCTTATGATGTTTCTTTTTCTGTGTGACTTATTTCAGTTAGAATCATCGTGCCTCAATCCACTCATTATGCTGCTACGGGCCTGATGACATAGATTTCATTGCTGAGTGATATTGCATTGTACGTAAGTACCACAACTTCTTTATCCATTTTTCACTTTCTGCGATATTGAACTTGTACCGTAAACCAGGTTCTTGTAAACAGAGCCGTCCCAACCTTTGGGGTGGCTGTGTCTTTTTGATTTTAATTTCCCTAAGCTATAGGACCATAAGTGGAAGTGCCCTAGGCTCTGTTGCTTTGCTTTTTAGATGTTTCAGGAAACACCATACACTTCTCCCGAGTGGCTGTTGGCAATTGACATCCCGCCCATCAGCATAACAAGGCTCCCAGTTCTCCATGGCCTGTCCTGCCTTTCTGGATTTTACACTTTTTTCAGATGGCCCTTTTGACCGGGGGGAAGTGAGACTTCATTGTAGTGCAGATTTCCTTTGCAAGCTTGCTTGGTTGGCCAAAAAGGGCGTATGCGTTTTTTCCTGAATATATTCAGGAAAAAACGCATACGCCCTTTTTGGCCAAGTGCATCATTGTGGACGTTCTGCCTCTTTTCCTATGCTTTAAATGCAATTCCAGTCTACCTCCTGAAATCGGTTTCCTGCAATTCTGCCCCGCTTTCAAGTCCTCTTGGCAGCCTTACTTCAGTATATTTTTGGATGATAGCTGTCATTTATAACTCTGCAGGTTTGTGAATTACAGTGCCCCTGAGCTCCTTTCTTCAACTCGCTTTCTCGTGAGCTGGCCGCAACACCGCAGGATGGCTTCAGGCCCTAATCTGGTTCCGGCACGGCACGCTGAGCCTTTGGTTAATTCCTCTTCCTGGTGGGAAATGAGAGTTAAATTTGCCCGTCCAGACACCTCCAGCTGGTCTCTCAATGGTTCTCCCTATTACTGTTCATCTTCCACAGAAATTGCAAACTGGGCCAAACAGGAGGTTAAAGGCACTGACTCTCCAAGTCGGGAGAGTGTTAGTAAAGCGTCTGGCATGTTGCACCCGAGTACCAGGGAACGAAAAGTGAGACACATTTGAACATGTTTCTCGATCACATGGTGGATCATACTCTGGGTTCCACATGTATGTTTTAGCTGAAGGAAGTGTCCCTTAAACCTGGAGAGTTGAGACCCATGGAATGGGTACCATGCAATATGACTTCAAAGGTCTTCATTTGCTCACCGAACCTCACCAATATTATGAGCCCCAAGTGTCCAGCCTTATGTGTCACCCAGCTCTGGGTGTAGATGTGGTAAATGCAGGTTGCATCAGAAGCCTTGAATGAATTACTTAAGTATTTCTCTCTATTTCACTGTCATTGTGTTTTGTTTAAGAAATTTATTTTTATTATGGGATTTACCTGATTTTCACTGCTTTAATGCCGCTGTACACACTCTTGATTCTCTTACAGAGATATATAAATCCATAGGTTTTATGATTCTTACTAGTCAGGTATATTCCTAGGCGTTGAATATGGGGTGTTGAGTCCATTTCGTTGAGCAAGGAGTAGCTCTTGTCTATTCCATATTTGGCTTAAGGAACTTTATCTGTGCTCATTTCAATCTCTGGTTTTATGCAGCACCCCAACTCACCTTTCCCCTTAAGCAAGCATAAGTTGGTTTTCTAAATTTGAGACCCTGTTCTGTTTTGGAATTCAGTTCCTGTGTAGCCAAGTTTACATTCCGTGTATTAGTGATACCTTATGATGTTTCTTTTTCTGTGTGACTTATTTCAGTTAGATTCATCGTACTTAGTCCACTCATTATGCTGCTACGGGCCTGATGACATAGATTTCATTGCTGAGTGATATTGCATTGTACATAAGTACCACAACTTCTTTATCCATTTTTCACTTTCTGTGATATTGAACTTGTACCGTATATGAGGTTCTTGTAAACAGAGCCATCCCAAACTTTGGGGTGGCTGTGTCTTTTTGATTTTAATTGCCCTAAACTATAGTACCATAAGTGGAAGTGCCCTAGGCTCTGTTGCTTTGTTTTTTAGATGTTTCAGGAAACACCAAACACTTCTCCAGAGTGGCTGTTGGCAATTTACATCCCGCCCATCAGCATAACAAGGCTCCCAGTTCTCCATGGCCTGTCATGCCTTTATGGATTTTACACTTTTTTCAGATGGCCCTTTTGACCAGGGGGAATTGAGACTTCATTGTAGTGCAGATTTCCTTTGCAAGCTTGCTTGGTTGGCCAAAAAGGGCGTATGCGTTTTTTCCTGAATATATTCAGGAGAAAACGCATACGCCCTTTTTGGGCAAGTCAGGTTTTTGAATTGCAGTGGCCCTTAGCTCCATTTTTCAGCTCTTAGTTTTGTGATCTTGCCCCATAACCACAGGATTCCTTGAAGCCCTATTCTTCTTCTGGGGCACCTTGCTGTGCCTTTGGTTCATTCTTCTTACTGATGTGAAATTAGAGTGACATGTGCCCATTGAAACCGCTACAGCTAGTTTCTCACTGGTTCCCCCTATTCCCATTCATCCTCCGCACTAACTGAAGACTGTGCGATACCAGAACTTAAAGGCATTGACTCTCCATGTGGGGATGTTGTTAGTAAAGCGGCTGGAATGTCGATCCGGAGCCCCAGGAGAGGAAAAATGTGGTGCGTTTTAGAAACCTTTCCCGATCATATGGTATACCAGTCGCTGGGTTTCCCAAGCATGGTTTAGCTGTAGGAAGATTCCCTTCAACCTGGAGTGTTGGGACCCTTGGAATGAGTAGCATGAAGTATTGCATTAAACTTTCGGCAGTTGCTCACCGAAGCTCACCAATCCTCTCAGCCCCAAGTGTCCAGCCTTATGTCTTATCCAGCTGTGGGTTTATATGTGGTCAATCCAGGTTGCGTCACAGCCCCTGAGCGAATTCTGTAAGAATTTTTCTCTCTTTCATTGTTTCTGCGTTTTGTTTTTAAAATTTATTTCTATAATGGGGTTTAGCTCATTTTCACTGCTGTGTTTGTGCCGCTCTGCACACACTTGATTCCCTTATGGAGATATATCAATACATGGGTTTTAAGATTCTTATTACTCAGATATATTTCTCTGCGGTGTATAGGGTGTGTTGAGGCCAGTTCATTGAGCAAGGTGTAGATCTTGTCTAATACCTATTTGGTTTCTTGAACGGTATCTGTGCTAATTTCAAACTCTGGTTTTATGCATCACCCCACCTCTCCTTTCCCCTTAAGCTGACATAAGTGTGTTTTCTAAATGTGAGACACTGTTCTGTTCTGTAATTCATTTCTTGTGCAGCCATATTTACCCTCCCTCTATAAGTGATATCTTATGATATGTTTCTTTTTCTGTTTGACTTATTTCAAGTAGTATTATCGGACCTAAATCCACTCTTTATCCTTCTACTAGCCTTATTACATTGATTTCATGGTGAAGAGATATTCCATTGTACATAAGTACCACATCTTCTTTATCCATTGTTCTCTTTCCTGGGATATTTAAGGTGTACTGAAGTTGAGGTTCTTGTAAACAGAGTAGCCCTAAACTGTGGTGTGCTTGTGTCTTGTTGATTTTTAGACTTCCCTAGATATACTCCCATGATTGGAAGTGTCCTATGCTCTGTAGCTCTGTTTTTAGATGATTTAGGAACCACCATACACTTCTCCAGAGTGGCTCTCGGCAGTTCACACACTGCCCATCAGCGTATAAAGGCTCCCTGTTCTCCATGGCCTGTCCTGCATTTCTGGTTTTTACAATTTTTTAGGATGGCCCTTTTGACCGGTGGGAAATGAGACTTCTTTGTTGTGCACATTTGCATTGCTTGCTTGCTTCGTTGCCCATAAAGTGCGTATGCGTTTTTTCCTGGATATAATCAGGAAAAATCGCATACGCCCTTTTGGGCCAACTGCATCATTGTCGAAATTCTGCCGCTTTTCATGCGCGTTAAAGACGAGTCCAATCTATCTCTTGAAATCTGTTTCTTGCAATTCTGTCTTGCATTCAGATCCTCTTCTTTGCCTTACCTCAACATATTTTTGGACGTTAGTTTTCATTTATAACTCTGCAGGTTTGTGAATTGCAGTGACCCTGAGCTCCATGTTTTAAGTTGCTCTTTTGTGAGCTGGCCTCAAACGCGCAGGATTGCTTCAGGCCCTATTTTGGCTCCGGCGAGGCAGGCTGAGCCTTTTTTTAATTCTTATTCTTAATGGGAAATTAGAGTGATATGTGCCCGTCCAAACCCCTACAACTCTTCTCTCATTGGTTCCCCCTCTTCCCGTTCATCCTCCTCACAATTTGCAAAATGTGTGAAACAGAAGTTTAAATGTGCTGATTCTCCAAGTGGGGAGCTTCTAAGTAACGTGGCTGGAATGGTGAACAGGAGCACCAGGAGAGGATAAATGAGGTGCATTTTAGACACATCTCCCGATCACATGGTGTACAGTCCTCTGGGTTTTCCATGCATGTTTTAGCTGTAGGAAGATCCCTTGAACCTGCAGATTTGGGACCCATTGAATGGGTACCAGGTAGTATTACTTTAAAGGGTGTGCATTTCCTCACCCAACCTCACATTTCTCTTAGCGCAAACAGTTTCCAGCCTTATGTCTCATCCTGCTGTGGGTCTAGATGTGTTCAATCCATGTTGCATCACCGTCCCTGAGGAAAAGTTGTAAGAGGTTTTCTCTGTCTCTCTGTCGTTTATTTTTTTCAATTTATTACTATATTGGTTACAGCTGATTTTCAAAGCTCTGTTTCTTGCTGCTGTACATCCACTTGATTCACGTACAGAGAGACATCAATAAATTCTTTTTCAGATTCTTACCAGTCGTATATATTCTTTTCCGGTGACTTGAGTGTGCTGAGTGCAGTTCTTTTAGCTACCGTGTAGGCCTTGTTGATTATCAGTTTGGTATTTGGAATGGTATCTTTGCTAATTTCAACCTCCTGGATGATGCCTCACCCCTCCCCACCTTTCCCGTTTAGCAGCCTTATGCGTGTTTTCTACATATTTGACTATGTTTTTGTTTTGTAATTTATTTCATGTGTAGCCATTTTGGATTCCACCTTTAAGTGATATCTTATGATATGTGTCTTCTTCTTTTTGAATTCTGTCACTTAGAATGATCATACGTAACTCCTCCGGAGTTGTTACAGCTGGCCATATTTCATTGATTTCCAGGCTGAATAATATTCCACTCTACCTAAGTACCACATCTCTATCCATTTTTTCCCTCCAGAGACATTTAAGTTATATCCTAGTCGAGGATCTTTTAAACAGAGAGGGGGTAAACATTGGGGTGCCTGTGTCCTCTCGATTTTTGTTTTTCCCAAGATATACGCCCATGAGTGCAAGTGCCCTATGCTCTGTAGCTCATTGTTTAGATGCTTTAGTAAACACAATACACTTCTCCAGAATGGCCGTTGGCAATATACATTTCCACTATAAGTCTCACAGGGCTCCCTCTTCTCCTTGCCCTGTCCTGCATTTCTGTTGTTTACGCTTTATGAGGATGGCTCTTCTGACTGATGCGAAGTGATGTCTTTTGTAGTATTGACTTCCAGTGCCCACCTGTTTGGTTGGCTAAAAAGGTGTACGCTCTTTTCTTGAATATATACACAAAAAAAACGCATACACCCTTTTTGGCCAACTGCAATGTTGGCAATGTTCAGCTCCTTTTCTTGTGCTTAATGGCGAGTCCTTTCTACCTCCTCAAATCCCTTTCCTGCCATTCTCCCTTGCTTACAAGTCCTTTTCTCTGACTTTCCTCAAGACATTTTTCAGTGATGGATATTTTCAACTCTGCAGTTTTGTGAATTTTACTGCCCCTGAGTTCTATTGTTCAACTTGTGTTTATGGGAACTGGCCACAAAGCAGCGGGATTTCCTCAAGCCCTATACTGTTTCCATGGGCAACCCTAGCCTTTGGTCAATTCGTCTTCCTGATTGGAAATTAGAGTGACATGTGCCTGTCTGAACACGTAGGACTTGTCTCTCATTGTTCCTCATCCTTCCGCTTCATCCTCTGGACAAATTCCAAACTGTACGCAACAGGATGTTGACAGTGCTGACATCTCCAAGTGGGGAGACTGTTAGTAAAGACGCTGGAGGGGTGAACCCGAGCACCAGGAGATGAGGAGATGAGATGCCTTTTCCAAACTCTTCCCGATCAGACGGTATACCATCCTCTGGGTGTGACAGACATGTTTTAGCAGTAGGAAGAGTCCCATTCATGTAAGGAGAACACCAGGGCTTTTTCAAAATCAGTGTCTCCCCGAAACCCAAACTGGGGAATTTTTTAAGCTACGGCTACACATATGTTCATTAAGGGCCTTGGGAAGTAGGCAGAGTCCAAACTTTAGATGATTGAAGTCTTCAGGGTCAGAAGCACTCACCACCAGCTTCCCTTAGGTTACACTTTAACTGTCATTGATAGATGATGTCAATAAAAATATCTATTCTTTTTCAGATTATTTCCCCTTATAGGTTATTGCAAAATGTTGAGTGTAGTTCCCTGTGCTATACAGTAGTTCCTTGTTGATGATCTATTTTATACATAGCAGTGTGTATGTGTTAATCCCAAACTGTTAATTTATCCCTCCTCCCACCTTTCCCCTTTGGTAATAATAAATTATAAGATTTTATACTTCTCAGAAATGGGGGAGCTGAAAGAGAGGTATCATTTTCAATGGAAAAGCATTTAAAACAAGATTGAAGGTTTAACCAAGATTATTAGATGTACATCCTTGGAAAGAAATCACTTCATTTCTCTAATATTGAGCTGACAAATAAGACAAACCTTTTCACTGAACTTGCTTATAATAAAGTGATGGAAATATCCAATGGAAGTGTTAGAAACATCTTATTTTACCCGAGCCTTATACACTGTTCTATGTTAACTACACTTTGGCTCACACATCTGTTCATTGAGGTTACAATAGTCTCAATTTCTGTTACTGATCCTCCAGAGTGGACCCCAACAAGTGTCCCCCTGCCCAGTGTCATTGGGGCCAACAGATCGAGACTGAGTTTGGTTCACAAGCAAAGGAAACTTTATATTTTGATCAGAGAATGGAGAGGTGAGAGCATGTACTACCCCGTGGGCTGTGGGCTGGGCTGCTGTGTAGAGATCCTGTCAGAGTCAGTGGGAGGGAGGGGGCGGAGCTCTCGAGGGCCGGGTTGGCTGTAGCTCAGGCTCTATATCGCGGAGTCTGCACTGGGCCCCAGGAGCTGAGGTGTCGACCCAGCCATTCTGCACTAGGAAATCTGGTCTGAAGTGCCGGGTGTGGAACCTCTGCATGCGGGACCCTAGGAGCACGTGAAATTAGACAAAGCACAAAGGATAAAAAAGGTTAGACTTGACTTTATTGCCCAGATTCTATTTTTATCTCCCAGGGATTTTTAATGGGCTTTGCTGGGGACAAACCCCCCCTCTGCCTTTTGTCCCGTTCCTCATTCTTGGAGTGCTGAGGGTGCAGACCCTTCTTCTGTAACTGCTGAGTGCTGAGTTGGGAGCCCTCATACCCTGGGGCGAGGGTCAGAGCTTCTCCCCAGCAGCCTCCAGGTGACGTTGATTGTCCCCAGGCCCCCTGCCTCCCTGCTCGTCCACCTGAGCAGCAGCATTGGAAGTGTTATAGATTCTAATGACCTTTAAGGGTCCAGGAAAGAGATGTGCAGAGACGCTGTGGGGGCCGGTTTCACCCCGCCCCACATTTGTTCGGCCACCTTAGGCCGACCGTTTCTGCCAGCCTAGATGCTCTGACCAGTAGTCTGCGCTTTCTTCAATTAGGCCCCTGAATTAACGTACAAACAGCACCAGGTGTCAGAGCCCTGCCCGCTCAACTCCCAGACAGTCCAGGGTCAGTGGTGATCAAGGACCATGATGGCCACTGAGTCAACAGCCTTTTGAAGTAAACAAGAGTCCAGCCGGTCTTACTGGCCACCATCATCACGGTGTCTGTAGGCTTTTCTATGGTGACAGTGTGATATACGGTTCCCCCGCCAAGATTATTAGCTCCCCTCTGGGTGCAGTAAGTCCGGCAAGCAGTAGTCTACTCTTTTGGGACACACTCTTGTTGTTTTATGAGAGAAACTCCAGGTCAAGTGATGTTCACACGAGTCGTCATGGTGCCCTGTTGCCCCCGGTTATCTCTCTGGATGTTGGAGTTGGAGGGCCTCCTCACTCGAGGTCGGTGTGCCCACGGAGCGAACCCTGCAACTTCAGGGCATGGTTGGTGGTTAGGATCACCACGTGGGGTCCTTTTCCCTTAGGAGGGAGGTGGCCTTTTGGGCTGCTGATTTCCAGGGTTTTAGATACCGCCAGTATCTTGGCCAGATGTGGCAGTGGGCCAAGCCCCTTGGTGACCATAGTTTATCCTACCTGGATGGCATTCTTGCATTGTTCCATTTCAAGTGGTCCCAGGTTTTGCACTAATTCTCCAATGGCGATTCACCTTTCACCGGGAATGTAAAGGTCAAAGGGTTTAGCTAAATTAGGGAGTTCCAGGGCAAGGGTCTGAATTGACTGCTCTTTCCATTCTTGAAAGGCCACTTCTGGATTCTATTCAAAAGGATCATCATCTTTTCCTTTCAGTGTTTCATATAGAGGCCCAGCTAGTAGACTGTAGTTAGGGATCCAGAAGCAGCAAACCCTGGCCTCCCCAGGAACCCCTAAGCTGTCTTCTAGTTTTAGAAAGGGGTAAGGCTGAAAATGGTTTCTTCCCTTTCCTGGGATGGACTTCTCCAACCTTCTGTGAGAATGAAGCCCAGGCAGGTCACGGCAGTCTGTGATATTTGAGCTTTTTCTTGGACAACTTCTATCCTTTATTGGCTTGGTAGTTCAGAGGCCTCCTTAGTAGGGCTGGCGATCAGAATGTCGTCTGCATATTGAAGGAGGGTTTCCTTTTCCAGAGGTAGAACTTTTAGGTCTTTAGCTAAGCTTTCCCCAAAGATGGTGTGGGAATTTTTGCACCCTTGGGGCCAGACGGCCCGGAAGTATTGTTTTAGTTGTATGTTGAGTCCTGCCACTCACAAGCCAAAATTTCTTGTGACTCTGGGACTAATGGAATACAAAAGAAGGCATCATTGAAGACTAATACAGAATACCATGTCCTGGTGGTTGGTAGAATGACCAGCAGGGTGTAGGAATTAGGAGCAACTGGAGGTATATCCTCGGTGGCTTCACTGACTGTCCTGACATCCTTTACCAGGTCCCCAGCAGCCCATGGGGCTCTCGTGGTCAGACCAATCCCAGAATATGGAGCTCACCTGGGCAGGTACCCCACCCCCACCCCAGGCCACAGGGCTCTCGTGGTCAGGCCCCTCCCAGGATACAGAGCTACCCTTGCAGGTACCGTGGCAGGGCTGGGCACACAGGAACCGTGCACATAGCCCTCATTGCAGAGCACCCCCAGCTCACCTGTCGCTCAGAGCTGACACAGAGCACCTCAGAGCAGGACTTGAACTAACAAACAGCAGCTGCGACAGGTCTGTGACCCTGGGCATCACTCCGTGAGGCCTCCCTCCACCTGGTCTTCCAGAGACTTCCACTGCACCCGGGGCACCAGGCCTCTGTCTCCAACCACCACCCACCCCTCCTCTCCCTGACTCCTGGGTTCCTCTCATTAGGAGAGGGTTTTCTTGAAGTTGTCTCCCACTCATGGGCCAGATAAAATGATTAGAAAACAAGCCAAAGCTGCAGCCCCTTGTCTATCCTGACTCTCAGGAGCCCACACCTGTTCCTTGGACCTGGCCGGTTCAGCAAGTTCCATTTTCTGCAACTGTGAGCCCCTGAGGGGTGATGATTGGCTGACCTGGGCAGCCTTACCGTGCCGGCCAGCCCTCCCCAGGTGTGCCTGGGTTGAGATCACTATAAATACCACTCCAGGCAGCAAGAGCCCCTGCAGCCGTGCCTGACGCCATTTTCTCTGCCCTGTCAGCAGTCTCGGGGCTGGGCTGGTGGGAGGGAGTGAGAGGCCACGGCTTTGTGGGTGGCCCAGTGTGAGTGGGGCTCTGCTGGACTTTCTGCAGCAGTTGCCAGGCTGCCACCTGCTAAAGAAGAAGATGTGTCACCCATACCTGCTGCTGGAATTTCTCCCTGGGCAGAGGTGAGGAAGGAAACAAGCAGTGGGGGCAGGGACAGGACGGGTATCTCAGGCAGGGAAATGGAAATCTTCCAGAAGAGCACCCAGGGCCAGGACCATCCTGGCTGGCCTGCAGGCACCAAGTCGGCCGGCATGCTGTCACTCGTGTGGCTCTATGGCCCTCCCTCTAGGCTTTCAAGTCCTTGTATATATTCAGGTGTTTTACCTGGGATGGGTGGGAATAGTTCAGCAGCAACTGGCCTGGGGCTCAGCTCACGTTTACTCACAGATGCCTCGGCACGGTGCCCCAGCTTTGCAATGAGGACGCTTGTTGCGTGGGGGCTGCTGGCTGAATGGGAGACGATTCCCCACCACTGACCAACTTCAGAATTGTTTACAACTGGAGCAAGTGCCCTGATACGGTTTTCCTCTGTGGAACTGGTGGGTTCTGTGTTTTCTTTCTCTTTTTCGTTTTGGGTTCAAGGTAGATTTTATTCCTCTTTTTTGTATTTACAGATATAAGCATGGAAATAATTTATTCATATAAATACATGTATGTGAAGGGAATAATTGTTTTTTCTATTTTTAAATTTTATTTCTTTTTAATTTTGAATTTTATTTTATATTTTTATACAGCAGGTTCTTATTGGTTATCTATTTTATACATATAAATGTATACATGCCAATCCCAGTCTCTCAACTCCTCCCACCACCCCCCCCAACAGCTTTCCCCCCTTGTTGTCCATACGTTTGTTGTCTACATCTGTTGCTCTATTTATGCCTTGCAAAATGGTTAATCTGTACAGGTTTTCTAGCTTCCACATATATGCATGAATATACAAGATTTGTTTTTCTCTTTCTGACTTACTTCACTCTGTATGACAGTCTCTAGATGCATCGACGTCTCTACAAATGACCCAATTTCATTCCTTTTCGTGGCTTAGTAATATTGCATTTTATATATGTACCACGGCTTTATGCATTCGTCTGTCTGTGGGCATTTAGGTTGCTTCCATTACCTCGATATTGTAAATAGTGATGCAATGAACACTGCGGTGAATGTCTCTTTTTGATTTATGGTTTTGTCTGGGTATATGTCCAGTACTGGGATTGCTGTATCATATGGTAATTCTATTGTTAGTTTCTTAAGAAATTCCATATTGTTCTCCATAGTGACTGTATCAATTTATATTCCCAACAATAGTGGAAGAGGGTTCCTTTTCTCCACACCCTTTCCAGCATTTTTTGCTTGTAGATTTTCTATGATGCCTATTCTACCAGGTGTGAGGTGATACCTCATTGTTGAATCCATTTCGTTGAGCAAGGGGTAGGTCTTGTCTATTCCATATTTGGCTTATGGAACGGTATCTGTGCTAATTTCAAACTCTGGTTTAATGCAGCACCCCAACTCACCTTCCCCCTTAAGCAAGAATAAGTTAGTTTTCTAAACTTGAGACCCTGTTCTGTTTTGTAATTCAGTTCCTGTGTAGCCAAGTTCACATTCCGTGTATTAGTGATACCTTATGATGTTTCTTTTTCTGTGTGACTTATTTCAGTTAGAATCATCGTGCCTCAATCCACTCATTATGCTGCTACGGGCCTGATGACATAGATTTCATTGCTGAGTGATATTGCATTGTACGTAAGTACCACAACTTCTTTATCCATTTTTCACTTTCTGCGATATTGAACTTGTACCGTAAACCAGGTTCTTGTAAACAGAGCCGTCCCAACCTTTGGGGTGGCTGTGTCTTTTTGATTTTAATTTCCCTAAGCTATAGGACCATAAGTGGAAGTGCCCTAGGCTCTGTTGCTTTGCTTTTTAGATGTTTCAGGAAACACCATACACTTCTCCCGAGTGGCTGTTGGCAATTGGCATCCCGCCCATCAGCATAACAAGGCTCCCAGTTCTCCATGGCCTGTCCTGCCTTTCTGGATTTTACACTTTTTTCAGATGGCCCTTTTGACCGGGGGGAAGTGAGACTTCATTGTAGTGCAGATTTCCTTTGCAAGCTTGCTTGGTTGGCCAAAAAGGGCGTATGCGTTTTTTCCTGAATATATTCAGGAAAAAATGCATACGCCCTTTTTGGCCAAGTGCATCATTGTGGACGTTCTGCCTCTTTTCCTATGCTTTAAATGCAATTCCAGTCTACCTCCTGAAATCGGTTTCCTGCAATTCTGCCCCGCTTTCAAGTCCTCTTGGCAGCCTTACTTCAGTATATTTTTGGACGATAGCTGTCATTTATAACTCTGCAGGTTTGTGAATTACAGTGCCCCTGAGCTCCTTTCTTCAACTCGCTTTCTCGTGAGCTGGCCGCAACACCGCAGGATGGCTTCAGGCCCTAATCTGGTTCCGGCACGGCACGCTGAGCCTTTGGTTAATTCCTCTTCCTGGTGGGAAATGAGAGTTAAATTTGCCCGTCCAGACACCTCCAGCTGGTCTCTCAATGGTTCTCCCTATTCCTGTTCATCTTCTGCAGAAATTGCAAACTGGGCCAAACAGGAGGTTAAAGGCACTGACTCTCCAAGTCGGGAGAGTGTTAGTAAAGCGTCTGGCATGTTGCACCCGAGTACCAGGGAACGAAAAGTGAGACACATTTGAACATGTTTCTCGATCACATGGTGGATCATACTCTGGGTTCCACATGCATGTTTTAGCTGAAGGAAGTGTCCCTTAAACCTGGAGAGTTGAGACCCATGGAATGGGTACCATGCAATATGACTTCAAAGGTCTTCATTTGCTCACCGAACCTCACCAATATTATGAGCCCCAAGTGTCCAGCCTTATGTGTCACCCAGCTCTGGGTGTAGATGTGGTAAATGCAGGTTGCATCAGAAGCCTTGAATGAATTACTTAAGTATTTCTCTCTATTTCACTGTCATTGTGTTTTGTTTAAGAAATTTATTTTTATTATGGGATTTACCTGATTTTCACTGCTTTAATGCCGCTGTACACACTCTTGATTCTCTTACAGAGATATATAAATCCATAGGTTTTATGATTCTTACTAGTCAGGTATATTCCTAGGCGTTGAATATGGGGTGTTGAGTCCATTTCGTTGAGCAAGGAGTAGCTCTTGTCTATTCCATATTTGGCTTAAGGAACTTTATCTGTGCTCATTTCAATCTCTGGTTTTATGCAGCACCCCAACTCACCTTTCCCCTTAAGCAAGCATAAGTTGGTTTTCTAAATTTGAGACCCTGTTCTGTTTTGGAATTCAGTTCCTGTGTAGCCAAGTTTACATTCCGTGTATTAGTGATACCTTATGATGTTTCTTTTTCTGTGTGACTTATTTCAGTTAGATTCATCGTACTTAGTCCACTCATTATGCTGCTACGGGCCTGATGACATAGATTTCATTGCTGAGTGATATTGCATTGTACATAAGTACCACAACTTCTTTATCCATTTTTCACTTTCTGTGATATTGAACTTGTACCGTATATGAGGTTCTTGTAAACAGAGCCATCCCAAACTTTGGGGTGGCTGTGTCTTTTTGATTTTAATTGCCCTAAACTATAGTACCATAAGTGGAAGTGCCCTAGGCTCTGTTGCTTTGTTTTTTAGATGTTTCAGGAAACACCAAACACTTCTCCAGAGTGGCTGTTGGCAATTTACATCCTGCCCATCAGCATAACAAGGCTCCCAGTTCTCCATGGCCTGTCATGCCTTTATGGATTTTACACTTTTTTCAGATGGCCCTTTTGACCAGGGGGAATTGAGACTTCATTGTAGTGCAGATTTCCTTTGCAAGCTTGCTTGGTTGGCCAAAAAGGGCGTATGCGTTTTTTCCTGAATATATTCAGGAGAAAACGCATACGCCCTTTTTGGGCAAGTCAGGTTTTTGAATTGCAGTGGCCCTTAGCTCCATTTTTCAGCTCTTAGTTTTGTGATCTTGCCCCATAACCACAGGATTCCTTGAAGCCCTATTCTTCTTCTGGGGCACCTTGCTGTGCCTTTGGTTCATTCTTCTTACTGATGTGAAATTAGAGTGACATGTGCCCATTGAAACCGCTACAGCTAGTTTCTCACTGGTTCCCCCTATTCCCATTCATCCTCCGCACTAACTGAAGACTGTGCGATACCAGAACTTAAAGGCATTGACTCTCCATGTGGGGATGTTGTTAGTAAAGCGGCTGGAATGTCGATCCGGAGCCCCAGGAGAGGAAAAATGTGGTGCGTTTTAGAAACCTTTCCCGATCATATGGTATACCAGTCGCTGGGTTTCCCAAGCATGGTTTAGCTGTAGGAAGATTCCCTTCAACCTGGAGTGTTGGGACCCTTGGAATGAGTAGCATGAAGTATTGCATTAAACTTTCGGCAGTTGCTCACCGAAGCTCACCAATCCTCTCAGCCCCAAGTGTCCAGCCTTATGTCTTATCCAGCTGTGGGTTTATATGTGGTCAATCCAGGTTGCGTCACAGCCCCTGAGCGAATTTTGTAAGAATTTTTCTCTCTTTCATTGTTTCTGCGTTTTGTTTTTAAAATTTATTTCTATAATGGGGTTTAGCTCATTTTCACTGCTGTGTTTGTGCCGCTCTGCACACACTTGATTCCCTTATGGAGATATATCAATACATGGGTTTTAAGATTCTTATTACTCAGATATATTTCTCTGCGGTGTATAGGGTGTGTTGAGGCCAGTTCATTGAGCAAGGTGTAGATCTTGTCTAATACCTATTTGGTTTCTTGAACGGTATCTGTGCTAATTTCAAACTCTGGTTTTATGCATCACCCCACCTCTCCTTTCCCCTTAAGCTGACATAAGTGTGTTTTCTAAATGTGAGACACTGTTCTGTTCTGTAATTCATTTCTTGTGCAGCCATATTTACCCTCCCTCTATAAGTGATATCTTATGATATGTTTCTTTTTCTGTTTGACTTATTTCAAGTAGTATTATCGGACCTAAATCCACTCTTTATCCTTCTACTAGCCTTATTACATTGATTTCATGGTGAAGAGATATTCCATTGTACATAAGTACCACATCTTCTTTATCCATTGTTCTCTTTCCTGGGATATTTAAGGTGTACTGAAGTTGAGGTTCTTGTAAACAGAGTAGCCCTAAACTGTGGTGTGCTTGTGTCTTGTTGATTTTTAGACTTCCCTAGATATACTCCCATGATTGGAAGTGTCCTATGCTCTGTAGCTCTGTTTTTAGATGATTTAGGAACCACCATACACTTCTCCAGAGTGGCTCTCGGCAGTTCACACACTGCCCATCAGCGTATAAAGGCTCCCTGTTCTCCATGGCCTGTCCTGCATTTCTGGTTTTTACAATTTTTTAGGATGGCCCTTTTGACCGGTGGGAAATGAGACTTCTTTGTTGTGCACATTTGCATTGCTTGCTTGCTTCGTTGCCCATAAAGTGCGTATGCGTTTTTTCCTGGATATAATCAGGAAAAATCGCATACGCCCTTTTGGGCCAACTGCATCATTGTCGAAATTCTGCCGCTTTTCATGCGCGTTAAAGACGAGTCCAATCTATCTCTTGAAATCTGTTTCTTGCAATTCTGTCTTGCATTCAGATCCTCTTCTTTGCCTTACCTCAACATATTTTTGGACGTTAGTTTTCATTTATAACTCTGCAGGTTTGTGAATTGCAGTGACCCTGAGCTCCATGTTTTAAGTTGCTCTTTTGTGAGCTGGCCTCAAACGCGCAGGATTGCTTCAGGCCCTATTTTGGCTCCGGCGAGGCAGGCTGAGCCTTTTTTTAATTCTTATTCTTAATGGGAAATTAGAGTGATATGTGCCCGTCCAAACCCCTACAACTCTTCTCTCATTGGTTCCCCCTCTTCCCGTTCATCCTCCTCACAATTTGCAAAATGTGTGAAACAGAAGTTTAAATGTGCTGATTCTCCAAGTGGGGAGCTTCTAAGTAACGTGGCTGGAATGGTGAACAGGAGCACCAGGAGAGGATAAATGAGGTGCATTTTAGACACATCTCCCGATCCCATGGTGTACAGTCCTCTGGGTTTTCCATGCATGTTTTAGCTGTAGGAAGATCCCTTGAACCTGCAGATTTGGGACCCATTGAATGGGTACCAGGTAGTATTACTTTAAAGGGTGTGCATTTCCTCACCCAACCTCACATTTCTCTTAGCGCAAACAGTTTCCAGCCTTATGTCTCATCCTGCTGTGGGTCTAGATGTGTTCAATCCATGTTGCATCACCGTCCCTGAGGAAAAGTTGTAAGAGGTTTTCTCTGTCTCTCTGTCGTTTATTTTTTTCAATTTATTACTATATTGGTTACAGCTGATTTTCAAAGCTCTGTTTCTTGCTGCTGTACATCCACTTGATTCACGTACAGAGAGACATCAATAAATTCTTTTTCAGATTCTTACCAGTCGTATATATTCTTTTCCGGTGACTTGAGTGTGCTGAGTGCAGTTCTTTTAGCTACCGTGTAGGCCTTGTTGATTATCAGTTTGGTATTTGGAATGGTATCTTTGCTAATTTCAACCTCCTGGATGATGCCTCACCCCTCCCCACCTTTCCCGTTTAGCAGCCTTATGCGTGTTTTCTACATATTTGACTATGTTTTTGTTTTGTAATTTATTTCATGTGTAGCCATTTTGGATTCCACCTTTAAGTGATATCTTACGATATGTGTCTTCTTCTTTTTGAATTCTGTCACTTAGAATGATCATACGTAACTCCTCCGGAGTTGTTACAGCTGGCCATATTTCATTGATTTCCAGGCTGAATAATATTCCACTCTACCTAAGTACCACATCTCTATCCATTTTTTCCCTCCAGAGACATTTAAGTTATATCCTAGTCGAGGATCTTTTAAACAGAGAGGGGGTAAACATTGGGGTGCCTGTGTCCTCTCGATTTTTGTTTTTCCCAAGATATACGCCCATGAGTGCAAGTGCCCTATGCTCTGTAGCTCATTGTTTAGATGCTTTAGTAAACACAATACACTTCTCCAGAATGGCCGTTGGCAATATACATTTCCACTATAAGTCTCACAGGGCTCCCTCTTCTCCTTGCCCTGTCCTGCATTTCTGTTGTTTACGCTTTATGAGGATGGCTCTTCTGACTGATGCGAAGTGATGTCTTTTGTAGTATTGACTTCCAGTGCCCACCTGTTTGGTTGGCTAAAAAGGTGTACGCTCTTTTCTTGAATATATACACAAAAAAAACGCATACACCCTTTTTGGCCAACTGCAATGTTGGCAATGTTCAGCTCCTTTTCTTGTGCTTAATGGCGAGTCCTTTCTACCTCCTCAAATCCCTTTCCTGCCATTCTCCCTTGCTTACAAGTCCTTTTCTCTGACTTTCCTCAAGACATTTTTCAGTGATGGATATTTTCAACTCTGCAGTTTTGTGAATTTTACTGCCCCTGAGTTCTATTGTTCAACTTGTGTTTATGGGAACTGGCCACAAAGCAGCGGGATTTCCTCAAGCCCTATACTGTTTCCATGGGCAACCCTAGCCTTTGGTCAATTCGTCTTCCTGATTGGAAATTAGAGTGACATGTGCCTGTCTGAACACGTAGGACTTGTCTCTCATTGTTCCTCATCCTTCCGCTTCATCCTCTGGACAAATTCCAAACTGTACGCAACAGGATGTTGACAGTGCTGACATCTCCAAGTGGGGAGACTGTTAGTAAAGACGCTGGAGGGGTGAACCCGAGCACCAGGAGATGAGGAGATGAGATGCCTTTTCCAAACTCTTCCCGATCAGACGGTATACCATCCTCTGGGTGTGACAGACATGTTTTAGCAGTAGGAAGAGTCCCATTCATGTAAGGAGAACACCAGGGCTTTTTCAAAATCAGTGTCTCCCCGAAACCCAAACTGGGGAATTTTTTAAGCTACGGCTACACATATGTTCATTAAGGGCCTTGGGAAGTAGGCAGAGTCCAAACTTTAGATGATTGAAGTCTTCAGGGTCAGAAGCACTCACCACCAGCTTCCCTTAGGTTACACTTTAACTGTCATTGATAGATGATGTCAATAAAAATATCTATTCTTTTTCAGATTATTTCCCCTTATAGGTTATTGCAAAATGTTGAGTGTAGTTCCCTGTGCTATACAGTAGTTCCTTGTTGATGATCTATTTTATACATAGCAGTGTGTATGTGTTAATCCCAAACTGTTAATTTATCCCTCCTCCCACCTTTCCCCTTTGGTAATAATAAATTATAAGATTTTATACTTCTCAGAAATGGGGGAGCTGAAAGAGAGGTATCATTTTCAATGGAAAAGCATTTAAAACAAGATTGAAGGTTTAACCAAGATTATTAGATGTACATCCTTGGAAAGAAATCACTTCATTTCTCTAATATTGAGCTGACAAATAAGACAAACCTTTTCACTGAACTTGCTTATAATAAAGTGATGGAAATATCCAATGGAAGTGTTAGAAACATCTTATTTTACCCGAGCCTTATACACTGTTCTATGTTAACTACACTTTGGCTCACACATCTGTTCATTGAGGTTACAATAGTCTCAATTTCTGTTACTGATCCTCCAGAGTGGACCCCAACAAGTGTCCCCCTGCCCAGTGTCATTGGGGCCAACAGATCGAGACTGAGTTTGGTTCACAAGCAAAGGAAACTTTATATTTTGATCAGAGAATGGAGAGGTGAGAGCATGTACTACCCCGTGGGCTGTGGGCTGGGCTGCTGTGTAGAGATCCTGTCAGAGTCAGTGGGAGGGAGGGGGCGGAGCTCTCGAGGGCCGGGTTGGCTGTAGCTCAGGCTCTATATCGCGGAGTCTGCACTGGGCCCCAGGAGCTGAGGTGTCGACCCAGCCATTCTGCACTAGGAAATCTGGTCTGAAGTGCCGGGTGTGGAACCTCTGCATGCGGGACCCTAGGAGCACGTGAAATTAGACAAAGCACAAAGGATAAAAAAGGTTAGACTTGACTTTATTGCCCAGATTCTATTTTTATCTCCCAGGGATTTTTAATGGGCTTTGCTGGGGACAAACCCCCCCTCTGCCTTTTGTCCCGTTCCTCATTCTTGGAGTGCTGAGGGTGCAGACCCTTCTTCTGTAACTGCTGAGTGCTGAGTTGGGAGCCCTCATACCCTGGGGCGAGGGTCAGAGCTTCTCCCCAGCAGCCTCCAGGTGACGTTGATTGTCCCCAGGCCCCCTGCCTCCCTGCTCGTCCACCTGAGCAGCAGCATTGGAAGTGTTATAGATTCTAATGACCTTTAAGGGTCCAGGAAAGAGATGTGCAGAGACGCTGTGGGGGCCGGTTTCACCCCGCCCCACATTTGTTCGGCCACCTTAGGCCGACCGTTTCTGCCAGCCTAGATGCTCTGACCAGTAGTCTGCGCTTTCTTCAATTAGGCCCCTGAATTAACGTACAAACAGCACCAGGTGTCAGAGCCCTGCCCGCTCAACTCCCAGACAGTCCAGGGTCAGTGGTGATCAAGGACCATGATGGCCACTGAGTCAACAGCCTTTTGAAGTAAACAAGAGTCCAGCCGGTCTTACTGGCCACCATCATCACGGTGTCTGTAGGCTTTTCTATGGTGACAGTGTGATATACGGTTCCCCCGCCAAGATTATTAGCTCCCCTCTGGGTGCAGTAAGTCCTGCAAGCAGTAGTCTACTCTTTTGGGACACACTCTTGTTGTTTTATGAGAGAAACTCCAGGTCAAGTGATGTTCACACGAGTCGTCATGGTGCCCTGTTGCCCCCGGTTATCTCTCTGGATGTTGGAGTTGGAGGGCCTCCTCACTCGAGGTCGGTGTGCCCACGGAGCGAACCCTGCAACTTCAGGGCATGGTTGGTGGTTAGGATCACCACGTGGGGTCCTTTTCCCTTAGGAGGGAGGTGGCCTTTTGGGCTGCTGATTTCCAGGGTTTTAGATACCGCCAGTATCTTGGCCAGATGTGGCAGTGGGCCAAGCCCCTTGGTGACCATAGTTTATCCTACCTGGATGGCATTCTTGCATTGTTCCATTTCAAGTGGTCCCAGGTTTTGCACTAATTCTCCAATGGCGATTCACCTTTCACCGGGAATGTAAAGGTCAAAGGGTTTAGCTAAATTAGGGAGTTCCAGGGCAAGGGTCTGAATTGACTGCTCTTTCCATTCTTGAAAGGCCACTTCTGGATTCTATTCAAAAGGATCATCATCTTTTCCTTTCAGTGTTTCATATAGAGGCCCAGCTAGTAGACTGTAGTTAGGGATCCAGAAGCAGCAAACCCTGGCCTCCCCAGGAACCCCTAAGCTGTCTTCTAGTTTTAGAAAGGGGTAAGGCTGAAAATGGTTTCTTCCCTTTCCTGGGATGGACTTCTCCAACCTTCTGTGAGAATGAAGCCCAGGCAGGTCACGGCAGTCTGTGATATTTGAGCTTTTTCTTGGACAACTTCTATCCTTTATTGGCTTGGTAGTTCAGAGGCCTCCTTAGTAGGGCTGGCGATCAGAATGTCGTCTGCATATTGAAGGAGGGTTTCCTTTTCCAGAGGTAGAACTTTTAGGTCTTTAGCTAAGCTTTCCCCAAAGATGGTGTGGGAATTTTTGCACCCTTGGGGCCAGACGGCCCGGAAGTATTGTTTTAGTTGTATGTTGAGTCCTGCCACTCACAAGCCAAAATTTCTTGTGACTCTGGGACTAATGGAATACAAAAGAAGGCATCATTGAAGACTAATACAGAATACCATGTCCTGGTGGTTGGTAGAATGACCAGCAGGGTGTAGGAATTAGGAGCAACTGGAGGTATATCCTCGGTGGCTTCACTGACTGTCCTGACATCCTTTACCAGGTCCCCAGCAGCCCATGGGGCTCTCGTGGTCAGACCAATCCCAGAATATGGAGCTCACCTGGGCAGGTACCCCACCCCCACCCCAGGCCACAGGGCTCTCGTGGTCAGGCCCCTCCCAGGATACAGAGCTACCCTTGCAGGTACCGTGGCAGGGCTGGGCACACAGGAACCGTGCACATAGCCCTCATTGCAGAGCACCCCCAGCTCACCTGTCGCTCAGAGCTGACACAGAGCACCTCAGAGCAGGACTTGAACTAACAAACAGCAGCTGCGACAGGTCTGTGACCCTGGGCATCACTCCGTGAGGCCTCCCTCCACCTGGTCTTCCAGAGACTTCCACTGCACCCGGGGCACCAGGCCTCTGTCTCCAACCACCACCCACCCCTCCTCTCCCTGACTCCTGGGTTCCTCTCATTAGGTGAGGGTTTTCTTGAAGTTGTCTCCCACTCATGGGCCAGATAAAATGATTAGAAAACAAGCCAAAGCTGCAGCCCCTTGTCTATCCTGACTCTCAGGAGCCCACACCTGTTCCTTGGACCTGGCCGGTTCAGCAAGTTCCATTTTCTGCAACTGTGAGCCCCTGAGGGGTGATGATTGGCTGACCTGGGCAGCCTTACCGTGCCGGCCAGCCCTCCCCAGGTGTGCCTGGGTTGAGATCACTATAAATACCACTCCAGGCAGCAAGAGCCCCTGCAGCCGTGCCTGACGCCATTTTCTCTGCCCTGTCAGCAGTCTCGGGGCTGGGCTGGTGGGAGGGAGTGAGAGGCCACGGCTTTGTGGGTGGCCCAGTGTGAGTGGGGCTCTGCTGGACTTTCTGCAGCAGTTGCCAGGCTGCCACCTGCTAAAGAAGAAGATGTGTCACCCATACCTGCTGCTGGAATTTCTCCCTGGGCAGAGGTGAGGAAGGAAACAAGCAGTGGGGGCAGGGACAGGACGGGTATCTCAGGCAGGGAAATGGAAATCTTCCAGAAGAGCACCCAGGGCCAGGACCATCCTGGCTGGCCTGCAGGCACCAAGTCGGCCGGCATGCTGTCACTCGTGTGGCTCTATGGCCCTCCCTCTAGGCTTTCAAGTCCTTGTATATATTCAGGTGTTTTACCTGGGATGGGTGGGAATAGTTCAGCAGCAACTGGCCTGGGGCTCAGCTCACGTTTACTCACAGATGCCTCGGCACGGTGCCCCAGCTTTGCAATGAGGACGCTTGTTGCGTGGGGGCTGCTGGCTGAATGGGAGACGATTCCCCACCACTGACCAACTTCAGAATTGTTTACAACTGGAGCAAGTGCCCTGATACGGTTTTCCTCTGTGGAACTGGTGGGTTCTGTGTTTTCTTTCTCTTTTTCGTTTTGGGTTCAAGGTAGATTTTATTCCTCTTTTTTGTATTCACATTTATAAGCATGGAAATAATTTATTCATATAAATACATGTATGTGAAGGGAATAATTGTTTTTTCTATTTTTAAATTTTATTTCTTTTTAATTTTGAATTTTATTTTATATTTTTATACAGCAGGTTCTTATTGGTTATCTATTTTATACATATAAATGTATACATGCCAATCCCAGTCTCTCAACTCCTCTCACCACCCCCCCCAACAGCTTTCCCCCCTTGTTGTCCATACGTTTGTTGTCTACATCTGTTGCTCTATTTATGCCTTGCAAAATGGTTAATCTGTACAGGTTTTCTAGGTTCCACATATATGCATGAATATACAAGATTTGTTTTTCTCTTTCTGACTTACTTCACTCTGTATGACAGTCTCTAGATGCATCGACGTCTCTACAAATGACCCAATTTCATTCCTTTTCGTGGCTTAGTAATATTGCATTTTATATATGTACCACGGCTTTATGCATTCGTCTGTCTGTGGGCATTTAGGTTGCTTCCATTACCTCGATATTGTAAATAGTGATGCAATGAACACTGCGGTGAATGTCTCTTTTTGATTTATGGTTTTGTCTGGGTATATGTCCAGTACTGGGATTGCTGTATCATATGGTAATTCTATTGTTAGTTTCTTAAGAAATTCCATATTGTTCTCCATAGTGACTGTATCAATTTATATTCCCAACAATAGTGGAAGAGGGTTCCTTTTCTCCACACCCTTTCCAGCATTTTTTGCTTGTAGATTTTCTATGATGCCTATTCTACCAGGTGTGAGGTGATACCTCATTGTTGAATCCATTTCGTTGAGCAAGGGGTAGGTCTTGTCTATTCCATATTTGGCTTATGGAACGGCATCTGTGCTAATTTCAAACTCTGGTTTAATGCAGCACCCCAACTCACCTTCCCCCTTAAGCAAGAATAAGTTAGTTTTCTAAACTTGAGACCCTGTTCTGTTTTGTAATTCAGTTCCTGTGTAGCCAAGTTCACATTCCGTGTATTAGTGATACCTTATGATGTTTCTTTTTCTGTGTGACTTATTTCAGTTAGAATCATCGTGCCTCAATCCACTCATTATGCTGCTACGGGCCTGATGACATAGATTTCATTGCTGAGTGATATTGCATTGTACGTAAGTACCACAACTTCTTTATCCATTTTTCACTTTCTGCGATATTGAACTTGTACCGTAAACCAGGTTCTTGTAAACAGAGCCGTCCCAACCTTTGGGGTGGCTGTGTCTTTTTGATTTTAATTTCCCTAAGCTATAGGACCATAAGTGGAAGTGCCCTAGGCTCTGTTGCTTTGCTTTTTAGATGTTTCAGGAACCACCATACACTTCTCCCGAGTGGCTGTTGGCAATTGACATCCCGCCCATCAGCATGACAAGGCTCCCAGTTCTCCATGGCCTGTCCTGCCTTTCTGGATTTTACACTTTTTTCAGATGGCCCTTTTGACCGGGGGGAAGTGAGACTTCATTGTAGTGCAGATTTCCTTTGCAAGCTTGCTTGGTTGGCCAAAAAGGGCGTATGCGTTTTTTCCTGAATATATTCAGGAAAAAACGCATACGCCCTTTTTGGCCAAGTGCATCATTGTGGACGTTCTGCCTCTTTTCCTATGCTTTAAATGCAATTCCAGTCTACCTCCTGAAATCGGTTTCCTGCAATTCTGCCCCGCTTTCAAGTCCTCTTGGCAGCCTTACTTCAGTATATTTTTGGACGATAGCTGTCATTTATAACTCTGCAGGTTTGTGAATTACAGTGCCCCTGAGCTCCTTTCTTCAAGTCGCTTTCTCGTGAGCTGGCCGCAACACCGCAGGATGGCTTCAGGCCCTAATCTGGTTCCGGCACGGCACGCTGAGCCTTTGGTTAATTCCTCTTCCTGGTGGGAAATGAGAGTTAAATTTGCCCGTCCAGACACCTCCAGCTGGTCTCTCAATGGTTCTCCCTATTACTGTTCATCTTCCACAGAAATTGCAAACTGGGCCAAACAGGAGGTTAAAGGCACTGACTCTCCAAGTCGGGAGAGTGTTAGTAAAGCGTCTGGCATGTTGCACCCGAGTACCAGGGAACGAAAAGTGAGACACATTTGAACATGTTTCTCGATCACATGGTGGATCATACTCTGGGTTCCACATGCATGTTTTAGCTGAAGGAAGTGTCCCTTAAACCTGGAGAGTTGAGTTTAAGTTGTCCCTTAAACCTGGGTACCATGCAATATGACTTCAAAGGTCTTCATTTGCTCACCGAACCTCACCAATATTATGAGCCCCAAGTGTCCAGCCTTATGTGTCACCCAGCTCTGGGTGTAGATGTGGTAAATGCAGGTTGCATCAGAAGCCTTGAATGAATTACTTAAGTATTTCTCTCTATTTCACTGTCATTGTGTTTTGTTTAAGAAATTTATTTTTATTATGGGATTTACCTGATTTTCACTGCTTTAATGCCGCTGTACACACTCTTGATTCTCTTACAGAGATATATAAATCCATAGGTTTTATGATTCTTACTAGTCAGGTATATTCCTAGGCGTTGAATATGGGGTGTTGAGTCCATTTCGTTGAGCAAGGAGTAGCTCTTGTCTATTCCATATTTGGCTTAAGGAACTTTATCTGTGCTCATTTCAATCTCTGGTTTTATGCAGCACCCCAACTCACCTTTCCCCTTAAGCAAGCATAAGTTGGTTTTCTAAATTTGAGACCCTGTTCTGTTTTGGAATTCAGTTCCTGTGTAGCCAAGTTTACATTCCGTGTATTAGTGATACCTTATGATGTTTCTTTTTCTGTGTGACTTATTTCAGTTAGATTCATCGTACTTAGTCCACTCATTATGCTGCTACGGGCCTGATGACATAGATTTCATTGCTGAGTGATATTGCATTGTACGTAAGTACCACAACTTCTTTATCCATTTTTCACTTTCTGTGATATTGAACTTGTACCGTATATGAGGTTCTTGTAAACAGAGCCATCCCAAACTTTGGGGTGGCTGTGTCTTTTTGATTTTAATTGCCCTAAACTATAGTACCATAAGTGGAAGTGCCCTAGGCTCTGTTGCTTTGTTTTTTAGATGTTTCAGGAAACACCAAACACTTCTCCAGAGTGGCTGTTGGCAATTTACATCCTGCCCATCAGCATAAGATGGCTCCCAGTTCTCCATGGCCTGTCCTGCCTTTATGGATTTTACACTTTTTTCAGATGGCCCTTTTGACCAGGGGGAATTGAGACTTCATTGTAGTGCAGATTTCCTTTGCAAGCTTGCTTGGTTGGCCAAAAAGGGCGTATGCGTTTTTTCCTGAATATATTCAGGAAAAAACGCATACGCCCTTTTTGGGCAAGTCAGGTTTTTGAATTGCAGTGGCCCTTAGCTCCATTTTTCAGCTCTTAGTTTTGTGATCTTGCCCCATAACCACAGGATTCCTTGAAGCCCTATTCTTCTTCTGGGGCACCTTGCTGTGCCTTTGGTTCATTCTTCTTACTGATGTGAAATTAGAGTGACATGTGCCCATTGAAACCGCTACAGCTAGTTTCTCACTGGTTCCCCCTATTCCCATTCATCCTCCGCACTAACTGAAGACTGTGCGATACCAGAACTTAAAGGCATTGACTCTCCATGTGGGGATGTTGTTAGTAAAGCGGCTGGAATGTCGATCCGGAGCCCCAGGAGAGGAAAAATGTGGTGCGTTTTAGAAACCTTTCCCGATCATATGGTATACCAGTCGCTGGGTTTCCCAAGCATGGTTTAGCTGTAGGAAGATTCCCTTCAACCTGGAGTGTTGGGACCCTTGGAATGAGTAGCATGAAGTATTGCATTAAACTTTCGGCAGTTGCTCACCGAAGCTCACCAATCCTCTCAGCCCCAAGTGTCCAGCCTTATGTCTTATCCAGCTGTGGGTTTATATGTGGTCAATCCAGGTTGCGTCACAGCCCCTGAGCGAATTCTGTAAGAATTTTTCTCTCTTTCATTGTTTCTGCGTTTTGTTTTTAAAATTTATTTCTATAATGGGGTTTAGCTCATTTTCACTGCTGTGTTTGTGCCGCTCTGCACACACTTGATTCCCTTATGGAGATATATCAATACATGGGTTTTAAGATTCTTATTACTCAGATATATTTCTCTGCGGTGTATAGGGTGTGTTGAGGCCAGTTCATTGAGCAAGGTGTAGATCTTGTCTAATACCTATTTGGTTTCTTGAACGGTATCTGTGCTAATTTCAAACTCTGGTTTTATGCATCACCCCACCTCTCCTTTCCCCTTAAGCTGACATAAGTGTGTTTTCTAAATGTGAGACACTGTTCTGTTCTGTAATTCATTTCTTGTGCAGCCATATTTACCCTCCCTCTATAAGTGATATCTTATGATATGTTTCTTTTTCTGTTTGACTTATTTCAAGTAGTATTATCGGACCTAAATCCACTCTTTATCCTTCTACTAGCCTTATTACATTGATTTCATGGTGAAGAGATATTCCATTGTACATAAGTACCACATCTTCTTTATCCATTGTTCTCTTTCCTGGGATATTTAAGGTGTACTGAAGTTGAGGTTCTTGTAAACAGAGTAGCCCTAAACTGTGGTGTGCTTGTGTCTTGTTGATTTTTAGACTTCCCTAGATATACTCCCATGATTGGAAGTGTCCTATGCTCTGTAGCTCTGTTTTTAGATGATTTAGGAACCACCATACACTTCTCCAGAGTGGCTCTCGGCAGTTCACACACTGCCCATCAGCGTATAAAGGCTCCCTGTTCTCCATGGCCTGTCCTGCATTTCTGGTTTTTACAATTTTTTAGGATGGCCCTTTTGACCGGTGGGAAATGAGACTTCTTTGTTGTGCACATTTGCATTGCTTGCTTGCTTCGTTGCCCATAAAGTGCGTATGCGTTTTTTCCTGGATATAATCAGGAAAAATCGCATACGCCCTTTTGGGCCAACTGCATCATTGTCGAAATTCTGCCGCTTTTCATGCGCGTTAAAGACGAGTCCAATCTATCTCTTGAAATCTGTTTCTTGCAATTCTGTCTTGCATTCAGATCCTCTTCTTTGCCTTACCTCAACATATTTTTGGACGTTAGTTTTCATTTATAACTCTGCAGGTTTGTGAATTGCAGTGACCCTGAGCTCCATGTTTTAAGTTGCTCTTTTGTGAGCTGGCCTCAAACGCGCAGGATTGCTTCAGGCCCTATTTTGGCTCCGGCGAGGCAGGCTGAGCCTTTTTTTAATTCTTATTCTTAATGGGAAATTAGAGTGATATGTGCCCGTCCAAACCCCTACAACTCTTCTCTCATTGGTTCCCCCTCTTCCCGTTCATCCTCCTCACAATTTGCAAAATGTGTGAAACAGAAGTTTAAATGTGCTGATTCTCCAAGTGGGGAGCTTCTAAGTAACGTGGCTGGAATGGTGAACAGGAGCACCAGGAGAGGATAAATGAGGTGCATTTTAGACACATCTCCCGATCCCATGGTGTACAGTCCTCTGGGTTTTCCATGCATGTTTTAGCTGTAGGAAGATCCCTTGAACCTGCAGATTTGGGACCCATTGAATGGGTACCAGGTAGTATTACTTTAAAGGGTGTGCATTTCCTCACCCAACCTCACATTTCTCTTAGCGCAAACAGTTTCCAGCCTTATGTCTCATCCTGCTGTGGGTCTAGATGTGTTCAATCCATGTTGCATCACCGTCCCTGAGGAAAAGTTGTAAGAGGTTTTCTCTGTCTCTCTGTCGTTTATTTTTTTCAATTTATTACTATATTGGTTACAGCTGATTTTCAAAGCTCTGTTTCTTGCTGCTGTACATCCACTTGATTCACGTACAGAGAGACATCAATAAATTCTTTTTCAGATTCTTACCAGTCGTATATATTCTTTTCCGGTGACTTGAGTGTGCTGAGTGCAGTTCTTTTAGCTACCGTGTAGGCCTTGTTGATTATCAGTTTGGTATTTGGAATGGTATCTTTGCTAATTTCAACCTCCTGGATGATGCCTCACCCCTCCCCACCTTTCCCGTTTAGCAGCCTTATGCGTGTTTTCTACATATTTGACTATGTTTTTGTTTTGTAATTTATTTCATGTGTAGCCATTTTGGATTCCACCTTTAAGTGATATCTTACGATATGTGTCTTCTTCTTTTTGAATTCTGTCACTTAGAATGATCATACGTAACTCCTCCGGAGTTGTTACAGCTGGCCATATTTCATTGATTTCCAGGCTGAATAATATTCCACTCTACCTAAGTACCACATCTCTATCCATTTTTTCCCTCCAGAGACATTTAAGTTATATCCTAGTCGAGGATCTTTTAAACAGAGAGGGGGTAAACATTGGGGTGCCTGTGTCCTCTCGATTTTTGTTTTTCCCAAGATATACGCCCATGAGTGCAAGTGCCCTATGCTCTGTAGCTCATTGTTTAGATGCTTTAGTAAACACAATACACTTCTCCAGAATGGCCGTTGGCAATATACATTTCCACTATAAGTCTCACAGGGCTCCCTCTTCTCCTTGCCCTGTCCTGCATTTCTGTTGTTTACGCTTTATGAGGATGGCTCTTCTGACTGATGCGAAGTGATGTCTTTTGTAGTATTGACTTCCAGTGCCCACCTGTTTGGTTGGCTAAAAAGGTGTACGCTCTTTTCTTGAATATATACACAAAAAAAACGCATACACCCTTTTTGGCCAACTGCAATGTTGGCAATGTTCAGCTCCTTTTCTTGTGCTTAATGGCGAGTCCTTTCTACCTCCTCAAATCCCTTTCCTGCCATTCTCCCTTGCTTACAAGTCCTTTTCTCTGACTTTCCTCAAGACATTTTTCAGTGATGGATATTTTCAACTCTGCAGTTTTGTGAATTTTACTGCCCCTGAGTTCTATTGTTCAACTTGTGTTTATGGGAACTGGCCACAAAGCAGCGGGATTTCCTCAAGCCCTATACTGTTTCCATGGGCAACCCTAGCCTTTGGTCAATTCGTCTTCCTGATTGGAAATTAGAGTGACATGTGCCTGTCTGAACACGTAGGACTTGTCTCTCATTGTTCCTCATCCTTCCGCTTCATCCTCTGGACAAATTCCAAACTGTACGCAACAGGATGTTGACAGTGCTGACATCTCCAAGTGGGGAGACTGTTAGTAAAGACGCTGGAGGGGTGAACCCGAGCACCAGGAGATGAGGAGATGAGATGCCTTTTCCAAACTCTTCCCGATCAGACGGTATACCATCCTCTGGGTGTGACAGACATGTTTTAGCAGTAGGAAGAGTCCCATTCATGTAAGGAGAACACCAGGGCTTTTTCAAAATCAGTGTCTCCCCGAAACCCAAACTGGGGAATTTTTTAAGCTACGGCTACACATATGTTCATTAAGGGCCTTGGGAAGTAGGCAGAGTCCAAACTTTAGATGATTGAAGTCTTCAGGGTCAGAAGCACTCACCACCAGCTTCCCTTAGGTTACACTTTAACTGTCATTGATAGATGATGTCAATAAAAATATCTATTCTTTTTCAGATTATTTCCCCTTATAGGTTATTGCAAAATGTTGAGTGTAGTTCCCTGTGCTATACAGTAGTTCCTTGTTGATGATCTATTTTATACATAGCAGTGTGTATGTGTTAATCCCAAACTGTTAATTTATCCCTCCTCCCACCTTTCCCCTTTGGTAATAATAAATTATAAGATTTTATACTTCTCAGAAATGGGGGAGCTGAAAGAGAGGTATCATTTTCAATGGAAAAGCATTTAAAACAAGATTGAAGGTTTAACCAAGATTATTAGATGTACATCCTTGGAAAGAAATCACTTCATTTCTCTAATATTGAGCTGACAAATAAGACAAACCTTTTCACTGAACTTGCTTATAATAAAGTGATGGAAATATCCAATGGAAGTGTTAGAAACATCTTATTTTACCCGAGCCTTATACACTGTTCTATGTTAACTACACTTTGGCTCACACATCTGTTCATTGAGGTTACAATAGTCTCAATTTCTGTTACTGATCCTCCAGAGTGGACCCCAACAAGTGTCCCCCTGCCCAGTGTCATTGGGGCCAACAGATCGAGACTGAGTTTGGTTCACAAGCAAAGGAAACTTTATATTTTGATCAGAGAATGGAGAGGTGAGAGCATGTACTACCCCGTGGGCTGTGGGCTGGGCTGCTGTGTAGAGATCCTGTCAGAGTCAGTGGGAGGGAGGGGGCGGAGCTCTCGAGGGCCGGGTTGGCTGTAGCTCAGGCTCTATATCGCGGAGTCTGCACTGGGCCCCAGGAGCTGAGGTGTCGACCCAGCCATTCTGCACTAGGAAATCTGGTCTGAAGTGCCGGGTGTGGAACCTCTGCATGCGGGACCCTAGGAGCACGTGAAATTAGACAAAGCACAAAGGATAAAAAAGGTTAGACTTGACTTTATTGCCCAGATTCTATTTTTATCTCCCAGGGATTTTTAATGGGCTTTGCTGGGGACAAACCCCCCCTCTGCCTTTTGTCCCGTTCCTCATTCTTGGAGTGCTGAGGGTGCAGACCCTTCTTCTGTAACTGCTGAGTGCTGAGTTGGGAGTCCTCATACCCTGGGGCGAGGGTCAGAGCTTCTCCCCAGCAGCCTCCAGGTGACGTTGATTGTCCCCAGGCCCCCTGCCTCCCTGCTCGTCCACCTGAGCAGCAGCATTGGAAGTGTTATAGATTCTAATGACCTTTAAGGGTCCAGGAAAGAGATGTGCAGAGACGCTGTGGGGGCCGGTTTCACCCCGCCCCACATTTGTTCGGCCACCTTAGGCCGACCGTTTCTGCCAGCCTAGATGCTCTGACCAGTAGTCTGCGCTTTCTTCAATTAGGCCCCTGAATTAACGTACAAACAGCACCAGGTGTCAGAGCCCTGCCCGCTCAACTCCCAGACAGTCCAGGGTCAGTGGTGATCAAGGACCATGATGGCCACTGAGTCAACAGCCTTTTGAAGTAAACAAGAGTCCAGCCGGTCTTACTGGCCACCATCATCACGGTGTCTGTAGGCTTTTCTATGGTGACAGTGTGATATACGGTTCCCCCGCCAAGATTATTAGCTCCCCTCTGGGTGCAGTAAGTCCGGCAAGCAGTAGTCTACTCTTTTGGGACACACTCTTGTTGTTTTATGAGAGAAACTCCAGGTCAAGTGATGTTCACACGAGTCGTCATGGTGCCCTGTTGCCCCCGGTTATCTCTCTGGATGTTGGAGTTGGAGGGCCTCCTCACTCGAGGTCGGTGTGCCCACGGAGCGAACCCTGCAACTTCAGGGCATGGTTGGTGGTTAGGATCACCACGTGGGGTCCTTTTCCCTTAGGAGGGAGGTGGCCTTTTGGGCTGCTGATTTCCAGGGTTTTAGATACCGCCAGTATCTTGGCCAGATGTGGCAGTGGGCCAAGCCCCTTGGTGACCATAGTTTATCCTACCTGGATGGCATTCTTGCATTGTTCCATTTCAAGTGGTCCCAGGTTTTGCACTAATTCTCCAATGGCGATTCACCTTTCACCGGGAATGTAAAGGTCAAAGGGTTTAGCTAAATTAGGGAGTTCCAGGGCAAGGGTCTGAATTGACTGCTCTTTCCATTCTTGAAAGGCCACTTCTGGATTCTATTCAAAAGGATCATCATCTTTTCCTTTCAGTGTTTCATATAGAGGCCCAGCTAGTAGACTGTAGTTAGGGATCCAGAAGCAGCAAACCCTGGCCTCCCCAGGAACCCCTAAGCTGTCTTCTAGTTTTAGAAAGGGGTAAGGCTGAAAATGGTTTCTTCCCTTTCCTGGGATGGACTTCTCCAACCTTCTGTGAGAATGAAGCCCAGGCAGGTCACGGCAGTCTGTGATATTTGAGCTTTTTCTTGGACAACTTCTATCCTTTATTGGCTTGGTAGTTCAGAGGCCTCCTTAGTAGGGCTGGCGATCAGAATGTCGTCTGCATATTGAAGGAGGGTTTCCTTTTCCAGAGGTAGAACTTTTAGGTCTTTAGCTAAGCTTTCCCCAAAGATGGGGTGGGAATTTTTGCACCCTTGGGGCCAGACGGCCCGGAAGTATTGTTTTAGTTGTATGTTGAGTCCTGCCACTCACAAGCCAAAATTTCTTGTGACTCTGGGACTAATGGAATACAAAAGAAGGCATCATTGAAGACTAATACAGAATACCATGTCCTGGTGGTTGGTAGAATGACCAGCAGGGTGTAGGAATTAGGAGCAACTGGAGGTATATCCTCGGTGGCTTCACTGACTGTCCTGACATCCTTTACCAGGTCCCCAGCAGCCCATGGGGCTCTCGTGGTCAGACCAATCCCAGAATATGGAGCTCACCTGGGCAGGTACCCCACCCCCACCCCAGGCCACAGGGCTCTCGTGGTCAGGCCCCTCCCAGGATACAGAGCTACCCTTGCAGGTACCGTGGCAGGGCTGGGCACACAGGAACCGTGCACATAGCCCTCATTGCAGAGCACCCCCAGCTCACCTGTCGCTCAGAGCTGACACAGAGCACCTCAGAGCAGGACTTGAACTAACAAACAGCAGCTGCGACAGGTCTGTGACCCTGGGCATCACTCCGTGAGGCCTCCCTCCACCTGGTCTTCCAGAGACTTCCACTGCACCCGGGGCACCAGGCCTCTGTCTCCAACCACCACCCACCCCTCCTCTCCCTGACTCCTGGGTTCCTCTCATTAGGAGAGGGTTTTCTTGAAGTTGTCTCCCACTCATGGGCCAGATAAAATGATTAGAAAACAAGCCAAAGCTGCAGCCCCTTGTCTATCCTGACTCTCAGGAGCCCACACCTGTTCCTTGGACCTGGCCGGTTCAGCAAGTTCCATTTTCTGCAACTGTGAGCCCCTGAGGGGTGATGATTGGCTGACCTGGGCAGCCTTACCGTGCCGGCCAGCCCTCCCCAGGTGTGCCTGGGTTGAGATCACTATAAATACCACTCCAGGCAGCAAGAGCCCCTGCAGCCGTGCCTGACGCCATTTTCTCTGCCCTGTCAGCAGTCTCGGGGCTGGGCTGGTGGGAGGGAGTGAGAGGCCACGGCTTTGTGGGTGGCCCAGTGTGAGTGGGGCTCTGCTGGACTTTCTGCAGCAGTTGCCAGGCTGCCACCTGCTAAAGAAGAAGATGTGTCACCCATACCTGCTGCTGGAATTTCTCCCTGGGCAGAGGTGAGGAAGGAAACAAGCAGTGGGGGCAGGGACAGGACGGGTATCTCAGGCAGGGAAATGGAAATCTTCCAGAAGAGCACCCAGGGCCAGGACCATCCTGGCTGGCCTGCAGGCACCAAGTCGGCCGGCATGCTGTCACTCGTGTGGCTCTATGGCCCTCCCTCTAGGCTTTCAAGTCCTTGTATATATTCAGGTGTTTTACCTGGGATGGGTGGGAATAGTTCAGCAGCAACTGGCCTGGGGCTCAGCTCACGTTTACTCACAGATGCCTCGGCACGGTCCCCAGCTTTGCAATGAGGACGCTTGTTGCGTGGGGGCTGCTGGCTGAATGGGAGACGATTCCCCACCACTGACCAACTTCAGAATTGTTTACAACTGGAGCAAGTGCCCTGATACGGTTTTCCTCTGTGGAACTGGTGGGTTCTGTGTTTTTTTTCTCTTTTTCGTTTTGGGTTCAAGGTAGATTTTATTCCTCTTTTTTGTATTTACAGATATAAGCATGGAAATAATTTATTCATATAAATACATGTATGTGAAGGGAATAATTGTTTTTTCTATTGTTTAAATTTTATTTCTTTTTAATTTTGAATTTTATTTTATATTTTTATACAGCAGGTTCTTATTGGTTATCTATTTTATACATATAAATGTATACATGCCAATCCCAGTCTCTCAACTCCTCCCACCACCCCCCCCAACAGCTTTCCCCCCTTGTTGTCCATACGTTTGTTGTCTACATCTGTTGCTCTATTTATGCCTTGCAAAATGGTTAATCTGTACAGGTTTTCTAGCTTCCACATATATGCATGAATATACAAGATTTGTTTTTCTCTTTCTGACTTACTTCACTCTGTATGACAGTCTCTAGATGCATCGACGTCTCTACAAATGACCCAATTTCATTCCTTTTCATGGCTTAGTAATATTCCATTTTATATACGTACCACGGCTTTATGCATTCGTCTGTCTGTGGGCATTTAGGTTGCTTCCATTACCTCGATATTGTAAATAGTGATGCAATGAACATTGCGGTGAATGTCTCTTTTTGATTTATGGTTTTGTCTGGGTATATGTCCAGTACTGGGATTGCTGTATCATATGGAATTCTATTGTTAGTTTCTTAAGAAATTCCATCTTGTTCTCCATAGTGACTGTATCAATTTATATTCCCAACAATAGTGGAAGAGGGTTCCTTTTCTCCACACCCTTTCCAGCATTTTTTGCTTGTAGATTTTCTATGATGCCTATTCTACCAGGTGTGAGGTGATACCTCATTGTTGAATCCATTTCGTTGAGCAAGGGGTAGGTCTTGTCTATTCCATATTTGTCTTATGGAACGGTATCTGTGTTAATTTCAAACTCTGGTTTAATGCAGCACCCCAACTCACCTTCCCCCTTAAGCAAGCATAAGTTAGTTTTCTAAACTTGAGACCCTGTTCTGTTTTGTAATTCAGTTCCTGTGTAGCCAAGGTTACATTCCGTGTATTAGTGATATCTTATGATGTTTCTTTTCCTGTGTGACTTATTTCAGTTAGAATCATCGTACCTGAATCCACTCATTATGCTGCTACGGGCCTGATGACATAGATTTCATTGCTGAGTGATATTGCATTGTACGTAAGTACCACAACTTCTTTATCCATTTTTCACTTTCTGCGATATTGAACTTGTACCGTAAACCAGGTTCTTGTAAACAGAGCCGTCCCAACCTTTGGGGTGGCTGTGTCTTTTGATTTTAATTTCCCTAATCTATAGGACCATAAGTGGAAGTGCCCTAGGCTCTGTGGCTTTGTTTTTTAGATGTTTCAGGAAACACCATACACTTCTCCCGAGTGGCTGTTGGCAATTTACATCCCGCCCATCAGCATAACAAGGCTCCCAGTTCTCCATGGCCTGTCCTGCCTTTCTGGATTTTACACTTTTTTCAGATGGCCCTTTTGAGCGGGGGGAAGTGAGACTTCATTGTAGTGCAGATTTCCTTTGCAAGCTTGCTTGGTTGGCCAAAAAGGGCGTATGCGTTTTTTCCTGAATATATTCAGGAAAAAACGCATACGCCCTTTTTGGCCAAGTGCATCATTGTGGACGTTCTGCCTCTTTTCCTATGCTTTCAATGCAATTCCTGTCTACCTCCTGAAATCGGTTTCCTGCAATTCTGCCCCGCTTTCAAGTCCTCTTGGCAGCCTTACTTCAGTATATTTTTGGACGATAGCTGTCATTTATAACTCTGCAGGTTTGTGAATTACAGTGCCCCTGAGCTCCTTTCTTCAACTCGCTTTCTCGTGAGCTGGCCGCAACACCGCAGGATGGCTTCAGGCCCTAATCTGGTTCCGGCACGGCACGCTGAGCCTTTGGTTAATTCCTCTTCCTGGTGGGAAATGAGAGTTCAATTTGCCCGTCCAGACACCTCCAGCTAGTCTCTCATTGGTTCTCCCTATTCCTGTTCATCTTCCGCAGAAATTGCAAACTGGGCCAAACAGGAGGTTAAAGGCACTGACTCTCCAAGTCGGGAGAGTGTTAGTAAAGCGTCTGGAATGTTGCACCCGAGTACCAGGGGACGAAAACTGACACATATTGGAACACGTCTCCCGATCACATGGTTGATCATACTCTGGGTTCCACATGCATGTTTTAGCTGAAGGAAGAATCCCTTAAACCTGGAGAGTTGAGACCCGTGGAATGGGTACCATGCAATATGACTTCAAAGGGTCTTCATTTGCTCACCGAACCTCTCCAGTCCTATCACTGCTGCGTTTATGCCCCTGTACACACCCTTGATTCTCTTTCAGAGACATAGCAATCCATAGGTTTTAAGATACTTCCTAGTCAGGTACACTCTTAGGCATTTAATATGGGGTGTTGAGTCCATTTCGTTGAGCAAGGAGTAGCTCTTGTCTATTCCATATTTGGCTTAAGGAACTTTATCTGTGCTCATTTCAATCTCTGGTTTTATGCAGCACCCCAACTCACCTTTCCCCTTAAGCAAGCATAAGTTGGTTTTCTAAATTTGAGACCCTGTTCTGTTTTGTAATTCAGTTCCTGTGTAGCCAAGGTTACATTCCGTGTATTAGTGATATCTTATGATGTTTCTTTTCCTGTGTGACTTATTTCAGTTAGAATCATCGTACCTGAATCCACTCATTATGCTGCTACGGGCCTGATGACATAGATTTCATTGCTGAGTGATACTGCATTGTACGTAAGTACCACAACTTCTTTATCCATTTTTCACTTTCTGCGATATTGAACTTGTACTGTAAACCAGGTTCTTGTAAACAGAGCCGTCCCAACCTTTGGGGTGGCTGTGTCTTTTGATTTTAAATTCCCTAAGCTATAGGACCATAAGTGGAAGTGCCCTAGGCTCTGTTGCTTTGTTTTTTAGATGTTTCAGGAAACACCATACACTTCTCCCGAGTGGCTGTTGGCAATTGACATCCCGCCCATCAGCATAACAAGGCTCCCAGTTCTCCATGGCCTGTCCTGCCTTTCTGGATTTTACACTTTTTTCAGATGGCCCTTTTGAGCGGGGGGAAGTGAGACTTCATTGTAGTGCAGATTTCCTTTGCAAGCTTGCTTGGTTGGCCAAAAAGGGCGTATGCGTTTTTTCCTGAATATATTCAGGAAAAAACGCATACGCCCTTTTTGGCCAAGTGCATCATTGTGGACGTTCTGCCTCTTTTCCTATGCTTTAAATGCAATTCCAGTCTACCTCCTGAAATCGGTTTCCTGCAATTCTGCCCCGCTTTCAAGTCCTCTTGGCAGCCTTACTTCAGTATATTTTTGGACGATAGCTGTCATTTATAACTCTGCAGGTTTGTGAATTACAGTGCCCCTGAGCTCCTTTCTTCAACTCGCTTTCTCGTGAGCTGGCCGCAACACCGCAGGATGGCTTCAGGCCCTAATCTGGTTCCGGCACGGCACGCTGAGCCTTTGGTTAATTCCTCTTCCTGGTGGGAAATGAGAGTTAAATTTGCCCGTCCAGACACCTCCAGCTAGTCTCTCATTGGTTCTCCCTATTCCTGTTCATCTTCCGCAGAAATTGCAAACTGGGCCAAACAGGAGGTTAAAGGCACTGACTCTCCAAGTCGGGAGAGTGTTAGTAAAGCCTCTGGAATGTTGCACCCGAGTACCAGGGGACGAAAACTGAGACGTATTGGAACACGTCTCCCGATCACACGGTTGATCATACTCTGGGTTCCACATGCATGTTTTAGCTGAAGGAAGAATACCTTAAACCTGGAGAGTTGAGACCCGTGGAATGGGTACCATGCAATATGACTTCAAAGGGTCTTCATTTGCTCACCGAACCTCTCCAATCCTATCACTGCTGCGTTTATGCCCCTGTACACACGCTTGATTCTCTTTCAGAGACATAGCAATCCATAGGTTTTAAGATACTTCCTAGTCAGGTACACTCTTAGGCATTTAATATGGGGTGTTGAGTCCATTTCGTTGAGCAAGGAGTAGCTCTTGTCTATTCCATATTTGGCTTAAGGAACTTTATCTGTGCTCATTTCAATCTCTGGTTTTATGCAGCACCCCAACTCACCTTTCCCCTTAAGCAAGCATAAGTTGGGTTTCTAAATTTGAGACCCTGTTCTGTTTTGTAATTCAGTTCCTGTGTAGCCAAGGTTACATTCCGTGTATTAGTGATATCTTATGATGTTTCTTTTCCTGTGTGACTTATTTCAGTTAGAATCATCATACCTGAATCCACTCATTATGCTGCTACGGGCCTGATGACATAGATTTCATTGCTGAGTGATACTGCATTGTACGTAAGTACCACAACTTCTTTATCCATTTTTCACTTTCTGCGATATTGAACTTGTACCGTAAACCAGGTTCTTGTAAACAGAGCCGTCCCAACCTTTGGGGTGGCTGTGTCTTTTGATTTTAATTTCCCTAAGCTATAGGACCATAAGTGGAAGTGCCCTAGGCTCTGTTGCTTTGTTTTTTAGATGTTTCAGGAACCACCATACACTTCTCCCGAGTGGCTGTTGGCAATTTACATCCCGCCCATCAGCATAACAAGGCTCCCAGTTCTCCATGCCTGTCCTGCCTTTCTGGATTTTACACTTTTTTCAGATGGCCCTTTTGACCGGGGGGAAGTGAGACTTCATTGTAGTGCAGATTTCCTTTGCAAGCTTGCTTGGTTGGCCAAAAAGGGCGTATGCGTTTTTTCCTGAATATATTCAGGAAAAAACGCATACGCCCTTTTTGGCCAAGTGCATCATTGTGGACGTTCTGCCTCTTTTCCTATGCTTTAAATGCAATTCCAGTCTACCTCCTGAAATCGGTTTCCTGCAATTCTGCCCCGCTTTCAAGTCCTCTTGGCAGCCTTACTTCAGTATATTTTTGGACGATAGCTGTCATTTATAACTCTGCAGGTTTGTGAATTACAGTGCCCCTGAGCTCCTTTCTTCAACTCGCTTTCTCGTGAGCTGGCCGCAACACCGCAGGATGGCTTCAGGCCCTAATCTGGTTCCGGCACGGCACGCTGAGCCTTTGGTTAATTCCTCTTCCTGGTGGGAAATGAGAGTTAAATTTGCCCGTCCAGACACCTCCAGCTAGTCTGTCATTGGTTCTCCCTATTCCTGTTCATCTTCCGCAGAAATTGCAAACTGGGCCAAACAGGAGGTTAAAGGCACTGACTCTCCAAGTCGGGAGAGTGTTAGTAAAGCGTCTGGAATGTTGCACCCGAGTACCAGGGGACGAAAACTGAGACATATTGGAACACGTCTCCCGATCACACGGTTGATCATACTCTGGGTTCCACATGCATGTTTTAGCTGAAGGAAGAATACCTTAAACCTGGAGAGTTGAGACCCGTGGAATGGGTACCATGCAATATGACTTCAAAGGGTCTTCATTTGCTCACCGAACCTCTCCAATCCTATCACTGCTGCGTTTATGCCCCTGTACACACGCTTGATTCTCTTTCAGAGACATAGCAATCCATAGGTTTTAAGATACTTCCTAGTCAGGTACACTCTTAGGCATTTAATATGGGGTGTTGAGTCCATTTCGTTGAGCAAGGAGTAGCTCTTGTCTATTCCATATTTGGCTTAAGGAACTTTATCTGTGCTCATTTCAATCTCTGGTTTTATGCAGCACCCCAACTCACCTTTCCCCTTAAGCAAGCATAAGTTGGTTTTCTAAATTTGAGACCCTGTTCTGTTTTGTAATTCAGTTCCTGTGTAGCCAAGGTTACATTCCGTGTATTAGTGATATCTTATGATGTTTCTTTTCCTGTGTGACTTATTTCAGTTAGAATCATCGTACCTGAATCCATTCATTATGCTGCTACGGGCCTGATGACATAGATTTCATTGCTGAGTGATACTGCATTGTACGTAAGTACCACAACTTCTTTATCCATTTTTCACTTTCTGCGATATTGAACTTGTACCGTAAACCAGGTTCTTGTAAACAGAGCCGTCCCAACCTTTGGGGTGGCTGTGTCTTTTGATTTTAATTTCCCTAAGCTATAGGACCATAAGTGGAAGTGCCCTAGGCTCTGTTGCTTTGTTTTTTAGATGTTTCAGGAAACACCATACACTTCTCCCGAGTGGCTGTTGGCAATTTACATCCCGCCCATCAGCATAACAAGGCTCCCAGTTCTCCATGGCCTGTCCTGCCTTTCTGGATTTCACACTTTTTTCAGATGGCCCTTTTGACCAGGGGGACGTGAGACTTCATTGTAGTGCAGATTTCCTTTGCAAGCTTGCTTGGTTGGCCAAAAAGGGCGTATGCGTTTTTTCCTGAATATATTCAGGAAAAAACGCATACGCCCTTTTTGGCCAAGTGCATCATTGTGGACGTTCTGCCTCTTTTCCTATGCTTTAAATGCAATTCCAGTCTACCTCCTGAAATCGGTTTCCTGCAATTCTGCCCCGCTTTCAAGTCCTCTTGGCAGCCTTACTTCAGTATATTTTTGGACGATAGCTGTCATTTATAACTCTGCAGGTTTGTGAATTACAGTGCCCCTGAGCTCCTTTCTTCAACTCGCTTTCTCGTGAGCTGGCCGCAACACCACAGGATGGCTTCAGGCCCTAATCTGGTTCCGGCACGGCACGCTGAGCCTTTGGTTAATTCCTCTTCCTGGTGGGAAATGAGAGTTAAATTTGCCCGTCCACACACCTCCAGCTAGTCTGTCATTGGTTCTCCCTATTCCTGTTCATCTTCCGCAGAAATTGCAAACTGGGCCAAACAGGAGGTTAAAGGCACTGACTCTCCAAGTCGGGAGAGTGTTAGTAAAGCGTCTGGAATGTTGCACCCGAGTACCAGGGGACGAAAACTGAGACATATTGGAACACGTCTCCCGATCACACGGTTGATCATACTCTGGGTTCCACATGCATGTTTTAGCTGAAGGAAGAATACCTTAAACCTGGAGAGTTGAGACCCGTGGAATGGGTTCCATGCAATATGACTTCAAAGGGTCTTCATTTGCTCACCGAACCTCTCCAGTCCTATCACTGCTGCGTTTATGCCCCTGTACACACACTTGATTCTCTTTCGGAGACATAGCAATCCATAGGTTTTAAGATACTTCCTAGTCAGGTACACTCTTAGGCATTTAATATGGGGTGTTGAGTCCATTTCGTTGAGCAAGGAGTAGCTCTTGTCTATTCCATATTTGGCTTAAGGAACTTTATCTGTGCTCATTTCAATCTCTGGTTTTATGCAGCACCCCAACTCACCTTTCCCCTTAAGCAAGCATAAGTTGGTTTTCCAAATTTGAGACCCTGTTCTGTTTTGTAATTCAGTTCCTGTGTAGCCAAGGTTACATTCCGTGTATTAGTGATATCTTATGATGTTTCTTTTTCTGTGTGACTTATTTCAGTTAGAATCATCATACCTGAATCCACTCATTATGCTGCTACGGGCCTGATGACATAGATTTCTTTGCTGAGTGATACTGCATTGTACGTAAGTACCACAACTTCTTTATCCATTTTTCACTTTCTGCGATATTGAACTTGTACCGTAAACCAGGTTCTTGTAAACAGAGCCGTCCCAACCTTTGGGGTGGCTGTGTCTTTTTGATTTTAATTTCCCTAAGCTATAGGACCATAAGTGGAAGTGCCCTAGGCTCTGTTGCTTTGTTTTTTAGATGTTTCAGGAAACACCATACACTTCTCCCGAGTGGCTGTTGGCAATTTACATCCCGCCCATCAGCATAACAAGGCTCCCAGTTCTCCATGGCCTGTCCTGCCTTTCTGGATTTCACACTTTTTTCAGATGGCCCTTTTGACCGGGGGGAAGTGAGACTTCATTGTAGTGCAGATTTCCTTTGCAAGCTTGCTTGGTTGGCCAAAAAGGGCGTATGCGTTTTTTCCTGAATATATTCAGGAAAAAACGCATACGCCCTTTTTGGCCAAGTGCATCATTGTGGACGTTCTGCCTCTTTTCCTATGCTTTAAATGCAATTCCAGTCTACCTCCTGAAATCGGTTTCCTGCAATTCTGCCCCGCTTTCAAGTCCTCTTGGCAGCCTTACTTCAGTATATTTTTGGACGATAGCTGTCATTTATAACTCTGCAGGTTTGTGAATTACAGTGCCCCTGAGCTCCTTTCTTCAACTCGCTTTCTCGTGAGCTGGCCGCAACACCGCAGGATGGCTTCAGGCCCTAATCTGGTTCCGGCACGGCACGCTGAGCCTTTGGTTAATTCCTCTTCCTGGTGGGAAATGAGAGTTAAATTTGCCCGTCCAGACACCTCCAGCTAGTCTGTCATTGGTTCTGCCTATTCCTGTTCATCTTCCGCAGAAATTGCAAACTGGGCCAAACAGGAGGTTAAAGGCACTGACTCTCCAAGTCGGGAGAGTGTTAGTAAAGCGTCTGGAATGTTGCACCCGAGTACCAGGGGACGAAAACTGAGACATATTGGAACACGTCTCCCGATCACACGGTTGATCATACTCTGGGTTCCACATGCATGTTTTAGCTGAAGGAAGAATACCTTAAACCTGGAGAGTTGAGACCCGTGGAATGGGTACCATGCAATATGACTTCAAAGGGTCTTCATTTGCTCACCGAACCTCTCCAATCCTATCACTGCTGCGTTTATGCCCCTGTACACACGCTTGATTCTCTTTCAGAGACATAGCAATCCATAGGTTTTAAGATACTTCCTAGTCAGGTACACTCTTAGGCATTTAATATGGGGTGTTGAGTCCATTTCGTTGAGCAAGGAGTAGCTCTTGTCTATTCCATATTTGGCTTAAGGAACTTTATCTGTGCTCATTTCAATCTCTGGTTTTATGCAGCACCCCAACTCACCTTTCCCCTTAAGCAAGCATAAGTTGGGTTTCTAAATTTGAGACCCTGTTCTGTTTTGTAATTCAGTTCCTGTGTAGCCAAGGTTACATTCCGTGTATTAGTGATATCTTATGATGTTTCTTTTCCTGTGTGACTTATTTCAGTTAGAATCATCATACCTGAATCCACTCATTATGCTGCTACGGGCCTGATGACATAGATTTCATTGCTGAGTGATACTGCATTGTACGTAAGTACCACAACTTCTTTATCCATTTTTCACTTTCTGCGATATTGAACTTGTACCGTAAACCAGGTTCTTGTAAACAGAGCCGTCCCAACCTTTGGGGTGGCTGTGTCTTTTGATTTTAATTTCCCTAAGCTATAGGACCATAAGTGGAAGTGCCCTAGGCTCTGTTGCTTTGTTTTTTAGATGTTTCAGGAACCACCATACACTTCTCCCGAGTGGCTGTTGGCAATTTACATCCCGCCCATCAGCATAACAAGGCTCCCAGTTCTCCATGGCCTGCCCTGCCTTTCTGGATTTTACACTTTTTTCAGATGGCCCTTTTGACCGGGGGGAAGTGAGACTTCATTGTAGTGCAGATTTCCTTTGCAAGCTTGCTTGGTTGGCCAAAAAGGGCGTATGCGTTTTTTCCTGAATATATTCAGGAAAAAACGCATACGCCCTTTTTGGCCAAGTGCATCATTGTGGACGTTCTGCCTCTTTTCCTATGCTTTAAATGCAATTCCAGTCTACCTCCTGAAATCGGTTTCCTGCAATTCTGCCCCGCTTTCAAGTCTTCTTGGCAGCCTTACTTCAGTATATTTTTGGACGATAGCTGTCATTTATAACTCTGCAGGTTTGTGAATTACAGTGCCCCTGAGCTCCTTTCTTCAAGTCGCTTTCTCGTGAGCTGGCCGCAACACCGCAGGATGGTTTCAGGCCCTAATCTGGTTCCGGCACGGCACGCTGAGCCTTTGGTTAATTCCTCTTCCTGGTGGGAAATGAGAGTTAAATTTGCCCGTCCAGACACCTCCAGCTAGTCTGTCATTGGTTCTCCCTATTCCTGTTCATCTTCCGCAGAAATTGCAAACTGGGCCAAACAGGAGGTTAAAGGCACTGACTCTCCAAGTCGGGAGAGTGTTAGTAAAGCGTCTGGAATGTTGCACCCGAGTACCAGGGGACGAAAACTGAGACATATTGGAACACGTCTCCCGATCACACGGTTGATCATACTCTGGGTTCCACATGCATGTTTTAGCTGAAGGAAGAATACCTTAAACCTGGAGAGTTGAGACCCGTGGAATGGGTACCATGCAATATGACTTCAAAGGGTCTTCATTTGCTCACCGAACCTCTCCAATCCTATCACTGCTGCGTTTATGCCCCTGTACACACGCTTGATTCTCTTTCAGAGACATAGCAATCCATAGGTTTTAAGATACTTCCTAGTCAGGTACACTCTTAGGCATTTAATATGGGGTGTTGAGTCCATTTCGTTGAGCAAGGAGTAGCTCTTGTCTATTCCATATTTGGCTTAAGGAACTTTATCTGTGCTCATTTCAATCTCTGGTTTTATGCAGCACCCCAACTCACCTTTCCCCTTAAGCAAGCATAAGTTGGTTTTCTAAATTTGAGACCCTGTTCTGTTTTGTAATTCAGTTCCTGTGTAGCCAAGGTTACATTCCGTGTATTAGTGATATCTTATGATGTTTCTTTTCCTGTGTGACTTATTTCAGTTAGAATCATCGTACCTGAATCCACTCATTATGCTGCTACGGGCCTGATGACATAGATTTCATTGCTGAGTGATACTGCATTGTACGTAAGTACCACAACTTCTTTATCCATTTTTCACTTTCTGCGATATTGAACTTGTACCGTAAACCAGGTTCTTGTAAACAGAGCCGTCCCAACCTTTGGGGTGGCTGTGTCTTTTGATTTTAATTTCCCTAAGCTATAGGACCATAAGTGGAAGTGCCCTAGGCTCTGTTGCTTTGTTTTTTAGATGTTTCAGGAAACACCATACACTTCTCCCGAGTGGCTGTTGGCAATTTACATCCCGCCCATCAGCATAACAAGGCTCCCAGTTCTCCATGGCCTGTCCTGCCTTTCTGGATTTCACACTTTTTTCAGATGGCCCTTTTGACCAGGGGGACGTGAGACTTCATTGTAGTGCAGATTTCCTTTGCAAGCTTGCTTGGTTGGCCAAAAAGGGCGTATGCGTTTTTTCCTGAATATATTCAGGAAAAAACGCATACGCCCTTTTTGGCCAAGTGCATCATTGTGGACGTTCTGCCTCTTTTCCTATGCTTTAAATGCAATTCCAGTCTACCTCCTGAAATCGGTTTCCTGCAATTCTGCCCCGCTTTCAAGTCCTCTTGGCAGCCTTACTTCAGTATATTTTTGGACGATAGCTGTCATTTATAACTCTGCAGGTTTGTGAATTACAGTGCCCCTGAGCTCCTTTCTTCAACTCGCTTTCTCGTGAGCTGGCCGCAACACCGCAGGATGGCTTCAGGCCCTAATCTGGTTCCGGCACGGCACGCTGAGCCTTTGGTTAATTCCTCTTCCTGGTGGGAAATGAGAGTTCAATTTGCCCGTCCAGACACCTCCAGCTAGTCTGTCATTGGTTCTGCCTATTCCTGTTCATCTTCCGCAGAAATTGCAAACTGGGCCAAACAGGAGGTTAAAGGCACTGACTCTCCAAGTCGGGAGAGTGTTAGTAAAGCGTCTGGAATGTTGCACCCGAGTACCAGGGGACGAAAACTGAGACATATTGGAACACGTCTCCCGATCACACGGTTGATCATACTCTGGGTTCCACATGCATGTTTTAGCTGAAGGAAGAATACCTTAAACCTGGAGAGTTGAGACCCGTGGAATGGGTACCATGCAATATGACTTCAAAGGGTCTTCATTTGCTCACCGAACCTCTCCAATCCTATCACTGCTGCGTTTATGCCCCTGTACACACACTTGATTCTCTTTCAGAGACATAGCAATCCATAGGTTTTAAGATACTTCCTAGTCAGGTACACTCTTAGGCATTTAATATGGGGTGTTGAGTCCATTTCGTTGAGCAAGGAGTAGCTCTTGTCTATTCCATATTTGGCTTTAGGAACTTTATCTGTGCTCATTTCAATCTCTGGTTTTATGCAGCACCCCAACTCACCTTTCCCCTTAAGAAAGCATAAGTTGGTTTTCTAAATTTGAGACCCTGTTCTGTTTTGTAATTCAGTTCCTGTGTAGCCAAGTTTACATTCCGTGTATTAGTGATATCTTATGATGTTTCTTTTTCTGAGTGACTTATTTCAGTTAGAATCATCATACCTGAATCCACTCATTATGCTGCTACAGGCCTGATGACATAGATTTCATTTCTGAGTGATACTGCATTGTACGTAAGTACCACAACTTCTTTATCCATTTTTCACTTTCTGCGATATTGAACTAGTACCGTAAACCAGGTTCTTGTAAACAGAGCCGTCCCAACCTTTGGGGTGGCTGTGTCTTTTTGATTTTAATTTCCCTAAGCTATAGGACCATAAGTGGAAGTGCCCTAGGCTCTGTTGCTTTGTTTTTTAGATGTTTCAGGAAACACCATACACTTCTCCCGAGTGGCTGTTGGCAATTGACATCCCGCCCATCAGCATAACAAGGCTCCCAGTTCTCCATGGCCTGTCCTGCCTTTCTGGATTTTACACTTTTTTCAGATGGCCCTTTTGACCGGGGGGAAGTGAGACTTCATTGTAGTGCAGATTTCCTTTGCAAGCTTGCTTGGTTGGCCAAAAAGGGCGTATGCGTTTTTTCCTGAATATATTCAGGAAAAAACGCATACGCCCTTTTTGGCCAAGTGCATCATTGTGGACGTTCTGCCTCTTTTCCTATGCTTTAAATGCAATTCCAGTCTACCTCCTGAAATCGGTTTCCTGCAATTCTGCCCCGCTTTCAAGTCCTCTTGGCAGCCTTACTTCAGTATATTTTTGGACGATAGCTGTCATTTATAACTCTGCAGGTTTGTGAATTACAGTGCCCCTGAGCTCCTTTCTTCAACTCGCTTTCTCGTGAGCTGGCCGCAACACCGCAGGATGGCTTCAGGCCCTAATCTGGTTCCGGCACGGCACGCTGAGCCTTTGGTTAATTCCTCTTCCTGGTGGGAAATGAGAGTTCAATTTGCCCGTCCAGACACCTCCAGCTAGTCTGTCATTGGTTCTGCCTATTCCTGTTCATCTTCCGCAGAAATTGCAAACTGGGCCAAACAGGAGGTTAAAGGCACTGACTCTCCAAGTCGGGAGAGTGTTAGTAAAGCGTCTGGAATGTTGCACCCGAGTACCAGGGGACGAAAACTGAGACATATTGGAACACGTCTCCCGATCACACGGTTGATCATACTCTGGGTTCCACATGCATGTTTTAGCTGAAGGAAGAATACCTTAAACCTGGAGAGTTGAGACCCGTGGAATGGGTACCATGCAATATGACTTCAAAGGGTCTTCATTTGCTCACCGAACCTCTCCAATCCTATCACTGCTGCGTTTATGCCCCTGTACACACACTTGATTCTCTTTCAGAGACATAGCAATCCATAGGTTTTAAGATACTTCCTAGTCAGGTACACTCTTAGGCATTTAATATGGGGTGTTGAGTCCATTTCGTTGAGCAAGGAGTAGCTCTTGTCTATTCCATATTTGGCTTTAGGAACTTTATCTGTGCTCATTTCAATCTCTGGTTTTATGCAGCACCCCAACTCACCTTTCCCCTTAAGCAAGCATAAGTTGGTTTTCTAAATTTGAGACCCTGTTCTGTTTTGTAATTCAGTTCCTGTGTAGCCAAGTTTACATTCCGTGTATTAGTGATATCTTATGATGTTTCTTTTTCTGTGTGACTTATTTCAGTTAGAATCATCGTACCTGAATCCACTCATTATGCTGCTACGGGCCTGATGACATAGATTTCATTGCTGAGTGATATTGCATTGTACGTAAGTACCACAACTTCTTTATCCATTTTTCACTTTCTGCGATATTGAACTTGTACCGTAAACCAGGTTCTTGTAAACAGAGCCGTCCCAACCTTTGGGGTGGCTGTGTCTTTTGATTTTAATTTCCCTAAGCTATAGGACCATAAGTGGAAGTGCCCTAGGCTCTGTTGCTTTGTTTTTTAGATGTTTCAGGAAACACCATACACTTCTCCCGAGTGGCTGTTGGCAATTTACATCCCGCCCATCAGCATAACAAGGCTCCCAGTTCTCCATGGCCTGTCCTGCCTTTCTGGATTTCACACTTTTTTCAGATGGCCCTTTTGACCAGGGGGACGTGAGACTTCATTGTAGTGCAGATTTCCTTTGCAAGCTTGCTTGGTTGGCCAAAAAGGGCGTATGCGTTTTTTCCTGAATATATTCAGGAAAAAACGCATACGCCCTTTTTGGCCAAGTGCATCATTGTGGACGTTCTGCCTCTTTTCCTATGCTTTCAATGCAATTCCAGTCTACCTCCTGAAATCGGTTTCCTGCAATTCTGCCCCGCTTTCAAGTCCTCTTGGCAGCCTTACTTCAGTATATTTTTGGACGATAGCTGTCATTTATAACTCTGCAGGTTTGTGAATTACAGTGCCCCTGAGCTCCTTTCTTCAACTCGCTTTCTCGTGAGCTGGCCGCAACACCGCAGGATGGCTTCAGGCCCTAATCTGGTTCCGGCACGGCACGCTGAGCCTTTGGTTAATTCCTCTTCCTGGTGGGAAATGAGAGTTCAATTTGCCCGTCCAGACACCTCCAGCTAGTCTGTCATTGGTTCTCCCTATTCCTGTTCATCTTCCGCAGAAATTGCAAACTGGGCCAAACAGGAGGTTAAAGGCACTGACTCTCCAAGTCGGGAGAGTGTTAGTAAAGCGTCTGGAATGTTGCACCCGAGTACCAGGGGACGAAAACTGAGACATATTGGAACACGTCTCCCGATCACACGGTTGATCATACTCTGGGTTCCACATGCATGTTTTAGCTGAAGGAAGAATACCTTAAACCTGGAGAGTTGAGACCCGTGGAATGGGTACCATGCAATATGACTTCAAAGGGTCTTCATTTGCTCACCGAACCTCTCCAATCCTATCACTGCTGCGTTTATGCCCCTGTACACACACTTGATTCTCTTTCGGAGACATAGCAATCCATAGGTTTTAAGATACTTCCTAGTCAGGTACACTCTTAGGCATTTAATATGGGGTGTTGAGTCCATTTCGTTGAGCAAGGAGTAGCTCTTGTCTATTCCATATTTGGCTTAAGGAACTTTATCTGTGCTCATTTCAATCTCTGGTTTTATGCAGCACCCCAACTCACCTTTCCCCTTAAGCAAGCATAAGTTGGTTTTCCAAATTTGAGACCCTGTTCTGTTTTGTAATTCAGTTCCTGTGTAGCCAAGGTTACATTCCGTGTATTAGTGATATCTTATGATGTTTCTTTTCCTGTGTGACTTATTTCAGTTAGAATCATCGTACCTGAATCCATTCATTATGCTGCTACGGGCCTGATGACATAGATTTCATTGCTGAGTGATACTGCATTGTACGTAAGTACCACAACTTCTTTATCCATTTTTCACTTTCTGCGATATTGAACTTGTACCGTAAACCAGGTTCTTGTAAACAGAGCCGTCCCAACCTTTGGGGTGGCTGTGTCTTTTGATTTTAATTTCCCTAAGCTATAGGACCATAAGTGGAAGTGCCCTAGGCTCTGTTGCTTTGTTTTTTAGATGTTTCAGGAAACACCATACACTTCTCCCGAGTGGCTGTTGGCAATTTACATCCCGCCCATCAGCATAACAAGGCTCCCAGTTCTCCATGGCCTGTCCTGCCTTTCTGGATTTCACACTTTTTTCAGATGGCCCTTTTGACCAGGGGGACGTGAGACTTCATTGTAGTGCAGATTTCCTTTGCAAGCTTGCTTGGTTGGCCAAAAAGGGCGTATGCGTTTTTTCCTGAATATATTCAGGAAAAAACGCATACGCCCTTTTTGGCCAAGTGCATCATTGTGGACGTTCTGCCTCTTTTCCTATGCTTTAAATGCAATTCCAGTCTACCTCCTGAAATCGGTTTCCTGCAATTCTGCCCCGCTTTCAAGTCCTCTTGGCAGCCTTACTTCAGTATATTTTTGGACGATAGCTGTCATTTATAACTCTGCAGGTTTGTGAATTACAGTGCCCCTGAGCTCCTTTCTTCAACTCGCTTTCTCGTGAGCTGGCCGCAACACCACAGGATGGCTTCAGGCCCTAATCTGGTTCCGGCACAGCACGCTGAGCCTTTGGTTAATTCCTCTTCCTGGTGGGAAATGAGAGTTAAATTTGCCCGTCCACACACCTCCAGCTAGTCTGTCATTGGTTCTCCCTATTCCTGTTCATCTTCCGCAGAAATTGCAAACTGGGCCAAACAGGAGGTTAAAGGCACTGACTCTCCAAGTCGGGAGAGTGTTAGTAAAGCGTCTGGAATGTTGCACCCGAGTACCAGGGGACGAAAACTGAGACATATTGGAACACGTCTCCCGATCACACGGTTGATCATACTCTGGGTTCCACATGCATGTTTTAGCTGAAGGAAGAATACCTTAAACCTGGAGAGTTGAGACCCGTGGAATGGGTTCCATGCAATATGACTTCAAAGGGTCTTCATTTGCTCACCGAACCTCTCCAGTCCTATCACTGCTGCGTTTATGCCCCTGTACACACACTTGATTCTCTTTCGGAGACATAGCAATCCATAGGTTTTAAGATACTTCCTAGTCAGGTACACTCTTAGGCATTTAATATGGGGTGTTGAGTCCATTTCGTTGAGCAAGGAGTAGCTCTTGTCTATTCCATATTTGGCTTAAGGAACTTTATCTGTGCTCATTTCAATCTCTGGTTTTATGCAGCACCCCAACTCACCTTTCCCCTTAAGCAAGCATAAGTTGGTTTTCCAAATTTGAGACCCTGTTCTGTTTTGTAATTCAGTTCCTGTGTAGCCAAGGTTACATTCCGTGTATTAGTGATATCTTATGATGTTTCTTTTTCTGTGTGACTTATTTCAGTTAGAATCATCATACCTGAATCCACTCATTATGCTGCTACGGGCCTGATGACATAGATTTCTTTGCTGAGTGATACTGCATTGTACGTAAGTACCACAACTTCTTTATCCATTTTTCACTTTCTGCGATATTGAACTTGTACCGTAAACCAGGTTCTTGTAAACAGAGCCGTCCCAACCTTTGGGGTGGCTGTGTCTTTTTGATTTTAATTTCCCTAAGCTATAGGACCATAAGTGGAAGTGCCCTAGGCTCTGTTGCTTTGTTTTTTAGATGTTTCAGGAAACACCATACACTTCTCCCGAGTGGCTGTTGGCAATTTACATCCCGCCCATCAGCATAACAAGGCTCCCAGTTCTCCATGGCCTGTCCTGCCTTTCTGGATTTCACACTTTTTTCAGATGGCCCTTTTGACCGGGGGGAAGTGAGACTTCATTGTAGTGCAGATTTCCTTTGCAAGCTTGCTTGGTTGGCCAAAAAGGGCGTATGCGTTTTTTCCTGAATATATTCAGGAAAAAACGCATACGCCCTTTTTGGCCAAGTGCATCATTGTGGACGTTCTGCCTCTTTTCCTATGCTTTAAATGCAATTCCAGTCTACCTCCTGAAATCGGTTTCCTGCAATTCTGCCCCGCTTTCAAGTCCTCTTGGCAGCCTTACTTCAGTATATTTTTGGACGATAGCTGTCATTTATAACTCTGCAGGTTTGTGAATTACAGTGCCCCTGAGCTCCTTTCTTCAACTCGCTTTCTCGTGAGCTGGCCGCAACACCGCAGGATGGCTTCAGGCCCTAATCTGGTTCCGGCACGGCACGCTGAGCCTTTGGTTAATTCCTCTTCCTGGTGGGAAATGAGAGTTAAATTTGCCCGTCCAGACACCTCCAGCTAGTCTGTCATTGGTTCTGCCTATTCCTGTTCATCTTCCGCAGAAATTGCAAACTGGGCCAAACAGGAGGTTAAAGGCACTGACTCTCCAAGTCGGGAGAGTGTTAGTAAAGCGTCTGGAATGTTGCACCCGAGTACCAGGGGACGAAAACTGAGACATATTGGAACACGTCTCCCGATCACACGGTTGATCATACTCTGGGTTCCACATGCATGTTTTAGCTGAAGGAAGAATACCTTAAACCTGGAGAGTTGAGACCCGTGGAATGGGTACCATGCAATATGACTTCAAAGGGTCTTCATTTGCTCACCGAACCTCTCCAATCCTATCACTGCTGCGTTTATGCCCCTGTACACACGCTTGATTCTCTTTCAGAGACATAGCAATCCATAGGTTTTAAGATACTTCCTAGTCAGGTACACTCTTAGGCATTTAATATGGGGTGTTGAGTCCATTTCGTTGAGCAAGGAGTAGCTCTTGTCTATTCCATATTTGGCTTAAGGAACTTTATCTGTGCTCATTTCAATCTCTGGTTTTATGCAGCACCCCAACTCACCTTTCCCCTTAAGCAAGCATAAGTTGGGTTTCTAAATTTGAGACCCTGTTCTGTTTTGTAATTCAGTTCCTGTGTAGCCAAGGTTACATTCCGTGTATTAGTGATATCTTATGATGTTTCTTTTCCTGTGTGACTTATTTCAGTTAGAATCATCATACCTGAATCCACTCATTATGCTGCTACGGGCCTGATGACATAGATTTCATTGCTGAGTGATACTGCATTGTACGTAAGTACCACAACTTCTTTATCCATTTTTCACTTTCTGCGATATTGAACTTGTACCGTAAACCAGGTTCTTGTAAACAGAGCCGTCCCAACCTTTGGGGTGGCTGTGTCTTTTGATTTTAATTTCCCTAAGCTATAGGACCATAAGTGGAAGTGCCCTAGGCTCTGTTGCTTTGTTTTTTAGATGTTTCAGGAAACACCATACACTTCTCCCGAGTGGCTGTTGGCAATTTACATCCCGCCCATCAGCATAACAAGGCTCCCAGTTCTCCATGGCCTGCCCTGCCTTTCTGGATTTTACACTTTTTTCAGATGGCCCTTTTGACCGGGGGGAAGTGAGACTTCATTGTAGTGCAGATTTCCTTTGCAAGCTTGCTTGGTTGGCCAAAAAGGGCGTATGCGTTTTTTCCTGAATATATTCAGGAAAAAACGCATACGCCCTTTTTGGCCAAGTGCATCATTGTGGACGTTCTGCCTCTTTTCCTATGCTTTAAATGCAATTCCAGTCTACCTCCTGAAATCGGTTTCCTGCAATTCTGCCCCGCTTTCAAGTCTTCTTGGCAGCCTTACTTCAGTATATTTTTGGACGATAGCTGTCATTTATAACTCTGCAGGTTTGTGAATTACAGTGCCCCTGAGCTCCTTTCTTCAAGTCGCTTTCTCGTGAGCTGGCCGCAACACCGCAGGATGGTTTCAGGCCCTAATCTGGTTCCGGCACGGCACGCTGAGCCTTTGGTTAATTCCTCTTCCTGGTGGGAAATGAGAGTTAAATTTGCCCGTCCAGACACCTCCAGCTAGTCTGTCATTGGTTCTCCCTATTCCTGTTCATCTTCCGCAGAAATTGCAAACTGGGCCAAACAGGAGGTTAAAGGCACTGACTCTCCAAGTCGGGAGAGTGTTAGTAAAGCGTCTGGAATGTTGCACCCGAGTACCAGGGGACGAAAACTGAGACATATTGGAACACGTCTCCCGATCACACGGTTGATCATACTCTGGGTTCCACATGCATGTTTTAGCTGAAGGAAGAATACCTTAAACCTGGAGAGTTGAGACCCGTGGAATGGGTACCATGCAATATGACTTCAAAGGGTCTTCATTTGCTCACCGAACCTCTCCAATCCTATCACTGCTGCGTTTATGCCCCTGTACACACGCTTGATTCTCTTTCAGAGACATAGCAATCCATAGGTTTTAAGATACTTCCTAGTCAGGTACACTCTTAGGCATTTAATATGGGGTGTTGAGTCCATTTCGTTGAGCAAGGAGTAGCTCTTGTCTATTCCATATTTGGCTTAAGGAACTTTATCTGTGCTCATTTCAATCTCTGGTTTTATGCAGCACCCCAACTCACCTTTCCCCTTAAGCAAGCATAAGTTGGTTTTCTAAATTTGAGACCCTGTTCTGTTTTGTAATTCAGTTCCTGTGTAGCCAAGGTTACATTCCGTGTATTAGTGATATCTTATGATGTTTATTTTCCTGTGTGACTTATTTCAGTTAGAATCATCGTACCTGAATCCACTCATTATGCTGCTACGGGCCTGATGACATAGATTTCATTGCTGAGTGATACTGCATTGTACGTAAGTACCACAACTTCTTTATCCATTTTTCACTTTCTGCGATATTGAACTTGTACCGTAAACCAGGTTCTTGTAAACAGAGCCGTCCCAACCTTTGGGGTGGCTGTGTCTTTTGATTTTAATTTCCCTAAGCTATAGGACCATAAGTGGAAGTGCCCTAGGCTCTGTTGCTTTGTTTTTTAGATGTTTCAGGAAACACCATACACTTCTCCCGAGTGGCTGTTGGCAATTTACATCCCGCCCATCAGCATAACAAGGCTCCCAGTTCTCCATGGCCTGTCCTGCCTTTCTGGATTTCACACTTTTTTCAGATGGCCCTTTTGACCAGGGGGACGTGAGACTTCATTGTAGTGCAGATTTCCTTTGCAAGCTTGCTTGGTTGGCCAAAAAGGGCGTATGCGTTTTTTCCTGAATATATTCAGGAAAAAACGCATACGCCCTTTTTGGCCAAGTGCATCATTGTGGACGTTCTGCCTCTTTTCCTATGCTTTAAATGCAATTCCAGTCTACCTCCTGAAATCGGTTTCCTGCAATTCTGCCCCGCTTTCAAGTCCTCTTGGCAGCCTTACTTCAGTATATTTTTGGACGATAGCTGTCATTTATAACTCTGCAGGTTTGTGAATTACAGTGCCCCTGAGCTCCTTTCTTCAACTCGCTTTCTCGTGAGCTGGCCGCAACACCGCAGGATGGCTTCAGGCCCTAATCTGGTTCCGGCACGGCACGCTGAGCCTTTGGTTAATTCCTCTTCCTGGTGGGAAATGAGTGTTCAATTTGCCCGTCCAGACACCTCCAGCTAGTCTGTCATTGGTTCTGCCTATTCCTGTTCATCTTCCGCAGAAATTGCAAACTGGGCCAAACAGGAGGTTAAAGGCACTGACTCTCCAAGTCGGGAGAGTGTTAGTAAAGCGTCTGGAATGTTGCACCCGAGTACCAGGGGACGAAAACTGAGACATATTGGAACACGTCTCCCGATCACACGGTTGATCATACTCTGGGTTCCACATGCATGTTTTAGCTGAAGGAAGAATACCTTAAACCTGGAGAGTTGAGACCCGTGGAATGGGTACCATGCAATATGACTTCAAAGGGTCTTCATTTGCTCACCGAACCTCTCCAATCCTATCACTGCTGCGTTTATGCCCCTGTACACACACTTGATTCTCTTTCAGAGACATAGCAATCCATAGGTTTTAAGATACTTCCTAGTCAGGTACACTCTTAGGCATTTAATATGGGGTGTTGAGTCCATTTCGTTGAGCAAGGAGTAGCTCTTGTCTATTCCATATTTGGCTTTAGGAACTTTATCTGTGCTCATTTCAATCTCTGGTTTTATGCAGCACCCCAACTCACCTTTCCCCTTAAGAAAGCATAAGTTTATTTTCTAAATTTGAGACCCTGTTCTGTTTTGTAATTCAGTTCCTGTGTAGCCAAGTTTACATTCCGTGTATTAGTGATATCTTATGATGTTTCTTTTTCTGAGTGACTTATTTCAGTTAGAATCATCATACCTGAATCCACTCATTATGCTGCTACAGGCCTGATGACATAGATTTCATTTCTGAGTGATACTGCATTGTACGTAAGTACCACAACTTCTTTATCCATTTTTCACTTTCTGCGATATTGAACTTGTACCGTAAACCAGGTTCTTGTAAACAGAGCCGTCCCAACCTTTGGGGTGGCTGTGTCTTTTTGATTTTAATTTCCCTAAGCTATAGGACCATAAGTGGAAGTGCCCTAGGCTCTGTTGCTTTGTTTTTTAGATGTTTCAGGAAACACCATACACTTCTCCCGAGTGGCTGTTGGCAATTTACATCCCGCCCATCAACATAACAAGGCTCCCAGTTCTCCATGGCCTGTCCTGCCTTTCTGGATTTTACACTTTTTTCAGATGGCCCTTTTGACCGGGGGGAAGTGAGACTTCATTGTAGTGCAGATTTCCTTTGCAAGCTTGCTTGGTTGGCCAAAAAGGGCGTATGCGTTTTTTCCTGAATATATTCAGGAAAAAACGCATACGCCCTTTTTGGCCAAGTGCATCATTGTGGACGTTCTGCCTCTTTTCCTATGCTTTAAATGCAATTCCAGTCTACCTCCTGAAATCGGTTTCCTGCAATTCTGCCCCGCTTTCAAGTCCTCTTGGCAGCCTTACTTCAGTATATTTTTGGACGATAGCTGTCATTTATAACTCTGCAGGTTTGTGAATTACAGTGCCCCTGAGCTCCTTTCTTCAACTCGCTTTCTCGTGAGCTGGCCGCAACACCGCAGGATGGCTTCAGGCCCTAATCTGGTTCCGGCACGGCACGCTGAGCCTTTGGTTAATTCCTCTTCCTGGTGGGAAATGAGAGTTCAATTTGCCCGTCCAGACACCTCCAGCTAGTCTGTCATTGGTTCTGCCTATTCCTGTTCATCTTCCGCAGAAATTGCAAACTGGGCCAAACAGGAGGTTAAAGGCACTGACTCTCCAAGTCGGGAGAGTGTTAGTAAAGCGTCTGGAATGTTGCACCCGAGTACCAGGGGACGAAAACTGAGACATATTGGAACACGTCTCCCGATCACACGGTTGATCATACTCTGGGTTCCACATGCATGTTTTAGCTGAAGGAAGAATACCTTAAACCTGGAGAGTTGAGACCCGTGGAATGGGTACCATGCAATATGACTTCAAAGGGTCTTCATTTGCTCACCGAACCTCTCCAATCCTATCACTGCTGCGTTTATGCCCCTGTACACACACTTGATTCTCTTTCAGAGACATAGCAATCCATAGGTTTTAAGATACTTCCTAGTCAGGTACACTCTTAGGCATTTAATATGGGGTGTTGAGTCCATTTCGTTGAGCAAGGAGTAGCTCTTGTCTATTCCATATTTGGCTTTAGGAACTTTATCTGTGCTCATTTCAATCTCTGGTTTTATGCAGCACCCCAACTCACCTTTCCCCTTAAGCAAGCATAAGTTGGTTTTCCAAATTTGAGACCCTGTTCTGTTTTGTAATTCAGTTCCTGTGTAGCCAAGGTTACATTCCGTGTATTAGTGATATCTTATGATGTTTCTTTTTCTGTGTGACTTATTTCAGTTAGAATCATCATACCTGAATCCACTCATTATGCTGCTACGGGCCTGATGACATAGATTTCATTTCTGAGTGATACTGCATTGTACGTAAGTACCACAACTTCTTTATCCATTTTTCACTTTCTGCGATATTGAACTTGTACCGTAAACCAGGTTCTTGTAAACAGAGCCGTCCCAACCTTTGGGGTGGCTGTGTCTTTTTGATTTTAATTTCCCTAAGCTATAGGACCATAAGTGGAAGTGCCCTAGGCTCTGTTGCTTTGTTTTTTAGATGTTTCAGGAAACACCATACACTTCTCCCGAGTGGCTGTTGGCAATTTACATCCCGCCCATCAGCATAACAAGGCTCCCAGTTCTCCATGGCCTGTCCTGCCTTTCTGGATTTCACACTTTTTTCAGATGGCCCTTTTGACCAGGGGGACGTGAGACTTCATTGTAGTGCAGATTTCCTTTGCAAGCTTGCTTGGTTGGCCAAAAAGGGCGTATGCGTTTTTTCCTGAATATATTCAGGAAAAAACGCATACGCCCTTTTTGGCCAAGTGCATCATTGTGGACGTTCTGCCTCTTTTCCTATGCTTTAAATGCAATTCCAGTCTACCTCCTGAAATCGGTTTCCTGCAATTCTGCCCCGCTTTCAAGTCCTCTTGGCAGCCTTACTTCAGTATATTTTTGGACGATAGCTGTCATTTATAACTCTGCAGGTTTGTGAATTACAGTGCCCCTGAGCTCCTTTCTTCAACTCGCTTTCTCGTGAGCTGGCCGCAACACCGCAGGATGGCTTCAGGCCCTAATCTGGTTCCGGCACGGCACGCTGAGCCTTTGGTTAATTCCTCTTCCTGGTGGGAAATGAGAGTTAAATTTGCCCGTCCAGACACCTCCAGCTAGTCTGTCATTGGTTCTGCCTATTCCTGTTCATCTTCCGCAGAAATTGCAAACTGGGCCAAACAGGAGGTTAAAGGCACTGACTCTCCAAGTCGGGAGAGTGTTAGTAAAGCGTCTGGAATGTTGCACCCGAGTACCAGGGGACGAAAACTGAGACATATTGGAACACGTCTCCCGATCACACGGTTGATCATACTCTGGGTTCCACATGCATGTTTTAGCTGAAGGAAGAATACCTTAAACCTGGAGAGTTGAGACCCGTGGAATGGGTACCATGCAATATGACTTCAAAGGGTCTTCATTTGCTCACCGAACCTCTCCAATCCTATCACTGCTGCGTTTATGCCCCTGTACACACACTTGATTCTCTTTCAGAGACATAGCAATCCATAGGTTTTAAGATACTTCCTAGTCAGGTACACTCTTAGGCATTTAATATGGGGTGTTGAGTCCATTTCGTTGAGCAAGGAGTAGCTCTTGTCTATTCCATATTTGGCTTTAGGAACTTTATCTGTGCTCATTTCAATCTCTGGTTTTATGCAGCACCCCAACTCACCTTTCCCCTTAAGAAAGCATAAGTTGGTTTTCTAAATTTGAGACCCTGTTCTGTTTTGTAATTCAGTTCCTGTGTAGCCAAGTTTACATTCCGTGTATTAGTGATATCTTATGATGTTTCTTTTTCTGAGTGACTTATTTCAGTTAGAATCATCATACCTGAATCCACTCATTATGCTGCTACAGGCCTGATGACATAGATTTCATTTCTGAGTGATACTGCATTGTACGTAAGTACCACAACTTCTTTATCCATTTTTCACTTTCTGCGATATTGAACTTGTACCGTAAACCAGGTTCTTGTAAACAGAGCCGTCCCAACCTTTGGGGTGGCTGTGTCTTTTTGATTTTAATTTCCCTAAGCTATAGGACCATAAGTGGAAGTGCCCTAGGCTCTGTTGCTTTGTTTTTTAGATGTTTCAGGAAACACCATACACTTCTCCCGAGTGGCTGTTGGCAATTTACATCCCGCCCATCAACATAACAAGGCTCCCAGTTCTCCATGGCCTGTCCTGCCTTTCTGGATTTTACACTTTTTTCAGATGGCCCTTTTGACCGGGGGGAAGTGAGACTTCATTGTAGTGCAGATTTCCTTTGCAAGCTTGCTTGGTTGGCCAAAAAGGGCGTATGCGTTTTTTCCTGAATATATTCAGGAAAAAACGCATACGCCCTTTTTGGCCAAGTGCATCATTGTGGACGTTCTGCCTCTTTTCCTATGCTTTAAATGCAATTCCAGTCTACCTCCTGAAATCGGTTTCCTGCAATTCTGCCCCGCTTTCAAGTCCTCTTGGCAGCCTTACTTCAGTATATTTTTGGACGATAGCTGTCATTTATAACTCTGCAGGTTTGTGAATTACAGTGCCCCTGAGCTCCTTTCTTCAACTCGCTTTCTCGTGAGCTGGCCGCAACACCGCAGGATGGCTTCAGGCCCTAATCTGGTTCCGGCACGGCACGCTGAGCCTTTGGTTAATTCCTCTTCCTGGTGGGAAATGAGAGTTCAATTTGCCCGTCCAGACACCTCCAGCTAGTCTGTCATTGGTTCTGCCTATTCCTGTTCATCTTCCGCAGAAATTGCAAACTGGGCCAAACAGGAGGTTAAAGGCACTGACTCTCCAAGTCGGGAGAGTGTTAGTAAAGCGTCTGGAATGTTGCACCCGAGTACCAGGGGACGAAAACTGAGACATATTGGAACACGTCTCCCGATCACACGGTTGATCATACTCTGGGTTCCACATGCATGTTTTAGCTGAAGGAAGAATACCTTAAACCTGGAGAGTTGAGACCCGTGGAATGGGTACCATGCAATATGACTTCAAAGGGTCTTCATTTGCTCACCGAACCTCTCCAATCCTATCACTGCTGCGTTTATGCCCCTGTACACACACTTGATTCTCTTTCAGAGACATAGCAATCCATAGGTTTTAAGATACTTCCTAGTCAGGTACACTCTTAGGCATTTAATATGGGGTGTTGAGTCCATTTCGTTGAGCAAGGAGTAGCTCTTGTCTATTCCATATTTGGCTTTAGGAACTTTATCTGTGCTCATTTCAATCTCTGGTTTTATGCAGCACCCCAACTCACCTTTCCCCTTAAGCAAGCATAAGTTGGTTTTCTAAATTTGAGACCCTGTTCTGTTTTGTAATTCAGTTCCTGTGTAGCCAAGTTTACATTCCGTGTATTAGTGATATCTTATGATGTTTCTTTTTCTGTGTGACTTATTTCAGTTAGAATCATCGTACCTGAATCCACTCATTATGCTGCTACGGGCCTGATGACATAGATTTCATTGCTGAGTGATATTGCATTGTACGTAAGTACCACAACTTCTTTATCCATTTTTCACTTTCTGCGATATTGAACTTGTACCGTAAACCAGGTTCTTGTAAACAGAGCCGTCCCAACCTTTGGGGTGGCTGTGTCTTTTGATTTTAATTTCCCTAAGCTATAGGACCATAAGTGGAAGTGCCCTAGGCTCTGTTGCTTTGTTTTTTAGATGTTTCAGGAAACACCATACACTTCTCCCGAGTGGCTGTTGGCAATTTACATCCCGCCCATCAGCATAACAAGGCTCCCAGTTCTCCATGGCCTGTCCTGCCTTTCTGGATTTCACACTTTTTTCAGATGGCCCTTTTGACCAGGGGGACGTGAGACTTCATTGTAGTGCAGATTTCCTTTGCAAGCTTGCTTGGTTGGCCAAAAAGGGCGTATGCGTTTTTTCCTGAATATATTCAGGAAAAAACGCATACGCCCTTTTTGGCCAAGTGCATCATTGTGGACGTTCTGCCTCTTTTCCTATGCTTTCAATGCAATTCCAGTCTACCTCCTGAAATCGGTTTCCTGCAATTCTGCCCCGCTTTCAAGTCCTCTTGGCAGCCTTACTTCAGTATATTTTTGGACGATAGCTGTCATTTATAACTCTGCAGGTTTGTGAATTACAGTGCCCCTGAGCTCCTTTCTTCAACTCGCTTTCTCGTGAGCTGGCCGCAACACCGCAGGATGGCTTCAGGCCCTAATCTGGTTCCGGCACGGCACGCTGAGCCTTTGGTTAATTCCTCTTCCTGGTGGGAAATGAGAGTTCAATTTGCCCGTCCAGACACCTCCAGCTAGTCTGTCATTGGTTCTGCCTATTCCTGTTCATCTTCCGCAGAAATTGCAAACTGGGCCAAACAGGAGGTTAAAGGCACTGACTCTCCAAGTCGGGAGAGTGTTAGTAAAGCGTCTGGAATGTTGCACCCGAGTACCAGGGGACGAAAACTGAGACATATTGGAACACGTCTCCCGATCACACGGTTGATCATACTCTGGGTTCCACATGCATGTTTTAGCTGAAGGAAGAATACCTTAAACCTGGAGAGTTGAGACCCGTGGAATGGGTACCATGCAATATGACTTCAAAGGGTCTTCATTTGCTCACCGAACCTCTCCAATCCTATCACTGCTGCGTTTATGCCCCTGTACACACACTTGATTCTCTTTCGGAGACATAGCAATCCATAGGTTTTAAGATACTTCCTAGTCAGGTACACTCTTAGGCATTTAATATGGGGTGTTGAGTCCATTTCGTTGAGCAAGGAGTAGCTCTTGTCTATTCCATATTTGGCTTAAGGAACTTTATCTGTGCTCATTTCAATCTCTGGTTTTATGCAGCACCCCAACTCACCTTTCCCCTTAAGCAAGCATAAGTTGGTTTTCCAAATTTGAGACCCTGTTCTGTTTTGTAATTCAGTTCCTGTGTAGCCAAGGTTACATTCCGTGTATTAGTGATATCTTATGATGTTTCTTTTTCTGTGTGACTTATTTCAGTTAGAATCATCATACCTGAATCCACTCATTATGCTGCTACGGGCCTGATGACATAGATTTCATTTCTGAGTGATACTGCATTGTACGTAAGTACCACAACTTCTTTATCCATTTTTCACTTTCTGCGATATTGAACTTGTACCGTAAACCAGGTTCTTGTAAACAGAGCCGTCCCAACCTTTGGGGTGGCTGTGTCTTTTTGATTTTAATTTCCCTAAGCTATAGGACCATAAGTGGAAGTGCCCTAGGCTCTGTTGCTTTGTTTTTTAGATGTTTCAGGAAACACCATACACTTCTCCCGAGTGGCTGTTGGCAATTTACATCCCGCCCATCAGCATAACAAGGCTCCCAGTTCTCCATGGCCTGTCCTGCCTTTCTGGATTTTACACTTTTTTCAGATGGCCCTTTGGACCGGGGGGAAGTGAGACTTCATTGTAGTGCAGATTTCCTTTGCAAGCTTGCTTGGTTGGCCAAAAAGGGCGTATGCGTTTTTTCCTGAATATATTCAGGAAAAAACGCATACGCCCTTTTTGGCCAAGTGCATCATTGTGGACGTTCTGCCTCTTTTCCTATGCTTTAAATGCAATTCCAGTCTACCTCCTGAAATCGGTTTCCTGCAATTCTGCCCCGCTTTCAAGTCCTCTTGGCAGCCTTACTTCAGTATATTTTTGGACGATAGCTGTCATTTATAACTCTGCAGGTTTGTGAATTACAGTGCCCCTGAGCTCCTTTCTTCAACTCGCTTTCTCGTGAGCTGGCCGCAACACCGCAGGATGGCTTCAGGCCCTAATCTGGTTCCGGCACGGCACGCTGAGCCTTTGGTTAATTCCTCTTCCTGGTGGGAAATGAGAGTTCAATTTGCCCGTCCAGACACCTCCAGCTAGTCTGTCATTGGTTCTGCCTATTCCTGTTCATCTTCCGCAGAAATTGCAAACTGGGCCAAACAGGAGGTTAAAGGCACTGACTCTCCAAGTCGGGAGAGTGTTAGTAAAGCGTCTGGAATGTTGCACCCGAGTACCAGGGGACGAAAACTGAGACATATTGGAACACGTCTCCCGATCACACGGTTGATCATACTCTGGGTTCCACATGCATGTTTTAGCTGAAGGAAGAATACCTTAAACCTGGAGAGTTGAGACCCGTGGAATGGGTACCATGCAATATGACTTCAAAGGGTCTTCATTTGCTCACCGAACCTCTCCAATCCTATCACTGCTGCGTTTATGCCCCTGTACACACACTTGATTCTCTTTCAGAGACATAGCAATCCATAGGTTTTAAGATACTTCCTAGTCAGGTACACTCTTAGGCATTTAATATGGGGTGTTGAGTCCATTTCGTTGAGCAAGGAGTAGCTCTTGTCTATTCCATATTTGGCTTTAGGAACTTTATCTGTGCTCATTTCAATCTCTGGTTTTATGCAGCACCCCAACTCACCTTTCCCCTTAAGCAAGCATAAGTTGGTTTTCTAAATTTGAGACCCTGTTCTGTTTTGTAATTCAGTTCCTGTGTAGCCAAGTTTACATTCCGTGTATTAGTGATATCTTATGATGTTTCTTTTTCTGTGTGACTTATTTCAGTTAGAATCATCGTACCTGAATCCACTCATTATGCTGCTACGGGCCTGATGACATAGATTTCATTGCTGAGTGATATTGCATTGTACGTAAGTACCACAACTTCTTTATCCATTTTTCACTTTCTGCGATATTGAACTTGTACCGTAAACCAGGTTCTTGTAAACAGAGCCGTCCCAACCTTTGGGGTGGCTGTGTCTTTTGATTTTAATTTCCCTAAGCTATAGGACCATAAGTGGAAGTGCCCTAGGCTCTGTTGCTTTGTTTTTTAGATGTTTCAGGAAACACCATACACTTCTCCCGAGTGGCTGTTGGCAATTTACATCCCGCCCATCAGCATAACAAGGCTCCCAGTTCTCCATGGCCTGTCCTGCCTTTCTGGATTTTACACTTTTTTCAGATGGCCCTTTCGACCGGGGGGAAGTGAGACTTCATTGTAGTGCAGATTTCCTTTGCAAGCTTGCTTGGTTGGCCAAAAAGGGCGTATGCGTTTTTTCCTGAATATATTCAGGAAAAAACGCATACGCCCTTTTTGGCCAAGTGCATCATTGTGGACGTTCTGCCTCTTTTCCTATGCTTTCAATGCAATTCCAGTCTACCTCCTGAAATCGGTTTCCTGCAATTCTGCCCCGCTTTCAAGTCCTCTTGGCAGCCTTACTTCAGTATATTTTTGGACGATAGCTGTCATTTATAACTCTGCAGGTTTGTGAATTACAGTGCCCCTGAGCTCCTTTCTTCAACTCGCTTTCTCGTGAGCTGGCCGCAACACCGCAGGATGGCTTCAGGCCCTAATCTGGTTCCGGCACGGCACGCTGAGCCTTTGGTTAATTCCTCTTCCTGGTGGGAAATGAGAGTTCAATTTGCCCGTCCAGACACCTCCAGCTAGTCTGTCATTGGTTCTGCCTATTCCTGTTCATCTTCCGCAGAAATTGCAAACTGGGCCAAACAGGAGGTTAAAGGCACTGACTCTCCAAGTCGGGAGAGTGTTAGTAAAGCGTCTGGAATGTTGCACCCGAGTACCAGGGGACGAAAACTGAGACATATTGGAACACGTCTCCCGATCACACGGTTGATCATACTCTGGGTTCCACATGCATGTTTTAGCTGAAGGAAGAATACCTTAAACCTGGAGAGTTGAGACCCGTGGAATGGGTACCATGCAATATGACTTCAAAGGGTCTTCATTTGCTCACCGAACCTCTCCAATCCTATCACTGCTGCGTTTATGCCCCTGTACACACACTTGATTCTCTTTCAGAGACATAGCAATCCATAGGTTTTAAGATACTTCCTAGTCAGGTACACTCTTAGGCATTTAATATGGGGTGTTGAGTCCATTTCGTTGAGCAAGGAGTAGCTCTTGTCTATTCCATATTTGGCTTAAGGAACTTTATCTGTGCTCATTTCAATCTCTGGTTTTATGCAGCACCCCAACTCACCTTTCCCCTTAAGAAAGCATAAGTTGGTTTTCTAAATTTGAGACCCTGTTCTGTTTTGTAATTCAGTTCCTGTGTAGCCAAGGTTACATTCCGTGTATTAGTGATATCTTATGATGTTTCTTTTCCTGTGTGACTTATTTCAGTTAGAATCATCGTACCTGAATCCACTCATTATGCTGCTACGGGCCTGATGACATAGATTTCATTGCTGAGTGATACTGCATTGTACGTAAGTACCACAACTTCTTTATCCATTTTTCACTTTCTGCGATATTGAACTTGTACCGTAAACCAGGTTCTTGTAAACAGAGCCGTCCCAACCTTTGGGGTGGCTGTGTCTTTTGATTTTAATTTCCCTAAGCTATAGGACCATAAGTGGAAGTGCCCTAGGCTCTGTTGCTTTGTTTTTTAGATGTTTCAGGAAACACCATACACTTCTCCCGAGTGGCTGTTGGCAATTTACATCCCGCCCATCAGCATAACAAGGCTCCCAGTTCTCCATGGCCTGTCCTGCCTTTCTGGATTTTACACTTTTTTCAGATGTCCCTTTGGACCGGGGGGAAGTGAGACTTCATTGTAGTGCAGATTTCCTTTGCAAGCTTGCTTGGTTGGCCAAAAAGGGCGTATGCGTTTTTTCCTGAATATATTCAGGAAAAAACGCATACGCCCTTTTTGGCCAAGTGCATCATTGTGGACGTTCTGCCTCTTTTCCTATGCTTTAAATGCAATTCCAGTCTACCTCCTGAAATCGGTTTCCTGCAATTCTGCCCCGCTTTCAAGTCCTCTTGGCAGCCTTACTTCAGTATATTTTTGGACGATAGCTGTCATTTATAACTCTGCAGGTTTGTGAATTACAGTGCCCCTGAGCTCCTTTCTTCAACTCGCTTTCTCGTGAGCTGGCCGCAACACCGCAGGATGGCTTCAGGCCCTAATCTGGTTCCGGCACGGCACGCTGAGCCTTTGGTTAATTCCTCTTCCTGGTGGGAAATGAGAGTTCAATTTGCCCGTCCAGACACCTCCAGCTAGTCTGTCATTGGTTCTGCCTATTCCTGTTCATCTTCCGCAGAAATTGCAAACTGGGCCAAACAGGAGGTTAAAGGCACTGACTCTCCAAGTCGGGAGAGTGTTAGTAAAGCGTCTGGAATGTTGCACCCGAGTACCAGGGGACGAAAACTGAGACATATTGGAACACGTCTCCCGATCACACGGTTGATCATACTCTGGGTTCCACATGCATGTTTTAGCTGAAGGAAGAATACCTTAAACCTGGAGAGTTGAGACCCGTGGAATGGGTACCATGCAATATGACTTCAAAGGGTCTTCATTTGCTCACCGAACCTCTCCAATCCTATCACTGCTGCGTTTATGCCCCTGTACACACACTTGATTCTCTTTCAGAGACATAGCAATCCATAGGTTTTAAGATACTTCCTAGTCAGGTACACTCTTAGGCATTTAATATGGGGTGTTGAGTCCATTTCGTTGAGCAAGGAGTAGCTCTTGTCTATTCCATATTTGGCTTAAGGAACTTTATCTGTGCTCATTTCAATCTCTGGTTTTATGCAGCACCCCAACTCACCTTTCCCCTTAAGCAAGCATAATTTGGGTTTCTAAATTTGAGACCCTGTTCTGTTTTGTAATTCAGTTCCTGTGTAGCCAAGGTTACATTCCGTGTATTAGTGATATCTTATGATGTTTCTTTTCCTGTGTGACTTATTTCAGTTAGAATCATCATACCTGAATGAACTCATTATGCTGCTACGGGGCTGATGACATAGATTTCATTGCTGAGTGATATTGCATTGTACGTAAGTACCACAACTTCTTTATCCATTTTTCACTTTCTGCGATATTGAACTTGTACCGTAAACCAGGTTCTTGTAAACAGAGCCGTCCCAACCTTTGGGGTGGCTGTGTCTTTTGATTTTAATTTCCCTAAGCTATAGGACCATAAGTGGAAGTGCCCTAGGCTCTGTTGCTTTGTTTTTTAGATGTTTCAGGAAACACCATACACTTCTCCCGAGTGGCTGTTGGCAATTTACATCCCTCCCATCAGCGTAACAAGGCTCCCAGTTCTCCATGGCCTGTCCTGCCTTTCTGGATTTTACACTTTTTTCAGATGGCCCTTTGGACCGGGGGGAAGTGAGACTTCATTGTAGTGCAGATTTCCTTTGCAAGCTTGCTTGGTTGGCCAAAAAGGGCGTATGCGTTTTTTCCTGAATATATTCAGGAAAAAACGCATACGCCCTTTTTGGCCAAGTGCATCATTGTGGACGTTCTGCCTCTTTTCCTATGCTTTCAATGCAATTCCAGTCTACCTCCTGAAATCGGTTTCCTGCAATTCTGCCCCGCTTTCAAGTCCTCTTGGCAGCCTTACTTCAGTATATTTTTGGACGATAGCTGTCATTTATAACTCTGCAGGTTTGTGAATTACAGTGCCCCTGAGCTCCTTTCTTCAACTCGCTTTCTCGTGAGCTGGCCGCAACACCGCAGGATGGCTTCAGGCCCTAATCTGGTTCCGGCACGGCACGCTGAGCCTTTGGTTAATTCCTCTTCCTGGTGGGAAATGAGAGTTCAATTTGCCCGTCCAGACACCTCCAGCTAGTCTGTCATTGGTTCTGCCTATTCCTGTTCAACTTCCGCAGAAATTGCAAACTGGGCCAAACAGGAGGTTAAAGGCACTGACTCTCCAAGTCGGGAGAGTGTTAGTAAAGCGTCTGGAATGTTGCACCCGAGTACCAGGGGACGAAAACTGAGACATATTGGAACACGTCTCCCGATCACACGGTTGATCATACTCTGGGTTCCACATGCATGTTTTAGCTGAAGGAAGAATACCTTAAACCTGGAGAGTTGAGACCCGTGGAATGGGTACCATGCAATATGACTTCAAAGGGTCTTCATTTGCTCACCGAACCTCTCCAATCCTATCACTGCTGCGTTTATGCCCCTGTACACACACTTGATTCTCTTTCAGACACATAGCAATCCATAGGTTTTAAGATACTTCCTAGTCAGGTACACTCTTAGGCATTTAATATGGGGTGTTGAGTCCATTTCGTTGAGCAAGGAGTAGCTCTTGTCTATTCCATATTTGGCTTAAGGAACTTTATCTGTGCTCATTTCAATCTCTGGTTTTATGCAGCACCCCAACTCACCTTTCCCCTTAAGAAAGCATAAGTTGGTTTTCTAAATTTGAGACCCTGTTCTGTTTTGTAATTCAGTTCCTGTGTAGCCAAGTTTACATTCCGTGTATTAGTGATATCTTATGATGTTTCTTTTTCTGTGTGACTTATTTCAGTTAGAATCATCGTACCTGAATCCACTCATTATGCTGCTACGGGCCTGATGACATAGATTTCATTGCTGAGTGATATTGCATTGTACGTAAGTACCACAACTTCTTTATCCATTTTTCACTTTCTGCGATATTGAACTTGTACCGTAAACCAGGTTCTTGTAAACAGAGCCGTCCCAACCTTTGGGGTGGCTGTGTCTTTTGATTTTAATTTCCCTAAGCTATAGGACCATAAGTGGAAGTGCCCTAGGCTCTGTTGCTTTGTTTTTTAGATGTTTCAGGAAACACCATACACTTCTCCCGAGTGGCTGTTGGCAATTTACATCCCGCCCATCAGCATAACAAGGCTCCCAGTTCTCCATGGCCTGTCCTGCCTTTCTGGATTTTACACTTTTTTCAGATGGCCCTTTGGACCGGGGGGAAGTGAGACTTCATTGTAGTGCAGATTTCCTTTGCAAGCTTGCTTGGTTGGCCAAAAAGGGCGTATGCGTTTTTTCCTGAATATATTCAGGAAAAAACGCATACGCCCTTTTTGGCCAAGTGCATCATTGTGGACGTTCTGCCTCTTTTCCTATGCTTTCAATGCAATTCCAGTCTACCTCCTGAAATCGGTTTCCTGCAATTCTGCCCCGCTTTCAAGTCCTCTTGGCAGCCTTACTTCAGTATATTTTTGGACGATAGCTGTCATTTATAACTCTGCAGGTTTGTGAATTACAGTGCCCCTGAGCTCCTTTCTTCAACTCGCTTTCTCGTGAGCTGGCCGCAACACCGCAGGATGGCTTCAGGCCCTAATCTGGTTCCGGCACGGCACGCTGAGCCTTTGGTTAATTCCTCTTCCTGGTGGGAAATGAGAGTTCAATTTGCCCGTCCAGACACCTCCAGCTAGTCTGTCATTGGTTCTGCCTATTCCTGTTCATCTTCCGCAGAAATTGCAAACTGGGCCAAACAGGAGGTTAAAGGCACTGACTCTCCAAGTCGGGAGAGTGTTAGTAAAGCGTCTGGAATGTTGCACCCGAGTACCAGGGGACGAAAACTGAGACATATTGGAACACGTCTCCCGATCACACGGTTGATCATACTCTGGGTTCCACATGCATGTTTTAGCTGAAGGAAGAATACCTTAAACCTGGAGAGTTGAGACCCGTGGAATGGGTACCATGCAATATGACTTCAAAGGGTCTTCATTTGCTCACCGAACCTCTCCAATCCTATCACTGCTGCGTTTATGCCCCTGTACACACACTTGATTCTCTTTCAGAGACATAGCAATCCATAGGTTTTAAGATACTTCCTAGTCAGGTACACTCTTAGGCATTTAATATGGGGTGTTGAGTCCATTTCGTTGAGCAAGGAGTAGCTCTTGTCTATTCCATATTTGGCTTAAGGAACTTTATCTGTGCTCATTTCAATCTCTGGTTTTATGCAGCACCCCAACTCACCTTTCCCCTTAAGCAAGCATAATTTGGGTTTCTAAATTTGAGACCCTGTTCTGTTTTGTAATTCAGTTCCTGTGTAGCCAAGGTTACATTCCGTGTATTAGTGATATCTTATGATGTTTCTTTTCCTGTGTGACTTATTTCAGTTAGCATCATCATACCTGAATGAACTCATTATGCTGCTATGGGGCTGATGACATAGATTTCATTGCTGAGTGATATTGCATTGTACGTAAGTACCACAACTTCTTTATCCATTTTTCACTTTCTGCGATATTGAACTTGTACCGTAAACCAGGTTCTTGTAAACAGAGCCGTCCCAACCTTTGGGGTGGCTGTGTCTTTTGATTTTAATTTCCCTAAGCTATAGGACCATAAGTGGAAGTGCCCTAGGCTCTGTTGCTTTGTTTTTTAGATGTTTCAGGAAACACCATACACTTCTCCCGAGTGGCTGTTGGCAATTTACATCCCTCCCATCAGCGTAACAAGGCTCCCAGTTCTCCATGGCCTGTCCTGCCTTTCTGGATTTTACACTTTTTTCAGATGGCCCTTTTGACCGGGGGGAAGTGAGACTTCATTGTAGTGCAGATTTCCTTTGCAAGCTTGCTTGGTTGGCCAAAAAGGGCGTATGCGTTTTTTCCTGAATATATTCAGGAAAAAACGCATACGCCCTTTTTGGCCAAGTGCATCATTGTGGACGTTCTGCCTCTTTTCCTATGCTTTCAATGCAATTCCAGTCTACCTCCTGAAATCGGTTTCCTGCAATTCTGCCCCGCTTTCAAGTCCTCTTGGCAGCCTTACTTCAGTATATTTTTGGACGATAGCTGTCATTTATAACTCTGCAGGTTTGTGAATTACAGTGCCCCTGAGCTCCTTTCTTCAACTCGCTTTCTCGTGAGCTGGCCGCAACACCGCAGGATGGCTTCAGGCCCTAATCTGGTTCCGGCACGGCACGCTGAGCCTTTGGTTAATTCCTCTTCCTGGTGGGAAATGAGAGTTCAATTTGCCCGTCCAGACACCTCCAGCTAGTCTGTCATTGGTTCTGCCTATTCCTGTTCATCTTCCGCAGAAATTGCAAACTGGGCCAAACAGGAGGTTAAAGGCACTGACTCTCCAAGTCGGGAGAGTGTTAGTAAAGCGTCTGGAATGTTGCACCCGAGTACCAGGGGACGAAAACTGAGACATATTGGAACACGTCTCCCGATCACACGGTTGATCATACTCTGGGTTCCACATGCATGTTTTAGCTGAAGGAAGAATACCTTAAACCTGGAGAGTTGAGACCCGTGGAATGGGTACCATGCAATATGACTTCAAAGGGTCTTCATTTGCTCACCGAACCTCTCCAATCCTATCACTGCTGCGTTTATGCCCCTGTACACACACTTGATTCTCTTTCAGACACATAGCAATCCATAGGTTTTAAGATACTTCCTAGTCAGGTACACTCTTAGGCATTTAATATGGGGTGTTGAGTCCATTTCGTTGAGCAAGGAGTAGCTCTTGTCTATTCCATATTTGGCTTAAGGAACTTTATCTGTGCTCATTTCAATCTCTGGTTTTATGCAGCACCCCAACTCACCTTTCCCCTTAAGAAAGCATAAGTTGGTTTTCTAAATTTGAGACCCTGTTCTGTTTTGTAATTCAGTTCCTGTGTAGCCAAGTTTACATTCCGTGTATTAGTGATATCTTATGATGTTTCTTTTTCTGTGTGACTTATTTCAGTTAGAATCATCGTACCTGAATCCACTCATTATGCTGCTACGGGCCTGATGACATAGATTTCATTGCTGAGTGATACTGCATTGTACGTAAGTACCACAACTTCTTTATCCATTTTTCACTTTCTGCGATATTGAACTTGTACCGTAAACCAGGTTCTTGTAAACAGAGCCGTCCCAACCTTTGGGGTGGCTGTGTCTTTTGATTTTAATTTCCCTAAGCTATAGGACCATAAGTGGAAGTGCCCTAGGCTCTGTTGCTTTGTTTTTTAGATGTTTCAGGAAACACCATACACTTCTCCCGAGTGGCTGTTGGCAATTTACATCCCGCCCATCAGCATAACAAGGCTCCCAGTTCTCCATGGCCTGTCCTGCCTTTCTGGATTTTACACTTTTTTCAGATGGCCCTTTGGACCGGGGGGAAGTGAGACTTCATTGTAGTGCAGATTTCCTTTGCAAGCTTGCTTGGTTGGCCAAAAAGGGCGTATGCGTTTTTTCCTGAATATATTCAGGAAAAAACGCATACGCCCTTTTTGGCCAAGTGCATCATTGTGGACGTTCTGCCTCTTTTCCTATGCTTTCAATGCAATTCCAGTCTACCTCCTGAAATCGGTTTCCTGCAATTCTGCCCCGCTTTCAAGTCCTCTTGGCAGCCTTACTTCAGTATATTTTTGGACGATAGCTGTCATTTATAACTCTGCAGGTTTGTGAATTACAGTGCCCCTGAGCTCCTTTCTTCAACTCGCTTTCTCGTGAGCTGGCCGCAACACCGCAGGATGGCTTCAGGCCCTAATCTGGTTCCGGCACGGCACGCTGAGCCTTTGGTTAATTCCTCTTCCTGGTGGGAAATGAGAGTTAAATTTGCCCGTCCAGACACCTCCAGCTAGTCTGTCATTGGTTCTGCCTATTCCTGTTCATCTTCCGCAGAAATTGCAAACTGGGCCAAACAGGAGGTTAAAGGCACTGACTCTCCAAGTCGGGAGAGTGTTAGTAAAGCGTCTGGAATGTTGCACCCGAGTACCAGGGGACGAAAACTGAGACATATTGGAACACGTCTCCCGATCACACGGTTGATCATACTCTGGGTTCCACATGCATGTTTTAGCTGAAGGAAGAATACCTTAAACCTGGAGAGTTGAGACCCGTGGAATGGGTACCATGCAATATGACTTCAAAGGGTCTTCATTTGCTCACCGAACCTCTCCAATCCTATCACTGCTGCGTTTATGCCCCTGTACACACACTTGATTCTCTTTCAGAGACATAGCAATCCATAGGTTTTAAGATACTTCCTAGTCAGGTACACTCTTAGGCATTTAATATGGGGTGTTGAGTCCATTTCGTTGAGCAAGGAGTAGCTCTTGTCTATTCCATATTTGGCTTAAGGAACTTTATCTGTGCTCATTTCAATCTCTGGTTTTATGCAGCACCCCAACTCACCTTTCCCCTTAAGCAAGCATAATTTGGGTTTCTAAATTTGAGACCCTGTTCTGTTTTGTAATTCAGTTCCTGTGTAGCCAAGGTTACATTCCGTGTATTAGTGATATCTTATGATGTTTCTTTTCCTGTGTGACTTATTTCAGTTAGAATCATCATACCTGAATGAACTCATTATGCTGCTACGGGGCTGATGACATAGATTTCATTGCTGAGTGATATTGCATTGTACGTAAGTACCACAACTTCTTTATCCATTTTTCACTTTCTGCGATATTGAACTTGTACCGTAAACCAGGTTCTTGTAAACAGAGCCGTCCCAACCTTTGGGGTGGCTGTGTCTTTTGATTTTAATTTCCCTAAGCTATAGGACCATAAGTGGAAGTGCCCTAGGCTCTGTTGCTTTGTTTTTTAGATGTTTCAGGAAACACCATACACTTCTCCCGAGTGGCTGTTGGCAATTTACATCCCTCCCATCAGCGTAACAAGGCTCCCAGTTCTCCATGGCCTGTCCTGCCTTTCTGGATTTTACACTTTTTTCAGATGGCCCTTTGGACCGGGGGGAAGTGAGACTTCATTGTAGTGCAGATTTCCTTTGCAAGCTTGCTTGGTTGGCCAAAAAGGGCGTATGCGTTTTTTCCTGAATATATTCAGGAAAAAACGCATACGCCCTTTTTGGCCAAGTGCATCATTGTGGACGTTCTGCCTCTTTTCCTATGCTTTCAATGCAATTCCAGTCTACCTCCTGAAATCGGTTTCCTGCAATTCTGCCCCGCTTTCAAGTCCTCTTGGCAGCCTTACTTCAGTATATTTTTGGACGATAGCTGTCATTTATAACTCTGCAGGTTTGTGAATTACAGTGCCCCTGAGCTCCTTTCTTCAACTCGCTTTCTCGTGAGCTGGCCGCAACACCGCAGGATGGCTTCAGGCCCTAATCTGGTTCCGGCACGGCACGCTGAGCCTTTGGTTAATTCCTCTTCCTGGTGGGAAATGAGAGTTCAATTTGCCCGTCCAGACACCTCCAGCTAGTCTGTCATTGGTTCTGCCTATTCCTGTTCATCTTCCGCAGAAATTGCAAACTGGGCCAAACAGGAGGTTAAAGGCACTGACTCTCCAAGTCGGGAGAGTGTTAGTAAAGCGTCTGGAATGTTGCACCCGAGTACCAGGGGACGAAAACTGAGACATATTGGAACACGTCTCCCGATCACACGGTTGATCATACTCTGGGTTCCACATGCATGTTTTAGCTGAAGGAAGAATACCTTAAACCTGGAGAGTTGAGACCCGTGGAATGGGTACCATGCAATATGACTTCAAAGGGTCTTCATTTGCTCACCGAACCTCTCCAATCCTATCACTGCTGCGTTTATGCCCCTGTACACACACTTGATTCTCTTTCAGACACATAGCAATCCATAGGTTTTAAGATACTTCCTAGTCAGGTACACTCTTAGGCATTTAATATGGGGTGTTGAGTCCATTTCGTTGAGCAAGGAGTAGCTCTTGTCTATTCCATATTTGGCTTAAGGAACTTTATCTGTGCTCATTTCAATCTCTGGTTTTATGCAGCACCCCAACTCACCTTTCCCCTTAAGAAAGCATAAGTTGGTTTTCTAAATTTGAGACCCTGTTCTGTTTTGTAATTCAGTTCCTGTGTAGCCAAGTTTACATTCCGTGTATTAGTGATATCTTATGATGTTTCTTTTTCTGTGTGACTTATTTCAGTTAGAATCATCGTACCTGAATCCACTCATTATGCTGCTACGGGCCTGATGACATAGATTTCATTGCTGAGTGATATTGCATTGTACGTAAGTACCACAACTTCTTTATCCATTTTTCACTTTCTGCGATATTGAACTTGTACCGTAAACCAGGTTCTTGTAAACAGAGCCGTCCCAACCTTTGGGGTGGCTGTGTCTTTTGATTTTAATTTCCCTAAGCTATAGGACCATAAGTGGAAGTGCCCTAGGCTCTGTTGCTTTGTTTTTTAGATGTTTCAGGAAACACCATACACTTCTCCCGAGTGGCTGTTGGCAATTTACATCCCGCCCATCAGCATAACAAGGCTCCCAGTTCTCCATGGCCTGTCCTGCCTTTCTGGATTTTACACTTTTTTCAGATGGCCCTTTGGACCGGGGGGAAGTGAGACTTCATTGTAGTGCAGATTTCCTTTGCAAGCTTGCTTGGTTGGCCAAAAAGGGCGTATGCGTTTTTTCCTGAATATATTCAGGAAAAAACGCATACGCCCTTTTTGGCCAAGTGCATCATTGTGGACGTTCTGCCTCTTTTCCTATGCTTTCAATGCAATTCCAGTCTACCTCCTGAAATCGGTTTCCTGCAATTCTGCCCCGCTTTCAAGTCCTCTTGGCAGCCTTACTTCAGTATATTTTTGGACGATAGCTGTCATTTATAACTCTGCAGGTTTGTGAATTACAGTGCCCCTGAGCTCCTTTCTTCAACTCGCTTTCTCGTGAGCTGGCCGCAACACCGCAGGATGGCTTCAGGCCCTAATCTGGTTCCGGCACGGCACGCTGAGCCTTTGGTTAATTCCTCTTCCTGGTGGGAAATGAGAGTTCAATTTGCCCGTCCAGACACCTCCAGCTAGTCTGTCATTGGTTCTGCCTATTCCTGTTCATCTTCCGCAGAAATTGCAAACTGGGCCAAACAGGAGGTTAAAGGCACTGACTCTCCAAGTCGGGAGAGTGTTAGTAAAGCGTCTGGAATGTTGCACCCGAGTACCAGGGGACGAAAACTGAGACATATTGGAACACGTCTCCCGATCACACGGTTGATCATACTCTGGGTTCCACATGCATGTTTTAGCTGAAGGAAGAATACCTTAAACCTGGAGAGTTGAGACCCGTGGAATGGGTACCATGCAATATGACTTCAAAGGGTCTTCATTTGCTCACCGAACCTCTCCAATCCTATCACTGCTGCGTTTATGCCCCTGTACACACACTTGATTCTCTTTCAGAGACATAGCAATCCATAGGTTTTAAGATACTTCCTAGTCAGGTACACTCTTAGGCATTTAATATGGGGTGTTGAGTCCATTTCGTTGAGCAAGGAGTAGCTCTTGTCTATTCCATATTTGGCTTAAGGAACTTTATCTGTGCTCATTTCAATCTCTGGTTTTATGCAGCACCCCAACTCACCTTTCCCCTTAAGCAAGCATAATTTGGGTTTCTAAATTTGAGACCCTGTTCTGTTTTGTAATTCAGTTCCTGTGTAGCCAAGGTTACATTCCGTGTATTAGTGATATCTTATGATGTTTCTTTTCCTGTGTGACTTATTTCAGTTAGCATCATCATACCTGAATGAACTCATTATGCTGCTATGGGGCTGATGACATAGATTTCATTGCTGAGTGATATTGCATTGTACGTAAGTACCACAACTTCTTTATCCATTTTTCACTTTCTGCGATATTGAACTTGTACCGTAAACCAGGTTCTTGTAAACAGAGCCGTCCCAACCTTTGGGGTGGCTGTGTCTTTTGATTTTAATTTCCCTAAGCTATAGGACCATAAGTGGAAGTGCCCTAGGCTCTGTTGCTTTGTTTTTTAGATGTTTCAGGAAACACCATACACTTCTCCCGAGTGGCTGTTGGCAATTTACATCCCTCCCATCAGCGTAACAAGGCTCCCAGTTCTCCATGGCCTGTCCTGCCTTTCTGGATTTTACACTTTTTTCAGATGGCCCTTTTGACCGGGGGGAAGTGAGACTTCATTGTAGTGCAGATTTCCTTTGCAAGCTTGCTTGGTTGGCCAAAAAGGGCGTATGCGTTTTTTCCTGAATATATTCAGGAAAAAACGCATACGCCCTTTTTGGCCAAGTGCATCATTGTGGACGTTCTGCCTCTTTTCCTATGCTTTCAATGCAATTCCAGTCTACCTCCTGAAATCGGTTTCCTGCAATTCTGCCCCGCTTTCAAGTCCTCTTGGCAGCCTTACTTCAGTATATTTTTGGACGATAGCTGTCATTTATAACTCTGCAGGTTTGTGAATTACAGTGCCCCTGAGCTCCTTTCTTCAACTCGCTTTCTCGTGAGCTGGCCGCAACACCGCAGGATGGCTTCAGGCCCTAATCTGGTTCCGGCACGGCACGCTGAGCCTTTGGTTAATTCCTCTTCCTGGTGGGAAATGAGAGTTCAATTTGCCCGTCCAGACACCTCCAGCTAGTCTGTCATTGGTTCTGCCTATTCCTGTTCATCTTCCGCAGAAATTGCAAACTGGGCCAAACAGGAGGTTAAAGGCACTGACTCTCCAAGTCGGGAGAGTGTTAGTAAAGCGTCTGGAATGTTGCACCCGAGTACCAGGGGACGAAAACTGAGACATATTGGAACACGTCTCCCGATCACACGGTTGATCATACTCTGGGTTCCACATGCATGTTTTAGCTGAAGGAAGAATACCTTAAACCTGGAGAGTTGAGACCCGTGGAATGGGTACCATGCAATATGACTTCAAAGGGTCTTCATTTGCTCACCGAACCTCTCCAATCCTATCACTGCTGCGTTTATGCCCCTGTACACACACTTGATTCTCTTTCAGACACATAGCAATCCATAGGTTTTAAGATACTTCCTAGTCAGGTACACTCTTAGGCATTTAATATGGGGTGTTGAGTCCATTTCGTTGAGCAAGGAGTAGCTCTTGTCTATTCCATATTTGGCTTAAGGAACTTTATCTGTGCTCATTTCAATCTCTGGTTTTATGCAGCACCCCAACTCACCTTTCCCCTTAAGAAAGCATAAGTTGGTTTTCTAAATTTGAGACCCTGTTCTGTTTTGTAATTCAGTTCCTGTGTAGCCAAGTTTACATTCCGTGTATTAGTGATATCTTATGATGTTTCTTTTTCTGTGTGACTTATTTCAGTTAGAATCATCGTACCTGAATCCACTCATTATGCTGCTACGGGCCTGATGACATAGATTTCATTGCTGAGTGATACTGCATTGTACGTAAGTACCACAACTTCTTTATCCATTTTTCACTTTCTGCGATATTGAACTTGTACCGTAAACCAGGTTCTTGTAAACAGAGCCGTCCCAACCTTTGGGGTGGCTGTGTCTTTTGATTTTAATTTCCCTAAGCTATAGGACCATAAGTGGAAGTGCCCTAGGCTCTGTTGCTTTGTTTTTTAGATGTTTCAGGAAACACCATACACTTCTCCCGAGTGGCTGTTGGCAATTTACATCCCGCCCATCAGCATAACAAGGCTCCCAGTTCTCCATGGCCTGTCCTGCCTTTCTGGATTTTACACTTTTTTCAGATGGCCCTTTGGACCGGGGGGAAGTGAGACTTCATTGTAGTGCAGATTTCCTTTGCAAGCTTGCTTGGTTGGCCAAAAAGGGCGTATGCGTTTTTTCCTGAATATATTCAGGAAAAAACGCATACGCCCTTTTTGGCCAAGTGCATCATTGTGGACGTTCTGCCTCTTTTCCTATGCTTTAAATGCAATTCCAGTCTACCTCCTGAAATCGGTTTCCTGCAATTCTGCCCCGCTTTCAAGTCCTCTTGGCAGCCTTACTTCAGTATATTTTTGGACGATAGCTGTCATTTATAACTCTGCAGGTTTGTGAATTACAGTGCCCCTGAGCTCCTTTCTTCAACTCGCTTTCTCGTGAGCTGGCCGCAACACCGCAGGATGGCTTCAGGCCCTAATCTGGTTCTGGCACGGCACGCTGAGCCTTTGGTTAATTCCTCTTCCTGGTGGGAAATGAGAGTTAAATTTGCCCGTCCAGACACCTCCAGCTAGTCTGTCATTGGTTCTGCCTATTCCTGTTCATCTTCCGCAGAAATTGCAAACTGGGCCAAACAGGAGGTTAAAGGCACTGACTCTCCAAGTCGGGAGAGTGTTAGTAAAGCGTCTGGAATGTTGCACCCGAGTACCAGGGGACGAAAACTGAGACATATTGGAACACGTCTCCCGATCACACGGTTGATCATACTCTGGGTTCCACATGCATGTTTTAGCTGAAGGAAGAATACCTTAAACCTGGAGAGTTGAGACCCGTGGAATGGGTACCATGCAATATGACTTCAAAGGGTCTTCATTTGCTCACCGAACCTCTCCAATCCTATCACTGCTGCGTTTATGCCCCTGTACACACACTTGATTCTCTTTCAGAGACATAGCAATCCATAGGTTTTAAGATACTTCCTAGTCAGGTACACTCTTAGGCATTTAATATGGGGTGTTGAGTCCATTTCGTTGAGCAAGGAGTAGCTCTTGTCTATTCCATATTTGGCTTAAGGAACTTTATCTGTGCTCATTTCAATCTCTGGTTTTATGCAGCACCCCAACTCACCTTTCCCCTTAAGCAAGCATAATTTGGGTTTCTAAATTTGAGACCCTGTTCTGTTTTGTAATTCAGTTCCTGTGTAGCCAAGGTTACATTCCGTGTATTAGTGATATCTTATGATGTTTCTTTTCCTGTGTGACTTATTTCAGTTAGCATCATCATACCTGAATGAACTCATTATGCTGCTATGGGGCTGATGACATAGATTTCATTGCTGAGTGATATTGCATTGTACGTAAGTACCACAACTTCTTTATCCATTTTTCACTTTCTGCGATATTGAACTTGTACCGTAAACCAGGTTCTTGTAAACAGAGCCGTCCCAACCTTTGGGGTGGCTGTGTCTTTTGATTTTAATTTCCCTAAGCTATAGGACCATAAGTGGAAGTGCCCTAGGCTCTGTTGCTTTGTTTTTTAGATGTTTCAGGAAACACCATACACTTCTCCCGAGTGGCTGTTGGCAATTTACATCCCTCCCATCAGCGTAACAAGGCTCCCAGTTCTCCATGGCCTGTCCTGCCTTTCTGGATTTTACACTTTTTTCAGATGGCCCTTTTGACCGGGGGGAAGTGAGACTTCATTGTAGTGCAGATTTCCTTTGCAAGCTTGCTTGGTTGGCCAAAAAGGGCGTATGCGTTTTTTCCTGAATATATTCAGGAAAAAACGCATACGCCCTTTTTGGCCAAGTGCATCATTGTGGACGTTCTGCCTCTTTTCCTATGCTTTCAATGCAATTCCAGTCTACCTCCTGAAATCGGTTTCCTGCAATTCTGCCCCGCTTTCAAGTCCTCTTGGCAGCCTTACTTCAGTATATTTTTGGACGATAGCTGTCATTTATAACTCTGCAGGTTTGTGAATTACAGTGCCCCTGAGCTCCTTTCTTCAACTCGCTTTCTCGTGAGCTGGCCGCAACACCGCAGGATGGCTTCAGGCCCTAATCTGGTTCCGGCACGGCACGCTGAGCCTTTGGTTAATTCCTCTTCCTGGTGGGAAATGAGAGTTCAATTTGCCCGTCCAGACACCTCCAGCTAGTCTGTCATTGGTTCTGCCTATTCCTGTTCATCTTCCGCAGAAATTGCAAACTGGGCCAAACAGGAGGTTAAAGGCACTGACTCTCCAAGTCGGGAGAGTGTTAGTAAAGCGTCTGGAATGTTGCACCCGAGTACCAGGGGACGAAAACTGAGACATATTGGAACACGTCTCCCGATCACACGGTTGATCATACTCTGGGTTCCACATGCATGTTTTAGCTGAAGGAAGAATACCTTAAACCTGGAGAGTTGAGACCCGTGGAATGGGTACCATGCAATATGACTTCAAAGGGTCTTCATTTGCTCACCGAACCTCTCCAATCCTATCACTGCTGCGTTTATGCCCCTGTACACACACTTGATTCTCTTTCAGACACATAGCAATCCATAGGTTTTAAGATACTTCCTAGTCAGGTACACTCTTAGGCATTTAATATGGGGTGTTGAGTCCATTTCGTTGAGCAAGGAGTAGCTCTTGTCTATTCCATATTTGGCTTAAGGAACTTTATCTGTGCTCATTTCAATCTCTGGTTTTATGCAGCACCCCAACTCACCTTTCCCCTTAAGAAAGCATAAGTTGGTTTTCTAAATTTGAGACCCTGTTCTGTTTTGTAATTCAGTTCCTGTGTAGCCAAGTTTACATTCCGTGTATTAGTGATATCTTATGATGTTTCTTTTTCTGTGTGACTTATTTCAGTTAGAATCATCGTACCTGAATCCACTCATTATGCTGCTACGGGCCTGATGACATAGATTTCATTGCTGAGTGATACTGCATTGTACGTAAGTACCACAACTTCTTTATCCATTTTTCACTTTCTGCGATATTGAACTTGTACCGTAAACCAGGTTCTTGTAAACAGAGCCGTCCCAACCTTTGGGGTGGCTGTGTCTTTTGATTTTAATTTCCCTAAGCTATAGGACCATAAGTGGAAGTGCCCTAGGCTCTGTTGCTTTGTTTTTTAGATGTTTCAGGAAACACCATACACTTCTCCCGAGTGGCTGTTGGCAATTTACATCCCGCCCATCAGCATAACAAGGCTCCCAGTTCTCCATGGCCTGTCCTGCCTTTCTGGATTTTACACTTTTTTCAGATGGCCCTTTGGACCGGGGGGAAGTGAGACTTCATTGTAGTGCAGATTTCCTTTGCAAGCTTGCTTGGTTGGCCAAAAAGGGCGTATGCGTTTTTTCCTGAATATATTCAGGAAAAAACGCATACGCCCTTTTTGGCCAAGTGCATCATTGTGGACGTTCTGCCTCTTTTCCTATGCTTTAAATGCAATTCCAGTCTACCTCCTGAAATCGGTTTCCTGCAATTCTGCCCCGCTTTCAAGTCCTCTTGGCAGCCTTACTTCAGTATATTTTTGGACGATAGCTGTCATTTATAACTCTGCAGGTTTGTGAATTACAGTGCCCCTGAGCTCCTTTCTTCAACTCGCTTTCTCGTGAGCTGGCCGCAACACCGCAGGATGGCTTCAGGCCCTAATCTGGTTCTGGCACGGCACGCTGAGCCTTTGGTTAATTCCTCTTCCTGGTGGGAAATGAGAGTTAAATTTGCCCGTCCAGACACCTCCAGCTAGTCTGTCATTGGTTCTGCCTATTCCTGTTCATCTTCCGCAGAAATTGCAAACTGGGCCAAACAGGAGGTTAAAGGCACTGACTCTCCAAGTCGGGAGAGTGTTAGTAAAGCGTCTGGAATGTTGCACCCGAGTACCAGGGGACGAAAACTGAGACATATTGGAACACGTCTCCCGATCACACGGTTGATCATACTCTGGGTTCCACATGCATGTTTTAGCTGAAGGAAGAATACCTTAAACCTGGAGAGTTGAGACCCGTGGAATGGGTACCATGCAATATGACTTCAAAGGGTCTTCATTTGCTCACCGAACCTCTCCAATCCTATCACTGCTGCGTTTATGCCCCTGTACACACACTTGATTCTCTTTCAGAGACATAGCAATCCATAGGTTTTAAGATACTTCCTAGTCAGGTACACTCTTAGGCATTTAATATGGGGTGTTGAGTCCATTTCGTTGAGCAAGGAGTAGCTCTTGTCTATTCCATATTTGGCTTAAGGAACTTTATCTGTGCTCATTTCAATCTCTGGTTTTATGCAGCACCCCAACTCACCTTTCCCCTTAAGCAAGCATAATTTGGGTTTCTAAATTTGAGACCCTGTTCTGTTTTGTAATTCAGTTCCTGTGTAGCCAAGGTTACATTCCGTGTATTAGTGATATCTTATGATGTTTCTTTTCCTGTGTGACTTATTTCAGTTAGCATCATCATACCTGAATGAACTCATTATGCTGCTACGGGGCTGATGACATAGATTTCATTGCTGAGTGATATTGCATTGTACGTAAGTACCACAACTTCTTTATCCATTTTTCACTTTCTGCGATATTGAACTTGTACCGTAAACCAGGTTCTTGTAAACAGAGCCGTCCCAACCTTTGGGGTGGCTGTGTCTTTTGATTTTAATTTCCCTAAGCTATAGGACCATAAGTGGAAGTGCCCTAGGCTCTGTTGCTTTGTTTTTTAGATGTTTCAGGAAACACCATACACTTCTCCCGAGTGGCTGTTGGCAATTTACATCCCTCCCATCAGCGTAACAAGGCTCCCAGTTCTCCATGGCCTGTCCTGCCTTTCTGGATTTTACACTTTTTTCAGATGGCCCTTTTGACCGGGGGGAAGTGAGACTTCATTGTAGTGCAGATTTCCTTTGCAAGCTTGCTTGGTTGGCCAAAAAGGGCGTATGCGTTTTTTCCTGAATATATTCAGGAAAAAACGCATACGCCCTTTTTGGCCAAGTGCATCATTGTGGACGTTCTGCCTCTTTTCCTATGCTTTCAATGCAATTCCAGTCTACCTCCTGAAATCGGTTTCCTGCAATTCTGCCCCGCTTTCAAGTCCTCTTGGCAGCCTTACTTCAGTATATTTTTGGACGATAGCTGTCATTTATAACTCTGCAGGTTTGTGAATTACAGTGCCCCTGAGCTCCTTTCTTCAACTCGCTTTCTCGTGAGCTGGCCGCAACACCGCAGGATGGCTTCAGGCCCTAATCTGGTTCTGGCACGGCACGCTGAGCCTTTGGTTAATTCCTCTTCCTGGTGGGAAATGAGAGTTAAATTTGCCCGTCCAGACACCTCCAGCTAGTCTGTCATTGGTTCTGCCTATTCCTGTTCATCTTCCGCAGAAATTGCAAACTGGGCCAAACAGGAGGTTAAAGGCACTGACTCTCCAAGTCGGGAGAGTGTTAGTAAAGCGTCTGGAATGTTGCACCCGAGTACCAGGGGACGAAAACTGAGACATATTGGAACACGTCTCCCGATCACACGGTTGATCATACTCTGGGTTCCACATGCATGTTTTAGCTGAAGGAAGAATACCTTAAACCTGGAGAGTTGAGACCCGTGGAATGGGTACCATGCAATATGACTTCAAAGGGTCTTCATTTGCTCACCGAACCTCTCCAATCCTATCACTGCTGCGTTTATGCCCCTGTACACACACTTGATTCTCTTTCAGACACATAGCAATCCATAGGTTTTAAGATACTTCCTAGTCAGGTACACTCTTAGGCATTTAATATGGGGTGTTGAGTCCATTTCGTTGAGCAAGGAGTAGCTCTTGTCTATTCCATATTTGGCTTAAGGAACTTTATCTGTGCTCATTTCAATCTCTGGTTTTATGCAGCACCCCAACTCACCTTTCCCCTTAAGAAAGCATAAGTTGGTTTTCTAAATTTGAGACCCTGTTCTGTTTTGTAATTCAGTTCCTGTGTAGCCAAGTTTACATTCCGTGTATTAGTGATATCTTATGATGTTTCTTTTTCTGTGTGACTTATTTCAGTTAGAATCATCGTACCTGAATCCACTCATTATGCTGCTACGGGCCTGATGACATAGATTTCATTGCTGAGTGATACTGCATTGTACGTAAGTACCACAACTTCTTTATCCATTTTTCACTTTCTGCGATATTGAACTTGTACCGTAAACCAGGTTCTTGTAAACAGAGCCGTCCCAACCTTTGGGGTGGCTGTGTCTTTTGATTTTAATTTCCCTAAGCTATAGGACCATAAGTGGAAGTGCCCTAGGCTCTGTTGCTTTGTTTTTTAGATGTTTCAGGAAACACCATACACTTCTCCCGAGTGGCTGTTGGCAATTTACATCCCTCCCATCAGCGTAACAAGGCTCCCAGTTCTCCATGGCCTGTCCTGCCTTTCTGGATTTTACACTTTTTTCAGATGGCCCTTTGGACCGGGGGGAAGTGAGACTTCATTGTAGTGCAGATTTCCTTTGCAAGCTTGCTTGGTTGGCCAAAAAGGGCGTATGCGTTTTTTCCTGAATATATTCAGGAAAAAACGCATACGCCCTTTTTGGCCAAGTGCATCATTGTGGACGTTCTGCCTCTTTTCCTATGCTTTCAATGCAATTCCAGTCTACCTCCTGAAATCGGTTTCCTGCAATTCTGCCCCGCTTTCAAGTCCTCTTGGCAGCCTTACTTCAGTATATTTTTGGACGATAGCTGTCATTTATAACTCTGCAGGTTTGTGAATTACAGTGCCCCTGAGCTCCTTTCTTCAACTCGCTTTCTCGTGAGCTGGCCGCAACACCGCAGGATGGCTTCAGGCCCTAATCTGGTTCCGGCACGGCACGCTGAGCCTTTGGTTAATTCCTCTTCCTGGTGGGAAATGAGAGTTAAATTTGCCCGTCCAGACACCTCCAGCTGGTCTGTCATTGGTTCTGCCTATTCCTGTTCATCTTCCGCAGAAATTGCAAACTGGGCCAAACAGGAGGTTAAAGGCACTGACTCTCCAAGTCGGGAGAGTGTTAGTAAAGCGTCTGGAATGTTGCACCCGAGTACCAGGGGACGAAAACTGAGACATATTGGAACACGTCTCCCGATCACACGGTTGATCATACTCTGGGTTCCACATGCATGTTTTAGCTGAAGGAAGAATACCTTAAACCTGGAGAGTTGAGACCCGTGGAATGGGTACCATGCAATATGACTTCAAAGGGTCTTCATTTGCTCACCGAACCTCTCCAATCCTATCACTGCTGCATTTATGCCCCTGTACACACACTTGATTCTCTTTCAGACACATAGCAATCCATAGGTTTTAAGATACTTCCTAGTCAGGTACACTCTTAGGCATTAAATATGGGGTGTTGAGTCCATTTGATTGAGCAAGGAGTAGCTCTTGTATATTCCATATTTGGCTTAAGGAACTTTATCTGTGCTCATTTCAATCTCTGGTTTTATGCAGCACCCCAACTCACCTTTCCCCTTAAGCAAGCATAATTTGGGTTTCTAAATTTGAGTCCCTATTCTGTTTTGTAATTCAGTTCCTGTGTAGCCAAGGTTACATTCCGTGTATTAGTGATATCTTATGATGTTTCTTTTCCTGTGTGACTTATTTCAGTTAGAATCATCATACCTGAATCCACTCATTATGCTGCTATGGGGCTGATGACATAGATTTCATTGCTGAGTGATATTGCATTGTACGTAAGTACCACAACTTCTTTATCCATTTTTCACTTTCTGCGATATTGAACTTGTACCGTAAACCAGGTTCTTGTAAACAGAGCTGTCCCAACCTTTGGGGTGGCTGTGTCTTTTGATTTTAATTTCCCTAAGCTATAGGACCATAAGTGGAAGTGCCCTAGGCTCTGTTGCTTTGTTTTTTAGATGTTTCAGGAAACACCATACACTTCTTCCGAGTGGCTGTTGGCAATTTACATCCCGCCCATCAGCGTAACAAGGCTCCCAGTTCTCCATGGCCTGTCCTGCCTTTCTGGATTTTACACTTTTTTCAGATGGCCCTTTGGACCGGGGGGAAGTGAAACTTCATTGTAGTGCCCATTTCCTTTGCAAGCTTGCTTGGTTGGCCAAAAAGGGCGTATGCGTTTTTTCCTGAATATATTCAGGAAAAAACGCATACGCCCTTTTTGGCCAAGTGCATCATTGTGGACGTTCTGCCTCTTTTCCTATGCTTTAAATGCAATTCCAGTCTACCTCCTGAAATCGGTTTCCTGCAATTCTGCCCCGCTTTCAAGTCCTCTTGGCAGCCTTACTTCAGTATATTTTTGGACGATAGCTGTCATTTATAACTCTGCAGGTTTGTGAATTACAGTGCCCCTGAGCTCCTTTCTTCAACTCGCTTTCTCGTGAGCTGGCCGCAACACCGCAGGATTGCTTCAGGCCCTAATCTGGTTCCGGCACGGCACGCTGAGCCTTTGGTTAATTCCTCTTCCTGGTGGGAAATGAGAGTTAAATTTGCCCGTCCAGACACCTCCAGCTAGTCTCTCATTGGTTCTCCCTATTCCTGTTCATCTTCCGCAGAAATTGCAAACTGGGCCAAACAGGAGGTTAAAGGCACTGACTCTCCAAGTCGGGAGAGTTTTAGTAAAGCGTCTGGAATGTTGCACCCGAGTACCTGGGGACGAAAACTGAGACATACTTGAACACGTCTCCCGATCACACGGTTGATCATACTCTGGGTTCCACATGCATGTTTTAGCTGAAGGAAGAATACCTTAAACCTGGAGAGTTGAGACCCGTGGAATGGGTACCATGCAATATGACTTCAAAGGGTCTTCATTTGCTCACCGAACCTCTCCAATCCTATCACTGCTGCGTTTATGCCCCTGCACACACGCTTGATTCTCTTTCGGAGACATAGCAATCCATAGGTTTTAAGATAGTTCCTAGTCAGGTACACACTTAGGCATTTAATATGGGGTGTTCAGTCCATTTCGTTGAGCAAGGAGTAGCTCTTGTCTATTCCATATTTGGCTTAAGGAACTTTATCTGTGCTCATTTCAATCTCTGGTTTTATGCAGCACCCCAACTCACCTTTCCCCTTAAGCAAGCATAAGTTGGTTTTCTAAATTTGAGACCCTGTTCTGTATTGTAATTCAGTTCCTATGTAGCCAAGTTTACATTCCGTGTATTAGTGATATCTTATGATGTTTCTTTTTCTGTGTGACTTATTTCAGTTAGAATCATCATACCTGAATCCACTCACTATGCTGCTACGGGCCTGATGACATAGATTTCCTTGCTCAGTGATACTGCATTGTACGTAAGTACCACAACTTCTGTATCCATTTTTCACTTTCTGCGATATTGAACTTGTACCGTAAACCAGGTTCTTGTAAACAGAGCCGTCCCAACCTTTGGGGTGGCTGTGTCTTTTTGATTTTAATTTCCCTAAGCTATAGGACCATAAGTGGAAGTGCCCTAGGCTCTGTTGCTTTGTTTTTTAGATGTTTCAGGAAACACCATACACTTCTCCCCAGTGGCTGTTGGCAATTTATATCCCACCCATCAGCATAACAAGGCTCCCAGTTCTCCATGGCCTGTCCTGCCTTTCTGGATTTTACACTTTTTTCAGATGGCCCTTTTGACCGGGGGGAAGTGAGACTTCATTGTAGTGCAGATTTCCTTTGCAAGCTTGCTTGGTTGGCCAAAAAGGGCGTATGCGTTTTTTCCTGAATATATTCAGGAAAAAACGCATACGCCCTTTTTGGCCAAGTGCATCATTGTGGACGTTCTGCCTCTTTTCCTATGCTTTAAATGCAATTCCAGTCTACCTCCTGAAATCGGTTTCCTGCAATTCTGCCCCGCTTTCAAGTCCTCTTGGCAGCCTTACTTCAGTATATTTTTGGACGATAGCTGTCATTTATAACTCTGCAGGTTTGTGAATTACAGTGCCCCTGAGCTCCTTTCTTCAACTCGCTTTCTCGTGAGCTGGCCGCAACACCGCAGGATGGCTTCAGGCCCTAATCTGGTTCCGGCACGGCACGCTGAGCCTTTGGTTAATTCCTCTTCCTGGTGGGAAATGAGAGTTAAATTTGCCCGTCCAGACACCTCCAGCTAGTCTGTCATTGGTTCTGCCTATTCCTGTTCATCTTCCGCAGAAATTGCAAACTGGGCCAAACAGGAGGTTAAAGGCACTGACTCTCCAAGTCGGGAGAGTGTTAGTAAAGCGTCTGGAATGTTGCACCCGAGTACCAGGTGACGAAAACTGACACATATTGGAACACGCCTCCCGATCACACGGTTGATCATACTCTGGGTTCCACATGCATGTTTTAGCTGAAGGAAGAATACCTTAAACCTGGAGAGTTGAGACCCGTGGAATGGGTACCATGCAATATGACTTCAAAGGGTCTTCATTTGCTCACCGAACCTCTCCAATCCTATCACTGCTGCGTTTATGCCTCTTTACACACGCTTGATTCTCTTTCGGAGACATAGCAATCCATAGGTTTTAAGATACTTCCTAGTCAGGTATATTCTTAGGCGTTTAATATGGGGTGTTGAATCCATTTAGTTGAGCAAGGAGTAGCTCTTGTCTATTCCATATTTGGCTTAAGGAACTTTATCTGTGCTCATTTCAATCTCTGGTTTTATGCAGCACCCCAACTCACCTTTCCCCTTAAGCGAGCATAAGTTGGTTTTCTAAATTTGAGACCCTGTTCTGTATTGGAATTCAGTTCCTGTGTAGCCAAGTTTACATTCCGTGAATTAGTGATATCTTATGATGTTTCTTTTTCTGTGTGACTTATTTCAGTTAGAATCATCATACCTGAATCCACTCATTATGCTGCTATGGGCCTGATGACATAGATTTCATTGCTGAGTGATACTGCATTGTACGTAAGTACCACAACTTCTTTATCCATTTTACACTTTCTGCGATATTGAACTTATACCGTAAACCAGGTTCTTGTAAACAGAGCCGTCCCAACCTTTGGGGTGGCTGTGTCTTTTGATTTTAATTTCCCTAAGCTATAGGACCATAAGTGGAAATGCCCTAGGCTCTGTTGCTTTGTTTTTTAGATGTTTCAGGAAACACCATACACTTCTCCCGAGTGGCTGTTGGAAATTTACATCCCACCCATCAGCATAACAAGGCTCCCAGTTCTCCATGGCCTGTCCTGCCTTTCTGGATTTTACACTTTTTTCAGATGGCCCTTTTGACCGGGGGGAAGTGAGACTTCATTGTAGTGCAGATTTCCTTTGCAAGCTTGCTTGGTTGGCCAAAAAGGGCGTATGCGTTTTTTCCTGAATATATTCAGGAAAAAACGCATACGCCCTTTTTGGCCAAGTGCATCATTGTGGACGTTCTGCCTCTTTTCCTATGCTTTAAATGCAATTCCAGTCTACCTCCTGAAATCGGTTTCCTGCAATTCTGCCCCGCTTTCAAGTCCTCTTGGCAGCCTTACTTCAGTATATTTTTGGACGATAGCTGTCATTTATAACTCTGCAGGTTTGTGAATTACAGTGCCCCTGAGCTCCTTTCTTCAACTCGCTTTCTCGTGAGCTGGCCGCAACACCGCAGGATGGCTTCAGGCCCTAATCTGGTTCTGGCACGGCACGCTGAGCCTTTGGTTAATTCCTCTTCCTGGTGGGAAATGAGAGTTAAATTTGCCCGTCCAGACACCTCCAGCTAGTCTGTCATTGGTTCTGCCTATTCCTGTTCATCTTCCGCAGAAATTGCAAACTGGGCCAAACAGGAGGTTAAAGGCACTGACTCTCCAAGTCGGGAGAGTGTTAGTAAAGCGTCTGGAATGTTGCACCCGAGTACCAGGGGACGAAAACTGAGACATATTGGAACACGTCTCCCGATCACACGGTTGATCATACTCTGGGTTCCACATGCATGTTTTAGCTGAAGGAAGAATACCTTAAACCTGGAGAGTTGAGACCCGTGGAATGGGTACCATGCAATATGACTTCAAAGGGTCTTCATTTGCTCACCGAACCTCTCCAATCCTATCACTGCTGCGTTTATGCCCCTGTACACACACTTGATTCTCTTTCAGAGACATAGCAATCCATAGGTTTTAAGATACTTCCTAGTCAGGTACACTCTTAGGCATTTAATATGGGGTGTTGAGTCCATTTCGTTGAGCAAGGAGTAGCTCTTGTCTATTCCATATTTGGCTTAAGGAACTTTATCTGTGCTCATTTCAATCTCTGGTTTTATGCAGCACCCCAACTCACCTTTCCCCTTAAGCAAGCATAATTTGGGTTTCTAAATTTGAGACCCTGTTCTGTTTTGTAATTCAGTTCCTGTGTAGCCAAGGTTACATTCCGTGTATTAGTGATATCTTATGATGTTTCTTTTCCTGTGTGACTTATTTCAGTTAGAATCATCATACCTGAATGAACTCATTATGCTGCTACGGGGCTGATGACATAGATTTCATTGCTGAGTGATATTGCATTGTACGTAAGTACCACAACTTCTTTATCCATTTTTCACTTTCTGCGATATTGAACTTGTACCGTAAACCAGGTTCTTGTAAACAGAGCCGTCCCAACCTTTGGGGTGGCTGTGTCTTTTGATTTTAATTTCCCTAAGCTATAGGACCATAAGTGGAAGTGCCCTAGGCTCTGTTGCTTTGTTTTTTAGATGTTTCAGGAAACACCATACACTTCTCCCGAGTGGCTGTTGGCAATTTACATCCCTCCCATCAGCGTAACAAGGCTCCCAGTTCTCCATGGCCTGTCCTGCCTTTCTGGATTTTACACTTTTTTCAGATGGCCCTTTGGACCGGGGGGAAGTGAGACTTCATTGTAGTGCAGATTTCCTTTGCAAGCTTGCTTGGTTGGCCAAAAAGGGCGTATGCGTTTTTTCCTGAATATATTCAGGAAAAAACGCATACGCCCTTTTTGGCCAAGTGCATCATTGTGGACGTTCTGCCTCTTTTCCTATGCTTTCAATGCAATTCCAGTCTACCTCCTGAAATCGGTTTCCTGCAATTCTGCCCCGCTTTCAAGTCCTCTTGGCAGCCTTACTTCAGTATATTTTTGGACGATAGCTGTCATTTATAACTCTGCAGGTTTGTGAATTACAGTGCCCCTGAGCTCCTTTCTTCAACTCGCTTTCTCGTGAGCTGGCCGCAACACCGCAGGATGGCTTCAGGCCCTAATCTGGTTCCGGCACGGCACGCTGAGCCTTTGGTTAATTCCTCTTCCTGGTGGGAAATGAGAGTTAAATTTGCCCGTCCAGACACCTCCAGCTGGTCTGTCATTGGTTCTGCCTATTCCTGTTCATCTTCCGCAGAAATTGCAAACTGGGCCAAACAGGAGGTTAAAGGCACTGACTCTCCAAGTCGGGAGAGTGTTAGTAAAGCGTCTGGAATGTTGCACCCGAGTACCAGGGGACGAAAACTGAGACATATTGGAACACGTCTCCCGATCACACGGTTGATCATACTCTGGGTTCCACATGCATGTTTTAGCTGAAGGAAGAATACCTTAAACCTGGAGAGTTGAGACCCGTGGAATGGGTACCATGCAATATGACTTCAAAGGGTCTTCATTTGCTCACCGAACCTCTCCAATCCTATCACTGCTGCATTTATGCCCCTGTACACACACTTGATTCTCTTTCAGACACATAGCAATCCATAGGTTTTAAGATACTTCCTAGTCAGGTACACTCTTAGGCATTTAATATGGGGTGTTGAGTCCATTTGATTGAGCAAGGAGTAGCTCTTGTATATTCCATATTTGGCTTAAGGAACTTTATCTGTGCTCATTTCAATCTCTGGTTTTATGCAGCACCCCAACTCACCTTTCCCCTTAAGCAAGCATAATTTGGGTTTCTAAATTTGAGTCCCTGTTCTGTTTTGTAATTCAGTTCCTGTGTAGCCAAGGTTACATTCCGTGTATTAGTGATATCTTATGATGTTTCTTTTCCTGTGTGACTTATTTCAGTTAGAATCATCATACCTGAATCCACTCATTATGCTGCTACGGGGCTGATGACATAGATTTCATTGCTGAGTGATATTGCATTGTACGTAAGTACCACAACTTCTTTATCCATTTTTCACTTTCTGCGATATTGAACTTGTACCGTAAACCAGGTTCTTGTAAACAGAGCTGTCCCAACCTTTGGGGTGGCTGTGTCTTTTGATTTTAATTTCCCTAAGCTATAGGACCATAAGTGGAAGTGCCCTAGGCTCTGTTGCTTTGTTTTTTAGATGTTTCAGGAAACACCATACACTTCTTCCGAGTGGCTGTTGGCAATTTACATCCCGCCCATCAGCGTAACAAGGCTCCCAGTTCTCCATGGCCTGTCCTGCCTTTCTGGATTTTACACTTTTTTCAGATGGCCCTTTGGACCGGGGGGAAGTGAGACTTCATTGTAGTGCCCATTTCCTTTGCAAGCTTGCTTGGTTGGCCAAAAAGGGCGTATGCGTTTTTTCCTGAATATATTCAGGAAAAAACGCATACGCCCTTTTTGGCCAAGTGCATCATTGTGGACGTTCTGCCTCTTTTCCTATGCTTTAAATGCAATTCCAGTCTACCTCCTGAAATCGGTTTCCTGCAATTCTGCCCCGCTTTCAAGTCCTCTTGGCAGCCTTACTTCAGTATATTTTTGGACGATAGCTGTCATTTATAACTCTGCAGGTTTGTGAATTACAGTGCCCCTGAGCTCCTTTCTTCAACTCGCTTTCTCGTGAGCTGGCCGCAACACCGCAGGATTGCTTCAGGCCCTAATCTGGTTCCGGCACGGCACGCTGAGCCTTTGGTTAATTCCTCTTCCTGGTGGGAAATGAGAGTTAAATTTGCCCGTCCAGACACCTCCAGCTAGTCTCTCATTGGTTCTCCCTATTCCTGTTCATCTTCCGCAGAAATTGCAAACTGGGCCAAACAGGAGGTTAAAGGCACTGACTCTCCAAGTCGGGAGAGTTTTAGTAAAGCGTCTGGAATGTTGCACCCGAGTACCTGGGGACGAAAACTGAGACATACTTGAACACGTCTCCCGATCACACGGTTGATCATACTCTGGGTTCCACATGCATGTTTTAGCTGAAGGAAGAATACCTTAAACCTGGAGAGTTGAGACCCGTGGAATGGGTTCCATGCAATATGACTTCAAAGGGTCTTCATTTGCTCACCGAACCTCTCCAATCCTATCACTGCTGCGTTTATGCCCCTGTACACACGCTTGATTCTCTTTCGGAGACATAGCAATCCATAGGTTTTAAGATAGTTCCTAGTCAGGTACACACTTAGGCATTTAATATGGGGTGTTGAGTCCATTTCGTTGAGCAAGGAGTAGCTCTTGTCTATTCCATATTTGGCTTAAGGAACTTTATCTGTGCTCATTTCAATCTCTGGTTTTATGCAGCACCCCAACTTACCTTTCCCCTTAAGCAAGCATAAGTTGGTTTTCTAAATTTGAGACCCTGTTCTGTATTGTAATTCAGTTCCTATGTAGCCAAGATTACATTCCGTGTATTAGTGATATCTTATGATGTTTCTTTTTCTGTGTGACTTATTTCAGTTAGAATCATCATACCTGAATCCACTCACTATGCTGCTACGGGCCTGATGACATAGATTTCCTTGCTCAGTGATACTGCATTGTACGTAAGTACCACAACTTCTGTATCCATTTTTCACTTTCTGCGATATTGAACTTGTACCGTAAACCAGGTTCTTGTAAACAGAGCCGTCCCAACCTTTGGGGTGGCTGTGTCTTTTTGATTTTAATTTCCCTAAGCTATAGGACCATAAGTGGAAGTGCCCTAGGCTCTGTTGCTTTGTTTTTTAGATGTTTCAGGAAACACCATACACTTCTCCCCAGTGGCTGTTGGCAATTTATATCCCACCCATCAGCATAACAAGGCTCCCAGTTCTCCATGGCCTGTCCTGCCTTTCTGGATTTTACACTTTTTTCAGATGGCCCTTTTGACCGGGGGGAAGTGAGACTTCATTGTAGTGCAGATTTCCTTTGCAAGCTTGCTTGGTTGGCCAAAAAGGGCGTATGCGTTTTTTCCTGAATATATTCAGGAAAAAACGCATACGCCCTTTTTGGCCAAGTGCATCATTGTGGACGTTCTGCCTCTTTTCCTATGCTTTAAATGCAATTCCAGTCTACCTCCTGAAATCGGTTTCCTGCAATTCTGCCCCGCTTTCAAGTCCTCTTGGCAGCCTTACTTCAGTATATTTTTGGACGATAGCTGTCATTTATAACTCTGCAGGTTTGTGAATTACAGTGCCCCTGAGCTCCTTTCTTCAACTCGCTTTCTCGTGAGCTGGCCGCAACACCGCAGGATGGCTTCAGGCCCTAATCTGGTTCCGGCACGGCACGCTGAGCCTTTGGTTAATTCCTCTTCCTGGTGGGAAATGAGAGTTAAATTTGCCCGTCCAGACACCTCCAGCTAGTCTGTCATTGGTTCTCCCTATTCCTGTTCATCTTCCGCAGAAATTGCAAACTGGGCCAAACAGGAGGTTAAAGGCACTGACTCTCCAAGTCGGGAGAGTGTTAGTAAAGCGTCTGGAATGTTGCACCCGAGTACCAGGTGACGAAAACTGACACATATTGGAACACGCCTCCCGATCACACGGTTGATCATACTCTGGGTTCCACATGCATGTTTTAGCTGAAGGAAGAATACCTTAAACCTGGAGAGTTGAGACCCGTGGAATGGGTACCATGCAATATGACTTCAAAGGGTCTTCATTTGCTCACCGAACCTCTCCAATCCTATCACTGCTGCGTTTATGCCTCTTTACACACGCTTGATTCTCTTTCGGAGACATAGCAATCCATAGGTTTTAAGATACTTCCTAGTCAGGTATATTCTTAGGCGTTTAATATGGGGTGTTGAATCCATTTAGTTGAGCAAGGAGTAGCTCTTGTCTATTCCATATTTGGCTTAAGGAACTTTATCTGTGCTCATTTCAATCTCTGGTTTTATGCAGCACCCCAACTCACCTTTCCCCTTAAGCGAGCATAAGTTGGTTTTCTAAATTTGAGACCCTGTTCTGTATTGGAATTCAGTTCCTGTGTAGCCAAGTTTACATTCCGTGAATTAGTGATATCTTATGATGTTTCTTTTTCTGTGTGACTTATTTCAGTTAGAATCATCATACCTGAATCCACTCATTATGCTGCTATGGGCCTGATGACATAGATTTCATTGCTGAGTGATACTGCATTGTACGTAAGTACCACAACTTCTTTATCCATTTTACACTTTCTGCGATATTGAACTTATACCGTAAACCAGGTTCTTGTAAACAGAGCCGTCCCAACCTTTGGGGTGGCTGTGTCTTTTGATTTTAATTTCCCTAAGCTATAGGACCATAAGTGGAAATGCCCTAGGCTCTGTTGCTTTGTTTTTTAGATGTTTCAGGAAACACCATACACTTCTCCCGAGTGGCTGTTGGAAATTTACATCCCACCCATCAGCATAACAAGGCTCCCAGTTCTCCATGGCCTGTCCTGCCTTTCTGGATTTTACACTTTTTTCAGATGGCCCTTTTGACCGGGGGGAAGTGAGACTTCATTGTAGTGCAGATTTCCTTTGCAAGCTTGCTTGGTTGGCCAAAAAGGGCGTATGCGTTTTTTCCTGAATATATTCAGGAAAAAACGCATACGCACTTTTTGGCCAAGTGCATCATTGTGGACGTTCTGCCTCTTTTCCTATGCTTTAAATGCAATTCCAGTCTACCTCCTGAAATCGGTTTCCTGCAATTCTGCCCCGCTTTCAAGTCCTCTTGGCAGCCTTACTTCAGTATATTTTTGGACGATAGCTGTCATTTATAACTCTGCAGGTTTGTGAATTACAGTGCCCCTGAGCTCCTTTCTTCAACTCGCTTTCTCGTGAGCTGGCCACAACACCGCAGGATGGCTTCAGGCCCTATTCTGGTTCCGGCACGGCACGCTGAGCCTTTGGTTAATTCCTCTTCCTGGTGGGAAATGAGAGTTAAATTTGCCCGTCCAGACACCTCCAGCTAGTCTCTCATTCGTTCTCCCTATTCCTGTTCATCTTCCGCAGAAATTGCAAACTGGGCCAAACAGGAGGTTAAAGGCACTGACTCTCCAAGTCGGGAGAGTGTTAGTAAAGCGTCTGGAATGTTGCACCCGAGTACCAGGGGACGGAAACTGAGACATATTGGAACACGTCTCCCGATCACACGGTTGATCATACTCTGGGTTCCACATGCATGTTTTAGCTGAAGGAAGAATCCCTTAAACCTGGAGAGTTGAGACCCGTGGAATGGGTACCATGCAATATGACTTCAAAGGGTCTTCATTTGCTCACCGAACCTCTCCAATCCTATCACTGCTGCGTTTATGCCCCTGTATACTCGCTTGTTTCTCTTTCAGAGACATAGCAGTCCATAGGTTTTAAGATACTTCCTAGTCAGGTACATTATTAGGCGTTTAATATGGGGTGTTGAGTCCATTTCGTTGAGCAAGGAATAGCTCTTGTCTATTCCATATTTGGCTTAAGGAACTTTATCTGTGCTCATTTCAATCTCTGGTTTTATGCATTACCCCAACTCACCTTTCCCCTTAAGGAAGCATAAGTTGGGTTTCTAAATTTGAGACCCTGTTCTGTTTTGTAATTCAGTTTCTATGTAGCCAAGTTTACATTCCGTGTATTAGTGATATCTTATGATGTTTCTTTTTCTGTGAGACTTATTTCAGTTAGAATCATCGTACCTGAATCCACTCATTATGCTGCTACGGGCCTGATGACATAGATTTCATTGCTGAGTGATACTGCATTGTACGTAAGTACCACAACTTCTTTATCCATTTTTCACTTTCTGCGATATTGAACTTGTACCGTAAACCAGGTTCTTGTAAACAGAGCCGTGCCAAACTTTGGGGTGGCTGTGTCTTTTTGATTTTAATTTCCCTAAGCTATAGGACCATAAGTGGAAGTGCCCTAGGCTCTGTTCCTTTGTTTTTTAGATGTTTCAGGAAACACCATACACTTCTCCCGAGTGGCTGTTGGCAATTGACATCCCGCCCATCAGCATAACAAGGCTGCCAGTTCTCCATGGCCTGTCCTGCCTTTCTGGATTTTACACTTTTTTCAGATGGCCCTTTTGACCGGGGGGAAGTGAGACTTCATTGTAGGGCAGATTTCCTTTGCAAGCTTGCTTGGTTGGCCAAAAAGGGCGTATGCGTTTTTTCCTGAATATATTCAGGAAAAAACGCATACGCCCTTTTTGGCCAAGTGCATCATTGTGGACGTTCTGCCTCTTTTCCTATGCTTTAAATGCAATTCCAGTCTACCTCCTGAAATCGGTTTCCTGCAATTCTGCCCCGCTTTCAAGTCCTCTTGGCAGCCTTACTTCAGTATATTTTTGGACGATAGCTGTCATTTATAACTCTGCAGGTTTGTGAATTACAGTGCCCCTGAGCTCCTTTCTTCAACTCGCTTTCTCGTGAGCTGGCCGCAACACCGCAGGATGGCTTCAGGCCCTAATCTGGTTTCGGCACGGCACGCTGAGCCTTTGGTTAATTCCTCTTCCTGGTGGGAAATGAGAGTTAAATTTGCCCGTCCAGACACCTCCAGCTAGTCTGTCATTGGTTCTCCCTATTCCTGTTCAACTTCCGCAGAAATTGCAAACTGGGCCAAACAGGAGGTTAAAGGCACTGACTCTCCAAGTCGGGAGAGTGTTAGTAAAGCGTCTGGAATGTTGCACCCGAGTACCTGGGGACGAAAACTGAGACATACTTGAACACGTCTCCCGATCACACGGTTGATCATACTCAGGGTTCCACATGCATGTTTTAGCTGAAGGAAGAATACCTTAAACCTGGAGAGTTGAGAACCGTGGAATGGGTACCATGCAATATGACTTCAAAGGGTCTTCATTTGCTCACCGAACCTCTCCAATCCTATCACTGCTGCGTTTATGCCCCTGTATACTCGCTTGTTTCTCTTTCGGAGACATAGCAGTCCATAGGTTTTAAGATACTTCCTAGTCAGGTACATTATTAGGCGTTTAATATGGGATGTTGAGTCCATTTCGTTGAGCAAGGAATAGCTCTTGTCTATTCCATATTTGGCTTAAGGAACTTTATCTGTGCTCATTTCAATCTCTGGTTTTATGCATTACCCCAACTCACCTTTCCCCTTAAGGAAGCATAAGTTGGGTTTCTAAATTTGAGACCCTGTTCTGTTTTGTAATTCAGTTTCTATGTAGCCAAGTTTACATTCCGTGTATTAGTGATATCTTATGATGTTTCTTTTTCTGTGAGACTTATTTCAGTTAGAATCATCGTACCTGAATCCACTCATTATGCTGCTACGGGCCTGATGACATAGATTTCATTGCTGAGTGATATTGCATTGTACGTAAGTACCACAACTTCTTTATCCATTTTTCACTTTCTGCGATATTGAACTTGTACCGTAAACCAGGTTCTTGTAAACAGAGCCGTGCCAAACTTTGGGGTGGCTGTGTCTTTTTGATTTTAATTTCCCTAAGCTATAGGACCATAAGTGGAAGTGCCCTAGGCTCTGTTGCTTTGTTTTTTAGATGTTTCAGGAAACACCATACACTTCTCCCGAGTGGCTGTTGGCAATTTACATCCCGCCCATCAGCATAAAAAGGCTCCCAGTTCTCCATGGCCTATCCTGTGTTTCTGGATTTTACACTTTTTTCAGATGGCCCTTTTGACCGGGGGGAAGTGAGACTTCATTGTAGTGCCCATTTCCTTTGCAAGCTTGCTTGGTTGGCCAAAAAGGGCGTATGCGTTTTTTCCTGAATATATTCAGGAAAAAACGCATACGCCCTTTTTGGCCAAGTGCATCATTGTGGACGTTCTGCCTCTTTTCCTATGCTTTCAATGCAATTCCAGTCTACCTCCTGAAATCGGTTTCCTGCAATTCTGCCCCGCTTTTAAGTCCTCTTGGCAGCCTTACTTCAGTATATTTTTGGACGATAGCTGTCATTTATAACTCTGCAGGTTTGTGAATTACAGTGCCCCTGAGCTCCTTTCTTCAACTCGCTTTCTCGTGAGCTGGCCGCAACACCGCAGGATGGCTTCAGGCCCTAATCTGGTTCCGGCACGGCACGCTGAGCCTTTGGTTAATTCCTCTTCCTGGTGGGAAATGAGAGTTAAATTTGCCCGTCCAGACACCTCCAGCTAGTCTGTCATTGGTTCTCCCTATTCCTGTTCATCTTCCGCAGAAATTGCAAACTGGGCCAAACAGGAGGTTAAAGGCACTGACTCTCCAAGTCGGGAGAGTGTTAGTAAAGCGTCTGGAATGTTGCACCCGAGTACCTGGGGACGAAAACTGAGACATACTTGAACACGTCTCCCGATCACACGGTTGATCATACTCAGGGTTCCACATGCATGTTTTAGCTGAAGGAAGAATACCTTAAACCTGGAGAGTTGAGAACCGTGGAATGGGTACCATGCAATATGACTTCAAAGGGTCTTCATTTGCTCACCGAACCTCTCCAATCCTATCACTGCTGCGTTTATGCCCCTGCACACACGCTTGATTCTCTTTTGGAGACATAGCAATCCATAGGTTTTAAGATACTTCCTAGTCAGGTACATTATTAGGCGTTTAATATGGGGTGTTGAGTCCATTTCGTTGAGCAAGGAATAGCTCTTGTCTATTCCATATTTGGCTTAAGGAACTTTATCTGTGCTCATTTCAATCTCTGGTTTTATGCATTACCCCAACTCACCTTTCCCCTTAAGGAAGCATAAGTTGGGTTTCTAAATTTGAGACCCTGTTCTGTTTTGTAATTCAGTTTCTATGTAGCCAAGTTTACATTCCGTGTATTAGTGATATCTTATGATGTTTCTTTTTCTGTGAGACTTATTTCAGTTAGAATCATCGTACCTGAATCCACTCATTATGCTGCTACGGGCCTGATGACATAGATTTCATTGCTGAGTGATATTGCATTGTACGTAAGTACCACAACTTCTTTATCCATTTTTCACTTTCTGCGATATTGAACTTGTACCGTAAACCAGGTTCTTGTAAACAGAGCCGTGCCAAACTTTGGGGTGGCTGTGTCTTTTTGATTTTAATTTCCCTAAGCTATAGGACCATAAGTGGAAGTGCCCTAGGCTCTGTTGCTTTGTTTTTTAGATGTTTCAGGAAACACCATACACTTCTCCCGAGTGGCTGTTGGCAATTTACATCCCGCCCATCAGCATAAAAAGGCTCCCAGTTCTCCATGGCCTATCCTGTGTTTCTGGATTTTACACTTTTTTCAGATGGCCCTTTTGACCGGGGGGAAGTGAGACTTCATTGTAGTGCCCATTTCCTTTGCAAGCTTGCTTGGTTGGCCAAAAAGGGCGTATGCGTTTTTTCCTGAATATATTCAGGAAAAAACGCATACGCCCTTTTTGGCCAAGTGCATCATTGTGGACGTTCTGCCTCTTTTCCTATGCTTTCAATGCAATTCCAGTCTACCTCCTGAAATCGGTTTCCTGCAATTCTGCCCCGCTTTCAAGTCCTCTTGGCAGCCTTACTTCAGTATATTTTTGGACGATAGCTGTCATTTATAACTCTGCAGGTTTGTGAATTACAGTGCCCCTGAGCTCCTTTCTTCAACTCGCTTTCTCGTGAGCTGGCCGCAACACCGCAGGATGGCTTCAGGCCCTAATCTGGTTCTGGCACGGCACGCTGAGCCTTTGGTTAATTCCTCTTCCTGGTGGGAAATGAGAGTTAAATTTGCCCGTCCAGACACCTCCAGCTAGTCTGTCATTGGTTCTGCCTATTCCTGTTCATCTTCCGCAGAAATTGCAAACTGGGCCAAACAGGAGGTTAAAGGCACTGACTCTCCAAGTCGGGAGAGTGTTAGTAAAGCGTCTGGAATGTTGCACCCGAGTACCAGGGGACGAAAACTGAGACATATTGGAACACGTCTCCCGATCACACGGTTGATCATACTCTGGGTTCCACATGCATGTTTTAGCTGAAGGAAGAATACCTTAAACCTGGAGAGTTGAGACCCGTGGAATGGGTACCATGCAATATGACTTCAAAGGGTCTTCATTTGCTCACCGAACCTCTCCAATCCTATCACTGCTGCGTTTATGCCCCTGTACACACACTTGATTCTCTTTCAGAGACATAGCAATCCATAGGTTTTAAGATACTTCCTAGTCAGGTACACTCTTAGGCATTTAATATGGGGTGTTGAGTCCATTTCGTTGAGCAAGGAGTAGCTCTTGTCTATTCCATATTTGGCTTAAGGAACTTTATCTGTGCTCATTTCAATCTCTGGTTTTATGCAGCACCCCAACTCACCTTTCCCCTTAAGCAAGCATAATTTGGGTTTCTAAATTTGAGACCCTGTTCTGTTTTGTAATTCAGTTCCTGTGTAGCCAAGGTTACATTCCGTGTATTAGTGATATCTTATGATGTTTCTTTTCCTGTGTGACTTATTTCAGTTAGAATCATCATACCTGAATGAACTCATTATGCTGCTACGGGGCTGATGACATAGATTTCATTGCTGAGTGATATTGCATTGTACGTAAGTACCACAACTTCTTTATCCATTTTTCACTTTCTGCGATATTGAACTTGTACCGTAAACCAGGTTCTTGTAAACAGAGCCGTCCCAACCTTTGGGGTGGCTGTGTCTTTTGATTTTAATTTCCCTAAGCTATAGGACCATAAGTGGAAGTGCCCTAGGCTCTGTTGCTTTGTTTTTTAGATGTTTCAGGAAACACCATACACTTCTCCCGAGTGGCTGTTGGCAATTTACATCCCTCCCATCAGCGTAACAAGGCTCCCAGTTCTCCATGGCCTGTCCTGCCTTTCTGGATTTTACACTTTTTTCAGATGGCCCTTTGGACCGGGGGGAAGTGAGACTTCATTGTAGTGCAGATTTCCTTTGCAAGCTTGCTTGGTTGGCCAAAAAGGGCGTATGCGTTTTTTCCTGAATATATTCAGGAAAAAACGCATACGCCCTTTTTGGCCAAGTGCATCATTGTGGACGTTCTGCCTCTTTTCCTATGCTTTCAATGCAATTCCAGTCTACCTCCTGAAATCGGTTTCCTGCAATTCTGCCCCGCTTTCAAGTCCTCTTGGCAGCCTTACTTCAGTATATTTTTGGACGATAGCTGTCATTTATAACTCTGCAGGTTTGTGAATTACAGTGCCCCTGAGCTCCTTTCTTCAACTCGCTTTCTCGTGAGCTGGCCGCAACACCGCAGGATGGCTTCAGGCCCTAATCTGGTTCTGGCACGGCACGCTGAGCCTTTGGTTAATTCCTCTTCCTGGTGGGAAATGAGAGTTAAATTTGCCCGTCCAGACACCTCCAGCTAGTCTGTCATTGGTTCTGCCTATTCCTGTTCATCTTCCGCAGAAATTGCAAACTGGGCCAAACAGGAGGTTAAAGGCACTGACTCTCCAAGTCGGGAGAGTGTTAGTAAAGCGTCTGGAATGTTGCACCCGAGTACCAGGGGACGAAAACTGAGACATATTGGAACACGTCTCCCGATCACACGGTTCATCATACTCTGGGTTCCACATGCATGTTTTAGCTGAAGGAAGAATACCTTAAACCTGGAGAGTTGAGACCCGTGGAATGGGTACCATGCAATATGACTTCAAAGGGTCTTCATTTGCTCACCGAACCTCTCCAATCCTATCACTGCTGCGTTTATGCCCCTGTACACACACTTGATTCTCTTTCAGAGACATAGCAATCCATAGGTTTTAAGATACTTCCTAGTCAGGTACACTCTTAGGCATTTAATATGGGGTGTTGAGTCCATTTCATTGAGCAAGGAGTAGCTCTTGTCTATTCCATATTTGGCTTAAGGAACTTTATCTGTGCTCATTTCAATCTCTGGTTTTATGCAGCACCCCAACTCACCTTTCCCCTTAAGCAAGCATAAGTTGGTTTTCTAAATTTGAGACCCTGTTCTGTTTTGTAATTCAGTTCCTGTGTAGCCAAGTTTACATTCCGTGTATTAGTGATATCTTATGATGTTTCTTTTCCTGTGTGACTTATTTCAGTTAGAATCATCATACCTGAATCCACTCATTATGCTGCTACAGGCCTGATGACATAGATTTCATTTCTGAGTGATACTGCATTGTACGTAAGTACCACAACTTCTTTATCCATTTTTCACTTTCTGCGATATTGAACTTGTACCGTAAACCAGGTTCTTGTAAACAGAGCCGTCCCAACATTTGGGGTGGCTGTGTCTTTTTGATTTTAATTTCCCTAAGCTATAGGACCATAAGTGGAAGTGCCCTAGGCTCTGTTGCTTTGTTTTTTAGATGTTTCAGGAAACACCATACACTTCTCCCGAGTGGCTGTTGGCAATTGACATCCCGCCTATCAGCATAACAAGGCTCCCAGTTCTCCATGGCCTGTCCTGCCTTTCTGGATTTTACACTTTTTTCAGATGGCCCTTTGGACCGGGGGGAAGTGAGACTTCATTGTAGTGCAGATTTCCTTTGCAAGCTTGCTTGGTTGGCCAAAAAGGGCGTATGCGTTTTTTCCTGAATATATTCAGGAAAAAACGCATACGCCCTTTTTGGCCAAGTGCATCATTGTGGACGTTCTGCCTCTTTTCCTATGCTTTCAATGCAATTCCAGTCTACCTCCTGAAATCGGTTTCCTGCAATTCTGCCCCGCTTTCAAGTCCTCTTGGCAGCCTTACTTCAGTATATTTTTGGACGATAGCTGTCATTTATAACTCTGCAGGTTTGTGAATTACAGTGCCCCTGAGCTCCTTTCTTCAACTCGCTTTCTCGTGAGCTGGCCGCAACACCGCAGGATGGCTTCAGGCCCTAATCTGGTTCCGGCACGGCACGCTGAGCCTTTGGTTAATTCCTCTTCCTGGTGGGAAATGAGAGTTAAATTTGCCCGTCCAGACACCTCCAGCTGGTCTGTCATTGGTTCTGCCTATTCCTGTTCATCTTCCGCAGAAATTGCAAACTGGGCCAAACAGGAGGTTAAAGGCACTGACTCTCCAAGTCGGGAGAGTGTTAGTAAAGCGTCTGGAATGTTGCACCCGAGTACCAGGGGACGAAAACTGAGACATATTGGAACACGTCTCCCGATCACACGGTTGATCATACTCTGGGTTCCACATGCATGTTTTAGCTGAAGGAAGAATACCTTAAACCTGGAGAGTTGAGACCCGTGGAATGGGTACCATGCAATATGACTTCAAAGGGTCTTCATTTGCTCACCGAACCTCTCCAATCCTATCACTGCTGCATTTATGCCCCTGTACACACACTTGATTCTCTTTCAGACACATAGCAATCCATAGGTTTTAAGATACTTCCTAGTCAGGTACACTCTTAGGCATTTAATATGGGGTGTTGAGTCCATTTGATTGAGCAAGGAGTAGCTCTTGTATATTCCATATTTGGCTTAAGGAACTTTATCTGTGCTCATTTCAATCTCTGGTTTTATGCAGCACCCCAACTCACCTTTCCCCTTAAGCAAGCATAATTTGGGTTTCTAAATTTGAGTCCCTGTTCTGTTTTGTAATTCAGTTCCTGTGTAGCCAAGGTTACATTCCGTGTATTAGTGATATCTTATGATGTTTCTTTTCCTGTGTGACTTATTTCAGTTAGAATCATCATACCTGAATCCACTCATTATGCTGCTACGGGGCTGATGACATAGATTTCATTGCTGAGTGATATTGCATTGTACGTAAGTACCACAACTTCTTTATCCATTTTTCACTTTCTGCGATATTGAACTTGTACCGTAAACCAGGTTCTTGTAAACAGAGCTGTCCCAACCTTTGGGGTGGCTGTGTCTTTTGATTTTAATTTCCCTAAGCTATAGGACCATAAGTGGAAGTGCCCTAGGCTCTGTTGCTTTGTTTTTTAGATGTTTCAGGAAACACCATACACTTCTTCCGAGTGGCTGTTGGCAATTTACATCCCGCCCATCAGCGTAACAAGGCTCCCAGTTCTCCATGGCCTGTCCTGCCTTTCTGGATTTTACACTTTTTTCAGATGGCCCTTTGGACCGGGGGGAAGTGAGACTTCATTGTAGTGCCCATTTCCTTTGCAAGCTTGCTTGGTTGGCCAAAAAGGGCGTATGCGTTTTTTCCTGAATATATTCAGGAAAAAACGCATACGCCCTTTTTGGCCAAGTGCATCATTGTGGACGTTCTGCCTCTTTTCCTATGCTTTAAATGCAATTCCAGTCTACCTCCTGAAATCGGTTTCCTGCAATTCTGCCCCGCTTTCAAGTCCTCTTGGCAGCCTTACTTCAGTATATTTTTGGACGATAGCTGTCATTTATAACTCTGCAGGTTTGTGAATTACAGTGCCCCTGAGCTCCTTTCTTCAACTCGCTTTCTCGTGAGCTGGCCGCAACACCGCAGGATTGCTTCAGGCCCTAATCTGGTTCCGGCACGGCACGCTGAGCCTTTGGTTAATTCCTCTTCCTGGTGGGAAATGAGAGTTAAATTTGCCCGTCCAGACACCTCCAGCTAGTCTCTCATTGGTTCTCCCTATTCCTGTTCATCTTCCGCAGAAATTGCAAACTGGGCCAAACAGGAGGTTAAAGGCACTGACTCTCCAAGTCGGGAGAGTTTTAGTAAAGCGTCTGGAATGTTGCACCCGAGTACCTGGGGACGAAAACTGAGACATACTTGAACACGTCTCCCGATCACACGGTTGATCATACTCTGGGTTCCACATGCATGTTTTAGCTGAAGGAAGAATACCTTAAACCTGGAGAGTTGAGACCCGTGGAATGGGTACCATGCAATATGACTTCAAAGGGTCTTCATTTGCTCACCGAACCTCTCCAATCCTATCACTGCTGCGTTTATGCCCCTGTACACACGCTTGATTCTCTTTCGGAGACATAGCAATCCATAGGTTTTAAGATAGTTCCTAGTCAGGTACACACTTAGGCATTTAATATGGGGTGTTGAGTCCATTTCGTTGAGCAAGGAGTAGCTCTTGTCTATTCCATATTTGGCTTAAGGAACTTTATCTGTGCTCATTTCAATCTCTGGTTTTATGCAGCACCCCAACTCACCTTTCCCCTTAAGCAAGCATAAGTTGGTTTTCTAAATTTGAGACCCTGTTCTGTATTGTAATTCAGTTCCTATGTAGCCAAGTTTACATTCCGTGTATTAGTGATATCTTATGATGTTTCTTTTTCTGTGTGACTTATTTCAGTTAGAATCATCATACCTGAATCCACTCACTATGCTGCTACGGGCCTGATGACATAGATTTCCTTGCTCAGTGATACTGCATTGTACGTAAGTACCACAACTTCTGTATCCATTTTTCACTTTCTGCGATATTGAACTTGTACCGTAAACCAGGTTCTTGTAAACAGAGCCGTCCCAACCTTTGGGGTGGCTGTGTCTTTTTGATTTTAATTTCCCTAAGCTATAGGACCATAAGTGGAAGTGCCCTAGGCTCTGTTGCTTTGTTTTTTAGATGTTTCAGGAAACACCATACACTTCTCCCCAGTGGCTGTTGGCAATTTATATCCCACCCATCAGCATAACAAGGCTCCCAGTTCTCCATGGCCTGTCCTGCCTTTCTGGATTTTACACTTTTTTCAGATGGCCCTTTTGACCGGGGTGAAGTGAGACTTCATTGTAGTGCAGATTTCCTTTGCAAGCTTGCTTGGTTGGCCAAAAAGGGCGTATGCGTTTTTTCCTGAATATATTCAGGAAAAAACGCATACGCCCTTTTTGGCCAAGTGCATCATTGTGGACGTTCTGCCTCTTTTCCTATGCTTTAAATGCAATTCCAGTCTACCTCCTGAAATCGGTTTCCTGCAATTCTGCCCCGCTTTCAAGTCCTCTTGGCAGCCTTACTTCAGTATATTTTTGGACGATAGCTGTCATTTATAACTCTGCAGGTTTGTGAATTACAGTGCCCCTGAGCTCCTTTCTTCAACTCGCTTTCTCGTGAGCTGGCCGCAACACCGCAGGATGGCTTCAGGCCCTAATCTGGTTCCGGCACGGCACGCTGAGCCTTTGGTTAATTCCTCTTCCTGGTGGGAAATGAGAGTTAAATTTGCCCGTCCAGACACCTCCAGCTAGTCTGTCATTGGTTCTCCCTATTCCTGTTCATCTTCCGCAGAAATTGCAAACTGGGCCAAACAGGAGGTTAAAGGCACTGACTCTCCAAGTCGGGAGAGTGTTAGTAAAGCGTCTGGAATGTTGCACCCGAGTACCAGGTGACGAAAACTGACACATATTGGAACACGCCTCCCGATCACACGGTTGATCATACTCTGGGTTCCACATGCATGTTTTAGCTGAAGGAAGAATACCTTAAACCTGGAGAGTTGAGACCCGTGGAATGGGTACCATGCAATATGACTTCAAAGGGTCTTCATTTGCTCACCGAACCTCTCCAATCCTATCACTGCTGCGTTTATGCCTCTTTACACACGCTTGATTCTCTTTCGGAGACATAGCAATCCATAGGTTTTAAGATACTTCCTAGTCAGGTATATTCTTAGGCGTTTAATATGGGGTGTTGAATCCATTTAGTTGAGCAAGGAGTAGCTCTTGTCTATTCCATATTTGGCTTAAGGAACTTTATCTGTGCTCATTTCAATCTCTGGTTTTATGCAGCACCCCAACTCACCTTTCCCCTTAAGCGAGCATAAGTTGGTTTTCTAAATTTGAGACCCTGTTCTGTATTGGAATTCAGTTCCTGTGTAGCCAAGTTTACATTCCGTGAATTAGTGATATCTTATGATGTTTCTTTTTCTGTGTGACTTATTTCAGTTAGAATCATCATACCTGAATCCACTCATTATGCTGCTATGGGCCTGATGACATAGATTTCATTGCTGAGTGATACTGCATTGTACGTAAGTACCACAACTTCTTTATCCATTTTACACTTTCTGCGATATTGAACTTATACCGTAAACCAGGTTCTTGTAAACAGAGCCGTCCCAACCTTTGGGGTGGCTGTGTCTTTTGATTTTAATTTCCCTAAGCTATAGGACCATAAGTGGAAATGCCCTAGGCTCTGTTGCTTTGTTTTTTAGATGTTTCAGGAAACACCATACACTTCTCCCGAGTGGCTGTTGGAAATTTACATCCCACCCATCAGCATAACAAGGCTCCCAGTTCTCCATGGCCTGTCCTGCCTTTCTGGATTTTACACTTTTTTCAGATGGCCCTTTTGACCGGGGGGAAGTGAGACTTCATTGTAGTGCAGATTTCCTTTGCAAGCTTGCTTGGTTGGCCAAAAAGGGCGTATGCGTTTTTTCCTGAATATATTCAGGAAAAAACGCATACGCCCTTTTTGGCCAAGTGCATCATTGTGGACGTTCTGCCTCTTTTCCTATGCTTTCAATGCAATTCCAGTCTACCTCCTGAAATCGGTTTCCTGCAATTCTGCCCCGCTTTCAAGTCCTCTTGGCAGCCTTACTTCAGTATATTTTTGGACGATAGCTGTCATTTATAACTCTGCAGGTTTGTGAATTACAGTGCCCCTGAGCTCCTTTCTTCAACTCGCTTTCTCGTGAGCTGGCCGCAACACCGCAGGATGGCTTCAGGCCCTAATCTGGTTCCGGCACGGCACGCTGAGCCTTTGGTTAATTCCTCTTCCTGGTGGGAAATGAGAGTTAAATTTGCCCGTCCAGACACCTCCAGCTGGTCTGTCATTGGTTCTGCCTATTCCTGTTCATCTTCCGCAGAAATTGCAAACTGGGCCAAACAGGAGGTTAAAGGCACTGACTCTCCAAGTCGGGGAGTGTTAGTAAAGCGTCTGGAATGTTGCACCCGAGTACCAGGGGACGAAAACTGAGACATATTGGAACACGTCTCCCGATCACACGGTTGATCATACTCTGGGTTCCACATGCATGTTTTAGCTGAAGGAAGAATACCTTAAACCTGGAGAGTTGAGACCCGTGGAATGGGTACCATGCAATATGACTTCAAAGGGTCTTCATTTGCTCACCGAACCTCTCCAATCCTATCACTGCTGCATTTATGCCCCTGTACACACACTTGATTCTCTTTCAGACACATAGCAATCCATAGGTTTTAAGATACTTCCTAGTCAGGTACACTCTTAGGCATTTAATATGGGGTGTTGAGTCCATTTGATTGAGCAAGGAGTAGCTCTTGTATATTCCATATTTGGCTTAAGGAACTTTATCTGTGCTCATTTCAATCTCTGGTTTTATGCAGCACCCCAACTCACCTTTCCCCTTAAGCAAGCATAATTTGGGTTTCTAAATTTGAGTCCCTGTTCTGTTTTGTAATTCAGTTCCTGTGTAGCCAAGGTTACATTCCGTGTATTAGTGATATCTTATGATGTTTCTTTTCCTGTGTGACTTATTTCAGTTAGAATCATCATACCTGAATCCACTCATTATGCTGCTACGGGGCTGATGACATAGATTTCATTGCTGAGTGATATTGCATTGTACGTAAGTACCACAACTTCTTTATCCATTTTTCACTTTCTGCGATATTGAACTTGTACCGTAAACCAGGTTCTTGTAAACAGAGCTGTCCCAACCTTTGGGGTGGCTGTGTCTTTTGATTTTAATTTCCCTAAGCTATAGGACCATAAGTGGAAGTGCCCTAGGCTCTGTTGCTTTGTTTTTTAGATGTTTCAGGAAACACCATACACTTCTTCCGAGTGGCTGTTGGCAATTTACATCCCGCCCATCAGCGTAACAAGGCTCCCAGTTCTCCATGGCCTGTCCTGCCTTTCTGGATTTTACACTTTTTTCAGATGGCCCTTTGGACCGGGGGGAAGTGAGACTTCATTGTAGTGCCCATTTCCTTTGCAAGCTTGCTTGGTTGGCCAAAAAGGGCGTATGCGTTTTTTCCTGAATATATTCAGGAAAAAACGCATACGCCCTTTTTGGCCAAGTGCATCATTGTGGACGTTCTGCCTCTTTTCCTATGCTTTCAATGCAATTCCAGTCTACCTCCTGAAATCGGTTTCCTGCAATTCTGCCCCGCTTTCAAGTCCTCTTGGCAGCCTTACTTCAGTATATTTTTGGACGATAGCTGTCATTTATAACTCTGCAGGTTTGTGAATTACAGTGCCCCTGAGCTCCTTTCTTCAACTCGCTTTCTCGTGAGCTGGCCGCAACACCGCAGGATTGCTTCAGGCCCTAATCTGGTTCCGGCACGGCACGCTGAGCCTTTGGTTAATTCCTCTTCCTGGTGGGAAATGAGAGTTAAATTTGCCCGTCCAGACACCTCCAGCTAGTCTCTCATTGGTTCTCCCTATTCCTGTTCATCTTCCGCAGAAATTGCAAACTGGGCCAAACAGGAGGTTAAAGGCACTGACTCTCCAAGTCGGGAGAGTTTTAGTAAAGCGTCTGGAATGTTGCACCCGAGTACCTGGGGACGAAAACTGAGACATACTTGAACACGTCTCCCGATCACACGGTTGATCATACTCTGGGTTCCACATGCATGTTTTAGCTGAAGGAAGAATACCTTAAACCTGGAGAGTTGAGACCCGTGGAATGGGTACCATGCAATATGACTTCAAAGGGTCTTCATTTGCTCACCGAACCTCTCCAATCCTATCACTGCTGCGTTTATGCCCCTGTACACACGCTTGATTCTCTTTCGGAGACATAGCAATCCATAGGTTTTAAGATAGTTCCTAGTCAGGTACACACTTAGGCATTTAATATGGGGTGTTGAGTCCATTTCGTTGAGCAAGGAGTAGCTCTTGTCTATTCCATATTTGGCTTAAGGAACTTTATCTGTGCTCATTTCAATCTCTGGTTTTATGCAGCACCCCAACTCACCTTTCCCCTTAAGCAAGCATAAGTTGGTTTTCTAAATTTGAGACCCTGTTCTGTATTGTAATTCAGTTCCTATGTAGCCAAGTTTACATTCCGTGTATTAGTGATATCTTATGATGTTTCTTTTTCTGTGTGACTTATTTCAGTTAGAATCATCATACCTGAATCCACTCACTATGCTGCTACGGGCCTGATGACATAGATTTCCTTGCTCAGTGATACTGCATTGTACGTAAGTACCACAACTTCTGTATCCATTTTTCACTTTCTGCGATATTGAACTTGTACCGTAAACCAGGTTCTTGTAAACAGAGCCGTCCCAACCTTTGGGGTGGCTGTGTCTTTTTGATTTTAATTTCCCTAAGCTATAGGACCATAAGTGGAAGTGCCCTAGGCTCTGTTGCTTTGTTTTTTAGATGTTTCAGGAAACACCATACACTTCTCCCCAGTGGCTGTTGGCAATTTATATCCCACCCATCAGCATAACAAGGCTGCCAGTTCTCCATGGCCTGTCCTGCCTTTCTGGATTTTACACTTTTTTCAGATGGCCCTTTTGACCGGGGGGAAGTGAGACTTCATTGTAGTGCAGATTTCCTTTGCAAGCTTGCTTGGTTGGCCAAAAAGGGCGTATGCATTTTTTCCTGAATATATTCAGGAAAAAACGCATACGCCCTTTTTGGCCAAGTGCATCATTGTGGACGTTCTGCCTCTTTTCCTATGCTTTAAATGCAATTCCAGTCTACCTCCTGAAATCGGTTTCCTGCAATTCTGCCCCGCTTTCAAGTCCTCTTGGCAGCCTTACTTCAGTATATTTTTGGACGATAGCTGTCATTTATAACTCTGCAGGTTTGTGAATTACAGTGCCCCTGAGCTCCTTTCTTCAACTCGCTTTCTCGTGAGCTGGCCGCAACACCGCAGGATGGCTTCAGGCCCTAATCTGGTTCCGGCACGGCACGCTGAGCCTTTGGTTAATTCCTCTTCCTGGTGGGAAATGAGAGTTAAATTTGCCCGTCCAGACACCTCCAGCTAGTCTGTCATTGGTTCTCCCTATTCCTGTTCATCTTCCGCAGAAATTGCAAACTGGGCCAAACAGGAGGTTAAAGGCACTGACTCTCCAAGTCGGGAGAGTGTTAGTAAAGCGTCTGGAATGTTGCACCCGAGTACCAGGTGACGAAAACTGACACATATTGGAACACGCCTCCCGATCACACGGTTGATCATACTCTGGGTTCCACATGCATGTTTTAGCTGAAGGAAGAATACCTTAAACCTGGAGAGTTGAGACCCGTGGAATGGGTACCATGCAATATGACTTCAAAGGGTCTTCATTTGCTCACCGAACCTCTCCAATCCTATCACTGCTGCGTTTATGCCTCTTTACACACGCTTGATTCTCTTTCGGAGACATAGCAATCCATAGGTTTTAAGATAGTTCCTAGTCAGGTATATTCTTAGGCGTTTAATATGGGGTGTTGAATCCATTTAGTTGAGCAAGGAGTAGCTCTTGTCTATTCCATATTTGGCTTAAGGAACTTTATCTGTGCTCATTTCAATCTCTGGTTTTATGCATTACCCCAACTCACCTTTCCCCTTAAGGAAGCATAAGTTGGGTTTCTAAATTTGAGACCCTGTTCTGTTTTGTAATTCAGTTTCTATGTAGCCAAGTTTACATTCCGTGTATTAGTGATATCTTATGATGTTTCTTTTTCTGTGAGACTTATTTCAGTTAGAATCATCGTACCTGAATCCACTCATTATGCTGCTACGGGCCTGATGACATAGATTTCATTGCTGAGTGATACTGCATTGTACGTAAGTACCACAACTTCTTTATCCATTTTTCACTTTCTGCGATATTGAACTTGTACCGTAAACCAGGTTCTTGTAAACAGAGCCGTGCCAAACTTTGGGGTGGCTGTGTCTTTTTGATTTTAATTTCCCTAAGCTATAGGACCATAAGTGGAAGTGCCCTAGGCTCTGTTGCTTTGTTTTTTAGATGTTTCAGGAAACACCATACACTTCTCCCGAGTGGCTGTTGGCAATTGACATCCCGCCCATCAGCATAACAAGGCTGCCAGTTCTCCATGGCCTGTCCTGCCTTTCTGGATTTTACACTTTTTTCAGATGGCCCTTTTGACCGGGGGGAAGTGAGACTTCATTGTAGGGCAGATTTCCTTTGCAAGCTTGCTTGGTTGGCCAAAAAGGGCGTATGCGTTTTTTCCTGAATATATTCAGGAAAAAACGCATACGCCCTTTTTGGCCAAGTGCATCATTGTGGACGTTCTGCCTCTTTTCCTATGCTTTAAATGCAATTCCAGTCTACCTCCTGAAATCGGTTTCCTGCAATTCTGCCCCGCTTTCAAGTCCTCTTGGCAGCCTTACTTCAGTATATTTTTGGACGATAGCTGTCATTTATAACTCTGCAGGTTTGTGAATTACAGTGCCCCTGAGCTCCTTTCTTCAACTCGCTTTCTCGTGAGCTGGCCGCAACACCGCAGGATGGCTTCAGGCCCTAATCTGGTTTCGGCACGGCACGCTGAGCCTTTGGTTAATTCCTCTTCCTGGTGGGAAATGAGAGTTAAATTTGCCCGTCCAGACACCTCCAGCTAGTCTGTCATTGGTTCTCCCTATTCCTGTTCAACTTCCGCAGAAATTGCAAACTGGGCCAAACAGGAGGTTAAAGGCACTGACTCTCCAAGTCGGGAGAGTGTTAGTAAAGCGTCTGGAATGTTGCACCCGAGTACCTGGGGACGAAAACTGAGACATACTTGAACACGTCTCCCGATCACACGGTTGATCATACTCAGGGTTCCACATGCATGTTTTAGCTGAAGGAAGAATACCTTAAACCTGGAGAGTTGAGAACCGTGGAATGGGTACCATGCAATATGACTTCAAAGGGTCTTCATTTGCTCACCGAACCTCTCCAATCCTATCACTGCTGCGTTTATGCCCCTGTATACTCGCTTGTTTCTCTTTCGGAGACATAGCAGTCCATAGGTTTTAAGATACTTCCTAGTCAGGTACATTATTAGGCGTTTAATATGGGGTGTTGAGTCCATTTCGTTGAGCAAGGAATAGCTCTTGTCTATTCCATATTTGGCTTAAGGAACTTTATCTGTGCTCATTTCAATCTCTGGTTTTATGCATTACCCCAACTCACCTTTCCCCTTAAGGAAGCATAAGTTGGGTTTCTAAATTTGAGACCCTGTTCTGTTTTGTAATTCAGTTTCTATGTAGCCAAGTTTACATTCCGTGTATTAGTGATATCTTATGATGTTTCTTTTTCTGTGAGACTTATTTCAGTTAGAATCATCGTACCTGAATCCACTCATTATGCTGCTACGGGCCTGATGACATAGATTTCATTGCTGAGTGATACTGCATTGTACGTAAGTACCACAACTTCTTTATCCATTTTTCACTTTCTGCGATATTGAACTTGTACCGTAAACCAGGTTCTTGTAAACAGAGCCGTGCCAAACTTTGGGGTGGCTGTGTCTTTTTGATTTTAATTTCCCTAAGCTATAGGACCATAAGTGGAAGTGCCCTAGGCTCTGTTGCTTTGTTTTTTAGATGTTTCAGGAAACACCATACACTTCTCCCGAGTGGCTGTTGGCAATTGACATCCCGCCCATCAGCATAACAAGGCTGCCAGTTCTCCATGGCCTGTCCTGCCTTTCTGGATTTTACACTTTTTTCAGATGGCCCTTTTGACCGGGGGGAAGTGAGACTTCATTGTAGGGCAGATTTCCTTTGCAAGCTTGCTTGGTTGGCCAAAAAGGGCGTATGCGTTTTTTCCTGAATATATTCAGGAAAAAACGCATACGCCCTTTTTGGCCAAGTGCATCATTGTGGACGTTCTGCCTCTTTTCCTATGCTTTAAATGCAATTCCAGTCTACCTCCTGAAATCGGTTTCCTGCAATTCTGCCCCGCTTTCAAGTCCTCTTGGCAGCCTTACTTCAGTATATTTTTGGACGATAGCTGTCATTTATAACTCTGCAGGTTTGTGAATTACAGTGCCCCTGAGCTCCTTTCTTCAACTCGCTTTCTCGTGAGCTGGCCGCAACACCGCAGGATGGCTTCAGGCCCTAATCTGGTTTCGGCACGGCACGCTGAGCCTTTGGTTAATTCCTCTTCCTGGTGGGAAATGAGAGTTAAATTTGCCCGTCCAGACACCTCCAGCTAGTCTGTCATTGGTTCTCCCTATTCCTGTTCAACTTCCGCAGAAATTGCAAACTGGGCCAAACAGGAGGTTAAAGGCACTGACTCTCCAAGTCGGGAGAGTGTTAGTAAAGCGTCTGGAATGTTGCACCCGAGTACCTGGGGACGAAAACTGAGACATACTTGAACACGTCTCCCGATCACACGGTTGATCATACTCAGGGTTCCACATGCATGTTTTAGCTGAAGGAAGAATACCTTAAACCTGGAGAGTTGAGAACCGTGGAATGGGTACCATGCAATATGACTTCAAAGGGTCTTCATTTGCTCACCGAACCTCTCCAATCCTATCACTGCTGCGTTTATGCCCCTGTATACTCGCTTGTTTCTCTTTCGGAGACATAGCAGTCCATAGGTTTTAAGATACTTCCTAGTCAGGTACATTATTAGGCGTTTAATATGGGGTGTTGAGTCCATTTCGTTGAGCAAGGAATAGCTCTTGTCTATTCCATATTTGGCTTAAGGAACTTTATCTGTGCTCATTTCAATCTCTGGTTTTATGCATTACCCCAACTCACCTTTCCCCTTAAGGAAGCATAAGTTGGGTTTCTAAATTTGAGACCCTGTTCTGTTTTGTAATTCAGTTTCTATGTAGCCAAGTTTACATTCCGTGTATTAGTGATATCTTATGATGTTTCTTTTTCTGTGAGACTTATTTCAGTTAGAATCATCGTACCTGAATCCACTCATTATGCTGCTACGGGCCTGATGACATAGATTTCATTGCTGAGTGATATTGCATTGTACGTAAGTACCACAACTTCTTTATCCATTTTTCACTTTCTGCGATATTGAACTTGTACCGTAAACCAGGTTCTTGTAAACAGAGCCGTGCCAAACTTTGGGGTGGCTGTGTCTTTTTGATTTTAATTTCCCTAAGCTATAGGACCATAAGTGGAAGTGCCCTAGGCTCTGTTGCTTTGTTTTTTAGATGTTTCAGGAAACACCATACACTTCTCCCGAGTGGCTGTTGGCAATTTACATCCCGCCCATCAGCATAAAAAGGCTCCCAGTTCTCCATGGCCTATCCTGTGTTTCTGGATTTTACACTTTTTTCAGATGGCCCTTTTGACCGGGGGGAAGTGAGACTTCATTGTAGTGCCCATTTCCTTTGCAAGCTTGCTTGGTTGGCCAAAAAGGGCGTATGCGTTTTTTCCTGAATATATTCAGGAAAAAACGCATACGCCCTTTTTGGCCAAGTGCATCATTGTGGACGTTCTGCCTCTTTTCCTATGCTTTCAATGCAATTCCAGTCTACCTCCTGAAATCGGTTTCCTGCAATTCTGCCCCGCTTTTAAGTCCTCTTGGCAGCCTTACTTCAGTATATTTTTGGACGATAGCTGTCATTTATAACTCTGCAGGTTTGTGAATTACAGTGCCCCTGAGCTCCTTTCTTCAACTCGCTTTCTCGTGAGCTGGCCGCAACACCGCAGGATGGCTTCAGGCCCTAATCTGGTTCCGGCACGGCACGCTGAGCCTTTGGTTAATTCCTCTTCCTGGTGGGAAATGAGAGTTAAATTTGCCCGTCCAGACACCTCCAGCTAGTCTGTCATTGGTTCTCCCTATTCCTGTTCATCTTCCGCAGAAATTGCAAACTGGGCCAAACAGGAGGTTAAAGGCACTGACTCTCCAAGTCGGGAGAGTGTTAGTAAAGCGTCTGGAATGTTGCACCCGAGTACCTGGGGACGAAAACTGAGACATACTTGAACACGTCTCCCGATCACACGGTTGATCATACTCAGGGTTCCACATGCATGTTTTAGCTGAAGGAAGAATACCTTAAACCTGGAGAGTTGAGAACCGTGGAATGGGTACCATGCAATATGACTTCAAAGGGTCTTCATTTGCTCACCGAACCTCTCCAATCCTATCACTGCTGCGTTTATGCCCCTGTATACTCGCTTGTTTCTCTTTCGGAGACATAGCAGTCCATAGGTTTTAAGATACTTCCTAGTCAGGTACATTATTAGGCGTTTAATATGGGGTGTTGAGTCCATTTCGTTGAGCAAGGAATAGCTCTTGTCTATTCCATATTTGGCTTAAGGAACTTTATCTGTGCTCATTTCAATCTCTGGTTTTATGCATTACCCCAACTCACCTTTCCCCTTAAGGAAGCATAAGTTGGGTTTCTAAATTTGAGACCCTGTTCTGTTTTGTAATTCAGTTTCTATGTAGCCAAGTTTACATTCCGTGTATTAGTGATATCTTATGATGTTTCTTTTTCTGTGAGACTTATTTCAGTTAGAATCATCGTACCTGAATCCACTCATTATGCTGCTACGGGCCTGATGACATAGATTTCATTGCTGAGTGATATTGCATTGTACGTAAGTACCACAACTTCTTTATCCATTTTTCACTTTCTGCGATATTGAACTTGTACCGTAAACCAGGTTCTTGTAAACAGAGCCGTGCCAAACTTTGGGGTGGCTGTGTCTTTTTGATTTTAATTTCCCTAAGCTATAGGACCATAAGTGGAAGTGCCCTAGGCTCTGTTGCTTTGTTTTTTAGATGTTTCAGGAAACACCATACACTTCTCCCGAGTGGCTGTTGGCAATTGACATCCCGCCCATCAGCATAACAAGGCTCCCAGTTCTCCATGGCCTGTCCTGCCTTTCTGGATTTTACACTTTTTTCAGATGGCCCTTTTGACCGGGGGGAAGTGAGACTTCATTGTAGTGCCCATTTCCTTTGCAAGCTTGCTTGGTTGGCCATAAGGGCGTATGCGTTTTTTCCTGAATATATTCAGGAAAAAACGCATACGCCCTTTTTGGCCAAGTGCATCATTGTGGACGTTCTGCCTCTTTTCCTATGCTTTAAATGCAATTCCAGTCTACCTCCTGAAATCGGTTTCCTGCAATTCTGCCCCGCTTTCAAGTCCTCTTGGCAGCCTTACTTCAGTATATTTTTGGACGATAGCTGTCATTTATAACTCTGCAGGTTTGTGAATTACAGTGCCCCTGAGCTCCTTTCTTCAACTCGCTTTCTCGTGAGCTGGCCGCAACACCGCAGGATGGCTTCAGGCCCTAATCTGGTTCCGGCACGGCACGCTGAGCCTTTGGTTAATTCCTCTTCCTGGTGGGAAATGAGAGTTAAATTTGCCCGTCCAGACACCTCCAGCTAGTCTGTCATTGATTCTCCCTATTCCTGTTCATCTTCCGCAGAAATTGCAAACTGGGCCAAACAGGAGGTTAAAGGCACTGACTCTCCAAGTCGGGAGAGTGTTAGTAAAGCGTCTGGAATGTTGCACCCGAGTACCAGGTGACGAAAACTGACACATATTGGAACACGCCTCCCGATCACACAGTTGATCATACTCTGGGTTCCACATGCATGTTTTAGCTGAAGGAAGAATACCTTAAACCTGGAGAGTTGAGACCCGTGGAATGGGTACCATGCAATATGACTTCAAAGGGTCTTCATTTGCTCACCGAACCTCTCCAATCCTATCACTGCTGCGTTTATGCCCCTTTACACACGCTTGATTCTCTTTCGGAGACATAGCAATCCATAGGTTTTAAGATACTTCCTAGTCAGGTATATTCTTAGGCGTTTAATATGGGGTGTTGAATCCATTTAGTTGAGCAAGGAGTAGCTCTTGTCTATTCCATATTTGGCTTAAGGAACTTTATCTGTGCTCATTTCAATCTCTGGTTTTATGCAGCACCCCAACTCACCTTTCCCCTTAAGCGAGCATAAGTTGGTTTTCTAAATTTGAGACCCTGTTCTGTATTGGAATTCAGTTCCTGTGTAGCCAAGTTTACATTCCGTGAATTAGTGATATCTTATGATGTTTCTTTTTCTGTGTGACTTATTTCAGTTAGAATCATCATACCTGAATCCACTCATTATGCTGCTATGGGCCTGATGACATAGATTTCATTGCTGAGTGATACTGCATTGTACGTAAGTACCACAACTTCTTTATCCATTTTACACTTTCTGCGATATTGAACTTATACCGTAAACCAGGTTCTTGTAAACAGAGCCGTCCCAACCTTTGGGGTGGCTCTGTCTTTTTGATTTTAATTTCCCTAAGCTATAGGACCATAAGTGGAAGTGCCCTAGGCTCTGTTGCTTTGTTTTTTAGATGTTTCAGGAAACACCATACACTTCTCCCGAGTGGCTGTTGGCAATTGACATCCCGCCCATCAGCATAACAAGGCTCCCAGTTCTCCATGGCCTGTCCTGCCTTTCTGGATTTTACACTTTTTTCAGATGGCCCTTTTGACCGGGGGGAAGTGAGACTTCATTGTAGTGCCCATTTCCTTTGCAAGCTTGCTTGGTTGGCCATAAGGGCGTATGCGTTTTTTCCTGAATATATTCAGGAAAAAACGCATACGCCCTTTTTGGCCAAGTGCATCATTGTGGACGTTCTGCCTCTTTTCCTATGCTTTAAATGCAATTCCAGTCTACCTCCTGAAATCGGTTTCCTGCAATTCTGCCCCGCTTTCAAGTCCTCTTGGCAGCCTTACTTCAGTATATTTTTGGACGATAGCTGTCATTTATAACTCTGCAGGTTTGTGAATTACAGTGCCCCTGAGCTCCTTTCTTCAACTCGCTTTCTCGTGAGCTGGCCGCAACACCGCAGGATGGCTTCAGGCCCTAATCTGGTTTTGGCACGGCACGCTGAGCCTTTGGTTAATTCCTCTTCCTGGTGGGAAATGAGAGTTAAATTTGCCCGTCCAGACACCTCCAGCTAGTCTGTCATTGGTTCTCCCTATTCCTGTTCAACTTCCGCAGAAATTGCAAACTGGGCCAAACAGGAGGTTAAAGGCACTGACTCTCCAAGTCGGGAGAGTGTTAGTAAAGCGTCTGGAATGTTGCACCCGAGTACCTGGGGACGAAAACTGAGACATACTTGAACACGTCTCCCGATCACACGGTTGATCATACTCAGGGTTCCACATGCATGTTTTAGCTGAAGGAAGAATACCTTAAACCTGGAGAGTTGAGAACCGTGGAATGGGTACCATGCAATATGACTTCAAAGGGTCTTCATTTGCTCACCGAACCTCTCCAATCCTATCACTGCTGCGTTTATGCCCCTGTATACTCGCTTGTTTCTCTTTCGGAGACATAGCAGTCCATAGGTTTTAAGATACTTCCTAGTCAGGTACATTATTAGGCGTTTAATATGGGGTGTTGAGTCCATTTCGTTGAGCAAGGAATAGCTCTTGTCTATTCCATATTTGGCTTAAGGAACTTTATCTGTGCTCATTTCAATCTCTGGTTTTATGCATTACCCCAACTCACCTTTCCCCTTAAGGAAGCATAAGTTGGGTTTCTAAATTTGAGACCCTGTTCTGTTTTGTAATTCAGTTTCTATGTAGCCAAGTTTACATTCCGTGTATTAGTGATATCTTATGATGTTTCTTTTTCTGTGAGACTTATTTCAGTTAGAATCATCGTACCTGAATCCACTCACTATGCTGCTACGGGCCTGATGACATAGATTTCATTGCTGAGTGATACTGCATTGTACGTAAGTACCACAACTTCTTTATCCATTTTTCACTTTCTGCGATATTGAACTTGTACCGTAAACCAGGTTCTTGTAAACAGAGCCGTGCCAAACTTTGGGGTGGCTGTGTCTTTTTGATTTTAATTTCCCTAAGCTATAGGACCATAAGTGGAAGTGCCCTAGGCTCTGTTGCTTTGTTTTTTAGATGTTTCAGGAAACACCATACACTTCTCCCGAGTGGCTGTTGGCAATTTACATCCCGCCCATCAGCATAAAAAGGCTCCCAGTTCTCCATGGCCTATCCTGTGTTTCTGGATTTTACACTTTTTTCAGATGGCCCTTTTGACCGGGGGGAAGTGAGACTTCATTGTAGTGCCCATTTCCTTTGCAAGCTTGCTTGGTTGGCCAAAAAGGGCGTATGCGTTTTTTCCTGAATATATTCAGGAAAAAACGCATACGCCCTTTTTGGCCAAGTGCATCATTGTGGACGTTCTGCCTCTTTTCCTATGCTTTAAATGCAATTCCAGTCTACCTCCTGAAATCGGTTTCCTGCAATTCTGCCCCGCTTTCAAGTCCTCTTGGCAGCCTTACTTCAGTATATTTTTGGACGATAGCTGTCATTTATAACTCTGCAGGTTTGTGAATTACAGTGCCCCTGAGCTCCTTTCTTCAACTCGCTTTCTCGTGAGCTGGCCGCAACACCGCAGGATGGCTTCAGGCCCTAATCTGGTTCCGGCACGGCACGCTGAGCCTTTGGTTAATTCCTCTTCCTGGTGGGAAATGAGAGTTAAATTTGCCCGTCCAGACACCTCCAGCTAGTCTGTCATTGGTTCTCCCTATTCCTGTTCATCTTCCGCAGAAATTGCAAACTGGGCCAAACAGGAGGTTAAAGGCACTGACTGTCCAAGTCGGGAGAGTGTTAGTAAAGCGTCTGGAATGTTGCACCCGGGTACCAGGGGACGAAAACTGAGACATATTGGAACACGTCTACCGATCACACGGTTGATCATACTCTGGGTTCCACATGCATGTTTTAGCTGAAGGAAGAATACCTTAAACCTGGAGAGTTGAGACCCGTGGAATGGGTAACATGCAATATGATTTCAAAGGGTCTTCATTTGCTCACCGAACCTCTCCAGTCCTATCACTGCTGCGGTTATGCCCCTGTACACACGCTTGATTCTCTTTCGGAGACATAGCAATCCATAGGTTTTAAGATACTTCCTAGTCAGGTACATTCTCAGGCGTTTAATATGGGGTGTTGAGTCCATTTCCTTGAGCAAGGAGTAGCTCTTGTCTATTCCATACTTGGCTTAAGGAACTTTATCTGTGCACATTTCAATCTCTGGTTTTATGCAGCACCCCAACTCACCTTTCCCCTTAAGCAAGCATAATTTGGTTTTCTAAATTTGAGACCCTGTTCTGTTTTGCAATTCAGTTCCTGTGTAGCCAAGTTTACATTCCTTGTATTAGTGATACCTTATGATGTTTCTTTTTCTGTGAGACTTATTTCACTTAGAGTCATCGAACCTGAATCCACTCATTATGCTGCTACGGGCCTGATGACATAGATTTCATTGCTGAGTGATATTGCATTGTACGTAAGTACCACAACTTCTTTATCCATTTTTCACTTTCTGCGATATTGAACTTGTACCGTAAACCAGGTTCTTGTAAACAGAGCCGTCCCAACCTTTGGGGTGGCTGTGTCTTTTTGATTTTAATTTCCCTAAGCTATAGGATCATAAGTGGAAGTGCCCTAGGCTCTGTTGCTTTGTGTTTTAGATGTTTCAGGAAACACCATACACTTCTCCCGAGTGGCTGTTGGCAATTTACATCCCGCCCATCAGCATAACAAGGCTCCCAGTTCTCCATGGCCTGTCCTGCCTTTCTGGATTTTACACTTTTTTCAGATGGCCCTTTTGACCGGGGGGAAGTGAGACTTCATTGTAGTGCAGATTTCCTTTGCAAGCTTGCTTGGTTGGCCAAAAAGGGCGTATGCGTTTTTTCCTGAATATATTCAGGAAAAAACGCATACGCCCTTTTTGGCCAAGTGCATCATTGTGGACGTTCTGCCTCTTTTCCTATGCTTTCAATGCAATTCCAGTCTACCTCCTGAAATCGGTTTCCTGCAATTCTGCCCCGCTTTTAAGTCCTCTTGGCAGCCTTACTTCAGTATATTTTTGGACGATAGCTGTCATTTATAACTCTGCAGGTTTGTGAATTACAGTGCCCCTGAGCTCCTTTCTTCAACTCGCTTTCTCGTGAGCTGGCCGCAACACCGCAGGATGGCTTCAGGCCCTAATCTGGTTCCGGCACGGCACGCTGAGCCTTTGGTTAATTCCTCTTCCTGGTGGGAAATGAGAGTTAAATTTGCCCGTCCAGACACCTCCAGCTAGTCTGTCATTGGTTCTCCCTATTCCTGTTCATCTTCCGCAGAAATTGCAAACTGGGCCAAACAGGAGGTTAAAGGCACTGACTCTCCAAGTCGGGAGAGTGTTAGTAAAGCCTCTGGAATGTTGCACCCGAGTACCTGGGGACGAAAACTGAGACATACTTGAACACGTCTCCCGATCACACGGTTGATCATACTCAGGGTTCCACATGCATGTTTTAGCTGAAGGAAGAATACCTTAAACCTGGAGAGTTGAGAACCGTGGAATGGGTACCATGCAATATGACTTCAAAGGGTCTTCATTTGCTCACCGAACCTCTCCAATCCTATCACTGCTGCGTTTATGCCCCTGTATACTCGCTTGTTTCTCTTTCGGAGACATAGCAGTCCATAGGTTTTAAGATACTTCCTAGTCAGGTACATTATTAGGCGTTTAATATGGGGTGTTGAGTCCATTTCGTTGAGCAAGGAATAGCTCTTGTCTATTCCATATTTGGCTTAAGGAACTTTATCTGTGCTCATTTCAATCTCTGGTTTTATGCATTACCCCAACTCACCTTTCCCCTTAAGGAAGCATAAGTTGGGTTTCTAAATTTGAGACCCTGTTCTGTTTTGTAATTCAGTTTCTATGTAGCCAAGTTTACATTCCGTGTATTAGTGATATCTTATGATGTTTCTTTTTCTGTGAGACTTATTTCAGTTAGAATCATCGTACCTGAATCCACTCATTATGCTGCTACGGGCCTGATGACATAGATTTCATTGCTGAGTGATATTGCATTGTACGTAAGTACCACAACTTCTTTATCCATTTTTCACTTTCTGCGATATTGAACTTGTACCGTAAACCAGGTTCTTGTAAACAGAGCCGTGCCAAACTTTGGGGTGGCTGTGTCTTTTTGATTTTAATTTCCCTAAGCTATAGGACCATAAGTGGAAGTGCCCTAGGCTCTGTTGCTTTGTTTTTTAGATGTTTCAGGAAACACCATACACTTCTCCCGAGTGGCTGTTGGCAATTTACATCCCGCCCATCAGCATAAAAAGGCTCCCAGTTCTCCATGGCCTATCCTGTGTTTCTGGATTTTACACTTTTTTCAGATGGCCCTTTTGACCGGGGGGAAGTGAGACTTCATTGTAGTGCCCATTTCCTTTGCAAGCTTGCTTGGTTGGCCAAAAAGGGCGTATGCGTTTTTTCCTGAATATATTCAGGAAAAAACGCATACGCCCTTTTTGGCCAAGTGCATCATTGTGGACGTTCTGCCTCTTTTCCTATGCTTTAAATGCAATTCCAGTCTACCTCCTGAAATCGGTTTCCTGCAATTCTGCCCCGCTTTCAAGTCCTCTTGGCAGCCTTACTTCAGTATATTTTTGGACGATAGCTGTCATTTATAACTCTGCAGGTTTGTGAATTACAGTGCCCCTGAGCTCCTTTCTTCAACTCGCTTTCTCGTGAGCTGGCCGCAACACCGCAGGATGGCTTCAGGCCCTAATCTGGTTCCGGCACGGCACGCTGAGCCTTTGGTTAATTCCTCTTCCTGGTGGGAAATGAGAGTTAAATTTGCCCGTCCAGACACCTCCAGCTAGTCTGTCATTGGTTCTCCCTATTCCTGTTCAACTTCCGCAGAAATTGCAAACTGGGCCAAACAGGAGGTTAAAGGCACTGACTGTCCAAGTCGGGAGAGTGTTAGTAAAGCGTCTGGAATGTTGCACCCGAGTACCAGGGGACGAAAACTGAGACATATTGGAACACGTCTACCGATCACACGGTTGATCATACTCTGGGTTCCACATGCATGTTTTAGCTGAAGGAAGAATACCTTAAACCTGGAGAGTTGAGACCCGTGGAATGGGTAACATGCAATATGATTTCAAAGGGTCTTCATTTGCTCACCGAACCTCTCCAGTCCTATCACTGCTGCGGTTATGCCCCTGTACACACGCTTGATTCTCTTTCGGAGACATAGCAATCCATAGGTTTTAAGATACTTCCTAGTCAGGTACATTCTCAGGCGTTTAATATGGGGTGTTGAGTCCATTTCCTTGAGCAAGGAGTAGCTCTTGTCTATTCCATACTTGGCTTAAGGAACTTTATCTGTGCACATTTCAATCTCTGGTTTTATGCAGCACCCCAACTCACCTTTCCCCTTAAGCAAGCATAATTTGGTTTTCTAAATTTGAGACCCTGTTCTGTTTTGCAATTCAGTTCCTGTGTAGCCAAGTTTACATTCCTTGTATTAGTGATATCTTATGATGTTTCTTTTTCTGTGAGACTTATTTCACTTAGAGTCATCGAACCTGAATCCACTCATTATGCTGCTACGGGCCTGATGACATAGATTTCCTTGCTCAGTGATACTGCATTGTACGTAAGTACCACAACTTCTTTATCCATTTTTCACTTTCTGCGATATTGAACTTGTACCGTAAACCAGGTTCTTGTAAACAGAGCCGTCCCAACCTTTGGGGTGGCTGTGTCTTTTTGATTTTAATTTCCCTAAGCTATAGGACCATAAGTGGAAGTGCCCTAGGCTCTGTTGCTTTGTTTTTTAGATGTTTCAGGAAACACCATACACTTCTCTCCAGTGGCTGTTGGCAATTTATATCCCACCCAACAGCATAACAAGGCTCCCAGTTCTCCATGGCCTGTCCTGCCTTTCTGGATTTTACACTTTTTTCAGATGGCCCTTTTGACCGGGGGGAAGTGAGACTTCATTGTAGTGCAGATTTCCTTTGCAAGCTTGCTTGGTTGGCCAAAAAGGGCGTATGCGTTTTTTCCTGAATATATTCAGGAAAAAACGCATACGCCCTTTTTGGCCAAGTGCATCATTGTGGACGTTCTGCCTCTTTTCCTATGCTTTAAATGCAATTCCAGTCTACCTCCTGAAATCGGTTTCCTGCAATTCTGCCCCGCTTTCAAGTCCTCTTGGCAGCCTTACTTCAGTATATTTTTGGACGATAGCTGTCATTTATAACTCTGCAGGTTTGTGAATTACAGTGCCCCTGAGCTCCTTTCTTCAACTCGCTTTCTCGTGAGCTGGCCGCAACACCGCAGGATGGCTTCAGGCCCTAATCTGGTTCCGGCACGGCATGCTGAGCCTTTGGTTAATTCCTCTTCCTCGTGGGAAATGAGAGTTAAATTTGCCCGTCCAGACACCTCCAGCTAGTCTGTCATTGGTTCTCCCTATTCCTGTTCATCTTCCGCAGAAATTGCAAACTGGGCCAAACAGGAGGTTAAAGGCACTGACTCTCCAAGTCGGGAGAGTGTTAGTAAAGCGTCTGGAATGTTGCACCCGAGTACCAGGTGACGAAAACTGACACATATTGGAACACGCCTCCCGATCACACGGTTGATCATACTCTGGGTTCCACATGCATGTTTTAGCTGAAGGAAGAATACCTTAAACCTGGAGAGTTGAGACCCGTGGAATGGGTACCATGCAATATGACTTCAAAGGGTCTTCATTTGCTCACCGAACCTCTCCAATCCTATCACTGCTGCGTTTATGCCCCTTTACACACGCTTGATTCTCTTTCGGAGACATAGCAATCCATAGGTTTTAAGATACTTCCTAGTCAGGTATATTCTTAGGCGTTTAATATGGGGTGTTGAATCCATTTAGTTGAGCAAGGAGTAGCTCTTGTCTATTCCATATTTGGCTTAAGGAACTTTATCTGTGCTCATTTCAATCTCTGGTTTTATGCAGCACCCCAACTCACCTTTCCCCTTAAGCGAGCATAAGTTGGTTTTCTAAATTTGAGACCCTGTTCTGTATTGGAATTCAGTTCCTGTGTAGCCAAGTTTACATTCCGTGAATTAGTGATATCTTATGATGTTTCTTTTCCTGTGTGACTTATTTCAGTTAGAATCATCATACCTGAATCCACTCATTATGCTGCTATGGGCCTGATGACATAGATTTCATTGCTGAGTGATACTGCATTGTACGTAAGTACCACAACTTCTTTATCCATTTTACACTTTCTGCGATATTGAACTTATACCGTAAACCAGGTTCTTGTAAACAGAGCCGTCCCAACCTTAGGGGTGGCTCTGTCTTTTTGATTTTAATTTCCCTAAGCTATAGGACCATAAGTGGAAGTGCCCTAGGCTCTGTTGCTTTGTTTTTTAGATGTTTCAGGAAACACCATACACTTCTCCCGAGTGGCTGTTGGCAATTGACATCCCGCCCATCAGCATAACAAGGCTCCCAGTTCTCCATGGCCTGTCCTGCCTTTCTGGATTTTACACTTTTTTCAGATGGCCCTTTTGACCGGGGGGAAGTGAGACTTCATTGTAGTGCCCATTTCCTTTGCAAGCTTGCTTGGTTGGCCATAAGGGCGTATGCGTTTTTTCCTGAATATATTCAGGAAAAAACGCATACGCCCTTTTTGGCCAAGTGCATCATTGTGGACGTTCTGCCTCTTTTCCTATGCTTTAAATGCAATTCCAGTCTACCTCCTGAAATCGGTTTCCTGCAATTCTGCCCCGCTTTCAAGTCCTCTTGGCAGCCTTACTTCAGTATATTTTTGGACGATAGCTGTCATTTATAACTCTGCAGGTTTGTGAATTACAGTGCCCCTGAGCTCCTTTCTTCAACTCGCTTTCTCGTGAGCTGGCCGCAACACCGCAGGATGGCTTCAGGCCCTAATCTGGTTTCGGCACGGCACGCTGAGCCTTTGGTTAATTCCTCTTCCTGGTGGGAAATGAGAGTTAAATTTGCCCGTCCAGACACCTCCAGCTAGTCTGTCATTGGTTCTCCCTATTCCTGTTCAACTTCCGCAGAAATTGCAAACTGGGCCAAACAGGAGGTTAAAGGCACTGACTCTCCAAGTCGGGAGAGTGTTAGCAAAGCGTCTGGAATGTTGCACCCGAGTACCTGGGGACGAAAACTGAGACATACTTGAACACGTCTCCCGATCACACGGTTGATCATACTCAGGGTTCCACATGCATGTTTTAGCTGAAGGAAGAATACCTTAAACCTGGAGAGTTGAGACCCGTGGAATGGGTACCATGCAATATGACTTCAAAGGGTCTTCATTTGCTCACCGAACCTCTCCAATCCTATCACTGCTGCGTTTATGCCCCTGTATACTCGCTTGTTTCTCTTTCGGAGACATAGCAGTCCATAGGTTTTAAGATACTTCCTAGTCAGGTACATTATTAGGCGTTTAATATGGGGTGTTGAGTCCATTTCGTTGAGCAAGGAATAGCTCTTGTCTATTCCATATTTGGCTTAAGGAACTTTATCTGTGCTCATTTCAATCTCTGGTTTTATGCATTACCCCAACTCACCTTTCCCCTTAAGGAAGCATAAGTTGGGTTTCTAAATTTGAGACCCTGTTCTGTTTTGTAATTCAGTTTCTATGTAGCCAAGTTTACATTCCGTGTATTAGTGATATCTTATGATGTTTCTTTTTCTGTGAGACTTATTTCAGTTAGAATCATCGTACCTGAATCCACTCACTATGCTGCTACGGGCCTGATGACATAGATTTCATTGCTGAGTGATACTGCATTGTACGTAAGTACCACAACTTCTTTATCCATTTTTCACTTTCTGCGATATTGAACTTGTACCGTAAACCAGGTTCTTGTAAACAGAGCCGTGCCAAACTTTGGGGTGGCTGTGTCTTTTTGATTTTAATTTCCCTAAGCTATAGGACCATAAGTGGAAGTGCCCTAGGCTCTGTTGCTTTGTTTTTTAGATGTTTCAGGAAACACCATACACTTCTCCCGAGTGGCTGTTGGCAATTTACATCCCGCCCATCAGCATAAAAAGGCTCCCAGTTCTCCATGGCCTATCCTGTGTTTCTGGATTTTACACTTTTTTCAGATGGCCCTTTTGACCGGGGGGAAGTGAGACTTCATTGTAGTGCCCATTTCCTTTGCAAGCTTGCTTGGTTGGCCAAAAAGGGCGTATGCGTTTTTTCCTGAATATATTCAGGAAAAAACGCATACGCCCTTTTTGGCCAAGTGCATCATTGTGGACGTTCTGCCTCTTTTCCTATGCTTTAAATGCAATTCCAGTCTACCTCCTGAAATCGGTTTCCTGCAATTCTGCCCCGCTTTCAAGTCCTCTTGGCAGCCTTACTTCAGTATATTTTTGGACGATAGCTGTCATTTATAACTCTGCAGGTTTGTGAATTACAGTGCCCCTGAGCTCCTTTCTTCAACTCGCTTTCTCGTGAGCTGGCCGCAACACCGCAGGATGGCTTCAGGCCCTAATCTGGTTCCGGCACGGCACGCTGAGCCTTTGGTTAATTCCTCTTCCTGGTGGGAAATGAGAGTTAAATTTGCCCGTCCAGACACCTCCAGCTAGTCTGTCATTGGTTCTCCCTATTCCTGTTCATCTTCCGCAGAAATCGCAAACTGGGCCAAACAGGAGGTTAAAGGCACTGACTGTCCAAGTCGGGAGAGTGTTAGTAAAGCGTCTGGAATGTTGCACCCGGGTACCAGGGGACGAAAACTGAGACATATTGGAACACGTCTACCGATCACACGGTTGATCATACTCTGGGTTCCACATGCATGTTTTAGCTGAAGGAAGAATACCTTAAACCTGGAGAGTTGAGACCCGTGGAATGGGTAACATGCAATATGATTTCAAAGGGTCTTCATTTGCTCACCGAACCTCTCCAGTCCTATCACTGCTGCGGTTATGCCCCTGTACACACGCTTGATTCTCTTTCGGAGACATAGCAATCCATAGGTTTTAAGATACTTCCTAGTCAGGTACATTCTCAGGCGTTTAATATGGGGTGTTGAGTCCATTTCCTTGAGCAAGGAGTAGCTCTTGTCTATTCCATACTTGGCTTAAGGAACTTTATCTGTGCACATTTCAATCTCTGGTTTTATGCAGCACCCCAACTCACCTTTCCCCTTAAGCAAGCATAATTTGGTTTTCTAAATTTGAGACCCTGTTCTGTTTTGCAATTCAGTTCCTGTGTAGCCAAGTTTACATTCCTTGTATTAGTGATATCTTATGATGTTTCTTTTTCTGTGAGACTTATTTCACTTAGAGTCATCGAACCTGAATCCACTCATTATGCTGCTACGGGCCTGATGACATAGATTTCATTGCTGAGTGATATTGCATTGTACGTAAGTACCACAACTTCTTTATCCATTTTTCACTTTCTGCGATATTGAACTTGTACCGTAAACCAGGTTCTTGTAAACAGAGCCGTCCCAACCTTTGGGGTGGCTGTGTCTTTTTGATTTTAATTTCCCTAAGCTATAGGATCATAAGTGGAAGTGCCCTAGGCTCTGTTGCTTTGTGTTTTAGATGTTTCAGGAAACACCATACACTTCTCCCGAGTGTCTGTTGGCAATTTACATCCCACCAATCAGCATAGCAAGGCTCCCAGTTCTCCATGGCTTGTCCTGCCTTTCTGGATTTTACACTTTTTTCAGATGGCCCTTTTGACCGGGGGGAAGTGAGACTTCACTGTAGTGCAGATTTCCTTTGCAACCTTGCTTGGTTGGCCAAAAAGGGCGTATGCGTTTTTTCCTGAATATATTCAGGAAAAAACGCATACGCCCTTTTTGGCCAAGTGCATCATTGTGGACGTTCTGCCTCTTTTCCTATGCTTTCAATGCAATTCCAGTCTACCTCCTGAAATCGGTTTCCTGCAATTCTGCCCCGCTTTCAAGTCCTCTTGGCAGCCTTACTTCAGTATATTTTTGGACGATAGCTGTCATTTATAACTCTGCAAGTTTGTGAATTACAGTGCCCCTGAGCTCCTTTCTTCAACTCGCTTTCTCGTGAGCTGGCCGCAACACCGCAGGATGGCTTCAGGCTCTAATCTGGTTCCGGCACGGCACGCTGAGCCTTTGGTTAATTCCTCTTCCTGGTGGGAAATGAGAGTTAAATTTGCCCGTCCAGACACCTCCAGCTAGTCTGTCATTGGTTCTCCCTATTCCTGTTCATCTTCCGCAGAAATTGCAAACTGGGCCAAACAGGAGGTTAAAGGCACTGACTCTCCAAGTCGGGAGAGTGTTAGTAAAGCGTCTGGCATGTTGCACCCGAGTACCAGGGGACGAAAACTGACACATATTGGAACACGTCTCCCGATCACACTGTTGATCATTCTCTGGTTTCCACATGCATGTTTTAGCTGAAGGAAGTATCCCTTAAACCTGGAGAGTTGAGACCCGTGGAATGGGTACCATGCAATATGACTTCAAAGGTCTTCATTTGCTCACCGAACCTCTCCAATCTTATGAGCCCCAAGTGTCCAGCCTTATGTGTCACCCAGCTCTGGGTGTAGATGTGGTAAATGCAGGTTGCATCAGAAGCCTTGAATGATTACTTAAGTATTTCTCTCTATTTCACTGTCATTGTCTTTTGTTTAAGAAATTTATTTTTATTATGGGATTTACCTTATTTTCACTGCTTTAATGCCGCTGTACACACTCTTGATTCTCTTACAGAGATATATAAATCCATAGGTTTTATGATTCTTACTAGTCAGGTATATTCCTAGGCGTTGAATATGGGGTGTTGAGTCCATTTCGTTGAGCAAGGAGTAGCTCTTGTCTATTCCATATTTGGCTTAAGGAACTTTATCTGTGCTCATTTCAATCTCTGGTTTTATGCAGCACCCCAACTCACCTTTCCCCTTAAGCAAGCATAAGTTGGTTTTCTAAATTTGAGACCCTGTTCTGTTTTGCAATTCAGTTCCTGTGTAGCCAAGTTTACATTCCGTGTATTAGTGATACCTTATGATGTTTCTTTTTCTGTGTGACTTATTTCAGTTAGATTCATCGTACTTAGTCCACTCATTATGCTGCTACGGGCCTGATGACATAGATTTCATTGCTGAGTGATATTGCATTGTACGTAAGTACCACAACTTCTTTATCCATTTTTCACTTTCTGCGATATTGAACTTGTACCGTATATGAGGTTCTTGTAAACAGAGCCATCCCAAACTTTGGGGTGGCTGTGTCTTTTTGATTTTAATTGCCCTAAACTATAGTACCATAAGTGGAAGTGCCCTAGGCTCTGTTGCTTTGTTTTTTAGATGTTTCAGGAAACACCAAACACTTCTCCAGAGTGGCTGTTGGCAATTTACATCCTGCCCATCAGCATAAGATGGCTCCCAGTTCTCCATGGCCTGTCATGCCTTTATGGATTTTACACTTTTTTCAGATGGCCCTTTTGACCAGGGGGAATTGAGACTTCATTGTAGTGCAGATTTCCTTTGCAAGCTTGCTTGGTTGGCCAAAAAGGGCGTATGCGTTTTTTCCTGAATATATTCAGGAAAAAACACATACGCCCTTTTTGGGCAAGTCAGGTTTTTTAATTGCAGTGGCCCTTAGCTCCATTTTTCAGCTCTTAGTTTTGTGATCTTGCCCCATAACCACAGGATTCCTTGAAGCCCTATTCTTCTTCTGGGGCACCTTGCTGTGCCTTTGGTTCATTCTTCTTACTGATGTGAAATTAGAGTGACATGTGCCCATTGAAACCGCTACAGCTAGTTTCTCACTGGTTCCCCCTATTCCCATTCATCCTCCGCACTAACTGAAGACTGTGCGATACCAGAACTTAAAGGCATTGACTCTCCATGTGGGGATGTTGTTAGTAAAGCGGCTGGAATGTCGATCCGGAGCCCCAGGAGAGGAAAAATGTGGTGCGTTTTAGAAACCTTTCCCGATCATATGGTATACCAGTCGCTGGGTTTCCCAAGCATGGTTTAGCTGTAGGAAGATTCCCTTCAACCTGGAGTGTTGGGACCCTTGGAATGAGTAGCATGAAGTATTGCATTAAACTTTCGGCAGTTGCTCACCGAAGCTCACCAATCCTCTCAGCCCCAAGTGTCCAGCCTTATGTCTTATCCAGCTGTGGGTTTATATGTGGTCAATCCAGGTTGCGTCACAGCCCCTGAGCGAATTCTGTAAGAATTTTTCTCTCTTTCATTGTTTCTGCGTTTTGTTTTTAAAATTTATTTCTATAATGGGGTTTAGCTCATTTTCACTGCTGTGTTTGTGCCGCTCTGCACACACTTGATTCCCTTATGGAGATATATCAATACATGGGTTTTAAGATTCTTATTACTCAGATATATTTCTCTGCGGTGTATAGGGTGTGTTGAGGCCAGTTCATTGAGCAAGGTGTAGATCTTGTCTAATACCTATTTGGTTTCTTGAACGGTATCTGTGCTAATTTCAAACTCTGGTTTTATGCATCACCCCACCTCTCCTTTCCCCTTAAGCTGACATAAGTGTGTTTTCTAAATGTGAGACACTGTTCTGTTCTGTAATTCATTTCTTGTGCAGCCATATTTACCCTCCCTCTATAAGTGATATCTTATGATATGTTTCTTTTTCTGTTTGACTTATTTCAAGTAGTATTATCGGACCTAAATCCACTCTTTATCCTTCTACTAGCCTTATTACATTGATTTCATGGTGAAGAGATATTCCATTGTACATAAGTACCACATCTTCTTTATCCATTGTTCTCTTTCCTGGGATATTTAAGGTGTACTGAAGTTGAGGTTCTTGTAAACAGAGTAGCCCTAAACTGTGGTGTGCTTGTGTCTTGTTGATTTTTAGACTTCCCTAGATATACTCCCATGATTGGAAGTGTCCTATGCTCTGTAGCTCTGTTTTTAGATGATTTAGGAACCACCATACACTTCTCCAGAGTGGCTCTCGGCAGTTCACACACTGCCCATCAGCATATAAAGGCTCCCTGTTCTCCATGGCCTGTCCTGCATTTCTGGTTTTTACAATTTTTTAGGATGGCCCTTTTGACCGGTGGGAAATGAGACTTCTTTGTTGTGCACATTTGCATTGCTTGCTTGCTTCATTGCCCATAAAGTGCGTATGCGTTTTTTCCTGGATATAATCAGGAAAAATCGCATACGCCCTTTTGGGCCAACTGCATCATTGTCGAAATTCTGCCGCTTTTCATGCGCGTTAAAGACGAGTCCAATCTATCTCTTGAAATCTGTTTCTTGCAATTCTGTCTTGCATTCAGATCCTCTTCTTTGCCTTACCTCAACATATTTTTGGACGTTAGTTTTCATTTATAACTCTGCAGGTTTGTGAATTGCAGTGACCCTGAGCTCCATGTTTTAAGTTGCTCTTTTGTGAGCTGGCCTCAAACGCGCAGGATTGCTTCAGGCCCTATTTTGGCTCTGGCGAGGCAGGCTGAGCCTTTTTTTAATTCTTATTCTTAATGGGAAATTAGAGTGATATGTGCCCGTCCAAACCCCTACAACTCTTCTCTCATTGGTTCCCCCTCTTCCCGTTCATCCTCCTCACAATTTGCAAAATGTGTGAAACAGAAGTTTAAATGTGCTGATTCTCCAAGTGGGGAGCTTCTAAGTAACGTGGCTGGAATGGTGAACAGGAGCACCAGGAGAGGATAAATGAGGTGCATTTTAGACACATCTCCCGATCACATGGTGTACAGTCCTCTGGGTTTTCCATGCATGTTTTAGCTGTAGGAAGATCCCTTGAACCTGCAGATTTGGGACCCATTGAATGGGTACCAGGTAGTATTACTTTAAAGGGTGTGCATTTCCTCACCCAACCTCACATTTCTCTTAGCGCAAACAGTTTCCAGCCTTATGTCTCATCCTGCTGTGGGTCTAGATGTGTTCAATCCATGTTGCATCACCGTCCCTGAGGAAAAGTTGTAAGAGGTTTTCTCTGTCTCTCTGTCGTTTATTTTTTTCAATTTATTACTATATTGGTTACAGCTGATTTTCAAAGCTCTGTTTCTTGCTGCTGTACATCCACTTGATTCACGTACAGAGAGACATCAATAAATTCTTTTTCAGATTCTTACCAGTCGTATATATTCTTTTCTGGTGACTTGAGTGTGCTGAGTGCAGTTCTTTTAGCTAGCGTGTAGGCCTTGTTGATTATCAGTTTGGTATTTGGAATGGTATCTTTGCTAATTTCAACCTCCTGGATGATGCCTCACCCCTCCCCACCTTTCCCGTTTAGCAGCCTTATGCGTGTTTTCTACATATTTGACTATGTTTTTGTTTTGTAATTTATTTCATGTGTAGCCATTTTGGATTCCACCTTTAAGTGATATCTTATGATATGTGTCTTCTTCTTTTTGAATTCTGTCACTTAGAATGATCATACGTAACTCCTCCAGAGTTGTTACAGCTGGCCATATTTCATTGATTTCCAGGCTGAATAATATTCCACTCTACCTAAGTACCACATCTCTATCCATTTTTTCCCTCCAGAGACATTTAAGTTATATCTTAGTCGAGGATCTTTTAAACAGAGAGGGGGTAAACATTGGGGTGCCTGTGTCCTCTCGATTTTTGTTTTTCCCAAGATATACGCCCATGAGTGCAAGTGCCCTATGCTCTGTAGCTCATTGTTTAGATGCTTTAGTAAACACAATACACTTCTCCAGAATGGCCGTTGGCAATATACATTTCCACTATAAGTCTCACAGGGCTCCCTCTTCTCCTTGCCCTGTCCTGCATTTCTGTTGTTTACGCTTTATGAGGATGGCTCTTCTGACTGATGCGAAGTGATGTCTTTTGTAGTATTGACTTCCAGTGCCCACCTGTTTGGTTGGCTAAAAAGGTGTACGCTCTTTTCTTGAATATATACACAAAAAAACGCATACACCCTTTTTGGCCAACTGCAATGTTGGCAATGTTCAGCTCCTTTTCTTGTGCTTAATGGCGAGTCCTTTCTACCTCCTCAAATCCCTTTCCTGCCATTCTCCCTTGCTTACAAGTCCTTTTCTCTGACTTTCCTCAAGACATTTTTCAGTGATGGATATTTTCAACTCTGCAGTTTTGTGAATTTTACTGCCCCTGAGTTCTATTGTTCAACTTGTGTTTATGGGAACTGGCCACAAAGCAGCGGGATTTCCTCAAGCCCTATACTGTTTCCATGGGCAACCCTAGCCTTTGGTCAATTCGTCTTCCTGATTGGAAATTAGAATGACATGTGCCTGTCTGAACACGTAGGACTTGTCTCTCATTGTTCCTCATCCTTCCGCTTCATCCTCTGGACAAATTCCAAACTGTACGCAACAGGATGTTGACAGTGCTGACATCTCCAAGTGGGGAGACTGTTAGTAAAGACGCTGGAGGGGTGAACCCGAGCACCAGGAGATGAGGAGATGAGATGCCTTTTCCAAACTCTTCCCGATCAGATGGTATACCATCCTCTGGGTGTGACAGACATGTTTTAGCAGTAGGAAGAGTCCCATTCATGTAAGGAGAACACCAGGGCTTTTTCAAAATCAGTGTCTCCCCGAAACCCAAACTGGGGAATTTTTTAAGCTACGGCTACACATATGTTCATTAAGGGCCTTGGGAAGTAGGCAGAGTCCAAACTTTAGATGATTGAAGTCTTCAGGGTCAGAAGCACTCACCACCAGCTTCCCTTAGGTTACACTTTAACTGTCATTGATAGATGATGTCAATAAAAATATCTATTCTTTTTCAGATTATTTCCCCTTATAGGTTATTGCAAAATGTTGAGTGTAGTTCCCTGTGCTATACAGTAGTTCCTTGTTGATGATCTATTTTATACATAGCAGTGTGTATGTGTTAATCCCAAACTGTTAATTTATCCCTCCTCCCACCTTTCCCCTTTGGTAATAATAAATTATAAGATTTTATACTTCTCAGAAATGGGGGAGCTGAAAGAGAGGTATCATTTTCAATGGAAAAGCATTTAAAACAAGATTGAAGGTTTAACCAAGATTATTAGATGTACATCCTTGGAAAGAAATCACTTCATTTCTCTAATATTGAGCTGACAAATAAGACAAACCTTTTCACTGAACTTGCTTATAATAAAGTGATGGAAATATCCAATGGAAGTGTTAGAAACATCTTATTTTACCCGAGCCTTATACACTGTTCTATGTTAACTACACTTTGGCTCACACATCTGTTCATTGAGGTTACAATAGTCTCAATTTCTGTTACTGATCCTCCAGAGTGGACCCCAACAAGTGTCCCCCTGCCCAGTGTCATTGGGGCCAACAGATCGAGACTGAGTTTGGTTCACAAGCAAAGGAAACTTTATATTTTGATCAGAGAATGGAGAGGTGAGAGCATGTACTACCCCGTGGGCTGTGGGCTGGGCTGCTGTGTAGAGATCCTGTCAGAGTCAGTGGGAGGGAGGGGGCGGAGCTCTCGAGGGCCGGGTTGGCTGTAGCTCAGGCTCTATATCGCGGAGTCTGCACTGGGCCCCAGGAGCTGAGGTGTCGACCCAGCCATTCTGCACTAGGAAATCTGGTCTGAAGTGCCGGGTGTGGAACCTCTGCATGCGGGACCCTAGGAGCACGTGAAATTAGACAAAGCACAAAGGATAAAAAAGGTTAGACTTGACTTTATTGCCCAGATTCTATTTTTATCTCCCAGGGATTTTTAATGGGCTTTGCTGGGGACAAACCCCCCCTCTGCCTTTTGTCCCGTTCCTCATTCTTGGAGTGCTGAGGGTGCAGACCCTTCTTCTGTAACTGCTGAGTGCTGAGTTGGGAGCCCTCATACCCTGGGGCGAGGGTCAGAGCTTCTCCCCAGCAGCCTCCAGGTGACGTTGATTGTCCCCAGGCCCCCTGCCTCCCTGCTCGTCCACCTGAGCAGCAGCATTGGAAGTGTTATAGATTCTAATGACCTTTAAGGGTCCAGGAAAGAGATGTGCAGAGACGCTGTGGGGGCCGGTTTCACCCCGCCCCACATTTGTTCGGCCACCTTAGGCCGACCGTTTCTGCCAGCCTAGATGCTCTGACCAGTAGTCTGCGCTTTCTTCAATTAGGCCCCTGAATTAACGTACAAACAGCACCAGGTGTCAGAGCCCTGCCCGCTCAACTCCCAGACAGTCCAGGGTCAGTGGTGATCAAGGACCATGATGGCCACTGAGTCAACAGCCTTTTGAAGTAAACAAGAGTCCAGCCGGTCTTACTGGCCACCATCATCACGGTGTCTGTAGGCTTTTCTATGGTGACAGTGTGATATACGGTTCCCCCGCCAAGATTATTAGCTCCCCTCTGGGTGCAGTAAGTCCGGCAAGCAGTAGTCTACTCTTTTGGGACACACTCTTGTTGTTTTATGAGAGAAACTCCAGGTCAAGTGATGTTCACACGAGTCGTCATGGTGCCCTGTTGCCCCCGGTTATCTCTCTGGATGTTGGAGTTGGAGGGCCTCCTCACTCGAGGTCGGTGTGCCCACGGAGCGAACCCTGCAACTTCAGGGCATGGTTGGTGGTTAGGATCACCACGTGGGGTCCTTTTCCCTTAGGAGGGAGGTGGCCTTTTGGGCTGCTGATTTCCAGGGTTTTAGATACCGCCAGTATCTTGGCCAGATGTGGCAGTGGGCCAAGCCCCTTGGTGACCATAGTTTATCCTACCTGGATGGCATTCTTGCATTGTTCCATTTCAAGTGGTCCCAGGTTTTGCACTAATTCTCCAATGGCGATTCACCTTTCACCGGGAATGTAAAGGTCAAAGGGTTTAGCTAAATTAGGGAGTTCCAGGGCAAGGGTCTGAATTGACTGCTCTTTCCATTCTTGAAAGGCCACTTCTGGATTCTATTCAAAAGGATCATCATCTTTTCCTTTCAGTGTTTCATATAGAGGCCCAGCTAGTAGACTGTAGTTAGGGATCCAGAAGCAGCAAACCCTGGCCTCCCCAGGAACCCCTAAGCTGTCTTCTAGTTTTAGAAAGGGGTAAGGCTGAAAATGGTTTCTTCCCTTTCCTGGGATGGACTTCTCCAACCTTCTGTGAGAATGAAGCCCAGGCAGGTCACGGCAGTCTGTGATATTTGAGCTTTTTCTTGGACAACTTCTATCCTTTATTGGCTTGGTAGTTCAGAGGCCTCCTTAGTAGGGCTGGCGATCAGAATGTCGTCTGCATATTGAAGGAGGGTTTCCTTTTCCAGAGGTAGAACTTTTAGGTCTTTAGCTAAGCTTTCCCCAAAGATGGGGTGGGAATTTTTGCACCCTTGGGGCCAGACGGCCCGGAAGTATTGTTTTAGTTGTATGTTGAGTCCTGCCACTCACAAGCCAAAATTTCTTGTGACTCTGGGACTAATGGAATACAAAAGAAGGCATCATTGAAGACTAATACAGAATACCATGTCCTGGTGGTTGGTAGAATGACCAGCAGGGTGTAGGAATTAGGAGCAACTGGAGGTATATCCTCGGTGGCTTCACTGACTGTCCTGACATCCTTTACCAGGTCCCCAGCAGCCCATGGGGCTCTCGTGGTCAGACCAATCCCAGAATATGGAGCTCACCTGGGCAGGTACCCCACCCCCACCCCAGCCCACAGGGCTCTCGTGGTCAGGCCCCTCCCAGGATACAGAGCTACCCTTGCAGGTACCGTGGCAGGGCTGGGCACACAGGAACCGTGCACATAGCCCTAATTGCAGAGCACCCCCAGCTCACCTGTCGCTCAGAGCTGACACAGAGCACCTCAGAGCAGGACTTGAACTAACAAACAGCAGCTGCGACAGGTCTGTGACCCTGGGCATCACTCCGTGAGGCCTCCCTCCACCTGGTCTTCCAGAGACTTCCACTGCACCCGGGGCACCAGGCCTCTGTCTCCAACCACCACCCACCCCTCCTCTCCCTGACTCCTGGGTTCCTCTCATTAGGAGAGGGTTTTCTTGAAGTTGTCTCCCACTCATGGGCCAGATAAAATGATTAGAAAACAAGCCAAAGCTGCAGCCCCTTGTCTATCCTGACTCTCAGGAGCCCACACCTGTTCCTTGGACCTGGCCGGTTCAGCAAGTTCCATTTTCTGCAACTGTGAGCCCCTGAGGGGTGATGATTGGCTGACCTGGGCAGCCTTACCGTGCCGGCCAGCCCTCCCCAGGTGTGCCTGGGTTGAGATCACTATAAATACCACTCCAGGCAGCAAGAGCCCCTGCAGCCGTGCCTGACGCCATTTTCTCTGCCCTGTCAGCAGTCTCGGGGCTGGGCTGGTGGGAGGGAGTGAGAAGCCACGGCTTTGTGGGTGGCCCAGTGTGAGTGGGGCTCTGCTGGACTTTCTGCAGCAGTTGCCAGGCTGCCACCTGCTAAAGAAGAAGATGTGTCACCCATACCTGCTGCTGGAATTTCTCCCTGGGCAGAGGTGAGGAAGGAAACAAGCAGTGGGGGCAGGGACAGGACGGGTATCTCAGGCAGGGAAATGGAAATCTTCCAGAAGAGCACCCAGGACCAGGACCATCCTGGCTGGCCTGCAGGCACCAAGTCGGCCGGCATGCTGTCACTCGTGTGGCTCTATGGCCCTCCCTCTAGGCTTTCAAGTCCTTGTATATATTCAGGTGTTTTACCTGGGATGGGTGGGAATAGTTCAGCAGCAACTGGCCTGGGGCTCAGCTCACGTTTACTCACAGATGCCTCGGCACGGTCCCCAGCTTTGCAATGAGGACGCTTGTTGCGTGGGGGCTGCTGGCTGAATGGGAGACGATTCCCCACCACTGACCAACTTCAGAATTGTTTACAACTGGAGCAAGTGCCCTGATACGGTTTTCCTCTGTGGAACTGGTGGGTTCTGTGTTTTTTTTCTCTTTTTCGTTTTGGGTTCAAGGTAGATTTTATTCCTCTTTTTTGTATTTACAGATATAAGCATGGAAATAATTTATTCATATAAATACATGTATGTGAAGGGAATAATTGTTTTTTCTATTGTTTAAATTTTATTTCTTTTTAATTTTGAATTTTATTTTATATTTTTATACAGCAGGTTCTTATTGGTTATCTATTTTATACATATAAATGTATACATGCCAATCCCAGTCTCTCAACTCCTCCCACCACCCCCCCCAACAGCTTTCCCCCCTTGTTGTCCATACGTTTGTTGTCTACATCTGTTGCTCTATTTATGCCTTGCAAAATGGTTAATCTGTACAGGTTTTCTAGGTTCCACATATATGCATGAATATACAAGATTTGTTTTTCTCTTTCTGACTTACTTCACTCTGTATGACAGTCTCTAGATGCATCGACGTCTCTACAAATGACCCAATTTCATTCCTTTTCATGGCTTAGTAATATTCCATTTTATATACGTACCACGGCTTTATGCATTCGTCTGTCTGTGGGCATTTAGGTTGCTTCCATTACCTCGATATTGTAAATAGTGATGCAATGAACATTGCGGTGAATGTCTCTTTTTGATTTATGGTTTTGTCTGGGTATATGTCCAGTACTGGGATTGCTGTATCATATGGAATTCTATTGTTAGTTTCTTAAGAAATTCCATCTTGTTCTCCATAGTGACTGTATCAATTTATATTCCCAACAATAGTGGAAGAGGGTTCCTTTTCTCCACACCCTTTCCAGCATTTTTTGCTTGTAGATTTTCTATGATGCCTATTCTACCAGGTGTGAGGTGATACCTCATTGTTGAATCCATTTCGTTGAGCAAGGGGTAGGTCTTGTCTATTCCATATTTGTCTTATGGAACGGTATCTGTGTTAATTTCAAACTCTGGTTTAATGCAGCACCCCAACTCACCTTCCCCCTTAAGCAAGCATAAGTTAGTTTTCTAAACTTGAGACCCTGTTCTGTTTTGTAATTCAGTTCCTGTGTAGCCAAGGTTACATTCCGTGTATTAGTGATATCTTATGATGTTTCTTTTCCTGTGTGACTTATTTCAGTTAGAATCATCATACCTGAATCCACTCATTATGCTGCTACGGGCCTGATGACATAGATTTCATTGCTGAGTGATACTGCATTGTACGTAAGTACCACAACTTCTTTATCCATTTTTCACTTTCTGCGATATTGAACTTGTACCGTAAACCAGGTTCTTGTAAACAGAGCCGTCCCAACCTTTGGGGTGGCTGTGTCTTTTTGATTTTAATTTCCCTAAGCCAGAGGACCATAAGTGGAAGTGCCCTAGGCTCTGTTGCTTTGTTTTTTAGATGTTTCAGGAAACACCATACACTTCTCCCGAGTGGCTGTTGGCAATTTACATCCCGCCCATCAGCATAACAAGGCTCCCAGTTCTCCATGGCCTGTCCTGCCTTTCTGGATTTTACACTTTTTTCAGATGGCCCTTTTGACCGGGGGGAAGTGAGACTTCATTGTAGTGCAGATTTCCTTTGCAAGCTTGCTTGGTTGGCCAAAAAGGGCGTATGCGTTTTTTCCTGCATATATTCAGGAAAAAACGCATACGCCCTTTTTGGCCAAGTGCATCATTGTGGACGTTCTGCCTCTTTTCCTATGCTTTAAATGCAATTCCAGTCTACCTCCTGAAATCGGTTTCCTGCAATTCTGCCCCGCTTTCAAGTCCTCTTGGCAGCCTTACTTCAGTATATTTTTGGACGATAGCTGTCATTTATAACTCTGCAGGTTTGTGAATTACAGTGCCCCTGAGCTCCTTTCTTCAACTCGCTTTCTCGTGAGCTGGCCGCAACACCGCAGGATGGCTTCAGGCCCTAATCTGGTTCCGGCACGGCACGCTGAGCCTTTGGTTAATTCCTCTTCCTGGTGGGAAATGAGAGTTAAATTTGCCCGTCCAGACACCTCCAGCTAGTCTGTCATTGGTTCTCCCTATTCCTGTTCATCTTCCGCAGAAATTGCAAACTGGGCCAAACAGGAGGTTAAAGGCACTGACTCTCCAAGTCGGGAGAGTGTTAGTAAAGCCTCTGGAATGTTGCACCCGAGTACCAGGGGACGAAAACTGAGACGTATTGGAACACGTCTCCCGATCACACGGTTGATCATACTCTGGGTTCCACATGCATGTTTTAGCTGAAGGAAGAATACCTTAAACCTGGAGAGTTGAGACCCGTGGAATGGGTACCATGCAATATGACTTCAAAGGGTCTTCATTTGCTCACCGAACCTCTCCAATCCTATCACTGCTGCGTTTATGCCCCTGTACACACGCTTGATTCTCTTTCAGACACATAGCAATCCATAGGTTTTAAGATACTTCCTAGTCAGGTACACTCTTAGGCATTTAATATGGGGTGTTGAGTCCATTTCGTTGAGCAAGGAGTAGCTCTTGTCTATTCCATATTTGGCTTAAGGAACTTTATCTGTGCTCATTTCAATCTCTGGTTTTATGCAGCACCCCAACTCACCTTTCCCCTTAAGGAAGCATAAGTTGGGTTTCTAAATTTGAGACCCTGTTCTGTTTTGTAATTCAGTTTCTATGTAGCCAAGTTTACATTCCGTGTATTAGTGATATCTTATGATGTTTCTTTTTCTGTGAGACTTATTTCAGTTAGAATCATCGTACCTGAATCCACTCATTATGCTGCTACGGGCCTGATGACATAGATTTCATTGCTGAGTGATATTGCATTGTACGTAAGTACCACAACTTCTTTATCCATTTTTCACTTTCTGCGATATTGAACTTGTACCGTAAACCAGGTTCTTGTAAACAGAGCCGTGCCAAACTTTGGGGTGGCTGTGTCTTTTGATTTTAATTTCCCTAAGCTATAGGACCGTAAGTGGAAGTGCCCTAGGCTCTGTTGCTTTGTTTTTTAGATGTTTCAGGAAACACCATACACTTCTCCCGAGTGGCTGTTGGCAATTTACATCCCGCCCATCAGCATAAAAAGGCTCCCAGTTCTCCATGGCCTGTCCTGCCTTTCTGGATTTTACACTTTTTTCAGATGGCCCTTTTGACCGGGGGGAAGTGAGACTTCATTGTAGTGCCCATTTCCTTTGCAAGCTTGCTTGGTTGGCCAAAAAGGGCGTATGCGTTTTTTCCTGAATATATTCAGGAAAAAACGCATACGCCCTTTTTGGCCAAGTGCATCATTGTGGACGTTCTGCCTCTTTTCCTATGCTTTAAAAAAATTCCAGTCTACCTCCTGAAATCGGTTTCCTGCAATTCTGCCCCGCTTTCAAGTCCTCTTGGCAGCCTTACTTCAGTATATTTTTGGACGATAGCTGTCATTTATAACTCTGCAGGTTTGTGAATTACAGTGCCCCTGAGCTCCTTTCTTCAACTCGCTTTCTCGTGAGCTGGCCGCAACACCGCAGGATGGCTTCAGGCCCTAATCTGGTTCCGGCACGGCACGCTGAGCCTTTGGTTAATTCCTCTTCCTGGTGGGAAATGAGAGTTAAATTTGCCCGTCCAGACACCTCCAGCTAGTCTGTCATTGGTTCTCCCTATTCCTGTTCATCTTCCGCAGAAATTGCAAACTGGGCCAAACAGGAGGTTAAAGGCACTGACTCTCCAAGTCGGGAGAGTGTTAGTAAAGCGTCTGGAATGTTGCACCCGAGTACCAGGTGACGAAAACTGACACATATTGGAACACGCCTCCCGATCACACGGTTGATCATACTCTGGGTTCCACATGCATGTTTTAGCTGAAGGAAGAATACCTTAAACCTGGAGAGTTGAGACCCGTGGAATGGGTACCATGCAATATGACTTCAAAGGGTCTTCATTTGCTCACCGAACCTCTCCAATCCTATCACTGCTGCGTTTATGCCCCTTTACACACGCTTGATTCTCTTTCGGAGACATAGCAATCCATAGGTTTTAAGATACTTCCTAGTCAGGTATATTCTTAGGCGTTTAATATGGGGTGTTGAATCCATTTAGTTGAGCAAGGAGTAGCTCTTGTCTATTCCATATTTGGCTTAAGGAACTTTATCTGTGCTCATTTCAATCTCTGGTTTTATGCAGCACCCCAACTCACCTTTCCCCTTAAGCGAGCATAAGTTGGTTTTCTAAATTTGAGACCCTGTTCTGTATTGGAATTCAGTTCCTGTGTAGCCAAGTTTACATTCCGTGAATTAGTGATATCTTATGATGTTTCTTTTTCTGTGTGACTTATTTCAGTTAGAATCATCATACCTGAATCCACTCATTATGCTGCTATGGGCCTGATGACATAGATTTCATTGCTGAGTGATACTGCATTGTACGTAAGTACCACAACTTCTTTATCCATTTTACACTTTCTGCGATATTGAACTTATACCGTAAACCAGGTTCTTGTAAACAGAGCCGTCCCAACCTTTGGGGTGGCTCTGTCTTTTTGATTTTAATTTCCCTAAGCTATAGGACCATAAGTGGAAGTGCCCTAGGCTCTGTTGCTTTGTTTTTTAGATGTTTCAGGAAACACCATACACTTCTCCCGAGTGGCTGTTGGCAATTGACATCCCGCCCATCAGCATAACAAGGCTCCCAGTTCTCCATGGCCTGTCCTGCCTTTCTGGATTTTACACTTTTTTCAGATGGCCCTTTTGACCGGGGGGAAGTGAGACTTCATTGTAGTGCCCATTTCCTTTGCAAGCTTGCTTGGTTGGCCAAAAAGGGCGTATGCGTTTTTTCCTGAATATATTCAGGAAAAAACGCATACGCCCTTTTTGGCCAAGTGCATCATTGTGGACGTTCTGCCTCTTTTCCTATGCTTTAAAAAAATTCCAGTCTACCTCCTGAAATCGGTTTCCTGCAATTCTGCCCCGCTTTCAAGTCCTCTTGGCAGCCTTACTTCAGTATATTTTTGGACGATAGCTGTCATTTATAACTCTGCAGGTTTGTGAATTACAGTGCCCCTGAGCTCCTTTCTTCAACTCGCTTTCTCGTGAGCTGGCCGCAACACCGCAGGATGGCTTCAGGCCCTAATCTGGTTCCGGCACGGCACGCTGAGCCTTTGGTTAATTCCTCTTCCTGGTGGGAAATGAGAGTTAAATTTGCCCGTCCAGACACCTCCAGCTAGTCTGTCATTGGTTCTCCCTATTCCTGTTCATCTTCCGCAGAAATTGCAAACTGGGCCAAACAGGAGGTTAAAGGCACTGACTCTCCAAGTCGGGAGAGTGTTAGTAAAGCGTCTGGAATGTTGCACCCGAGTACCAGGTGACGAAAACTGACACATATTGGAACACGCCTCCCGATCACACGGTTGATCATACTCTGGGTTCCACATGCATGTTTTAGCTGAAGGAAGAATACCTTAAACCTGGAGAGTTGAGACCCGTGGAATGGGTACCATGCAATATGACTTCAAAGGGTCTTCATTTGCTCACCGAACCTCTCCAATCCTATCACTGCTGCGTTTATGCCCCTTTACACACGCTTGATTCTCTTTCGGAGACATAGCAATCCATAGGTTTTAAGATACTTCCTAGTCAGGTATATTCTTAGGCGTTTAATATGGGGTGTTGAATCCATTTAGTTGAGCAAGGAGTAGCTCTTGTCTATTCCATATTTGGCTTAAGGAACTTTATCTGTGCTCATTTCAATCTCTGGTTTTATGCAGCACCCCAACTCACCTTTCCCCTTAAGCGAGCATAAGTTGGTTTTCTAAATTTGAGACCCTGTTCTGTATTGGAATTCAGTTCCTGTGTAGCCAAGTTTACATTCCGTGAATTAGTGATATCTTATGATGTTTCTTTTTCTGTGTGACTTATTTCAGTTAGAATCATCATACCTGAATCCACTCATTATGCTGCTATGGGCCTGATGACATAGATTTCATTGCTGAGTGATACTGCATTGTACGTAAGTACCACAACTTCTTTATCCATTTTACACTTTCTGCGATATTGAACTTATACCGTAAACCAGGTTCTTGTAAACAGAGCCGTCCCAACCTTAGGGGTGGCTCTGTCTTTTTGATTTTAATTTCCCTAAGCTATAGGACCATAAGTGGAAGTGCCCTAGGCTCTGTTGCTTTGTTTTTTAGATGTTTCAGGAAACACCATACACTTCTCCCGAGTGGCTGTTGGCAATTGACATCCCGCCCATCAGCATAACAAGGCTCCCAGTTCTCCATGGCCTGTCCTGCCTTTCTGGATTTTACACTTTTTTCAGATGGCCCTTTTGACCGGGGGGAAGTGAGACTTCATTGTAGTGCCCATTTCCTTTGCAAGCTTGCTTGGTTGGCCATAAGGGCGTATGCGTTTTTTCCTGAATATATTCAGGAAAAAACGCATACGCCCTTTTTGGCCAAGTGCATCATTGTGGACGTTCTGCCTCTTTTCCTATGCTTTAAATGCAATTCCAGTCTACCTCCTGAAATCGGTTTCCTGCAATTCTGCCCCGCTTTCAAGTCCTCTTGGCAGCCTTACTTCAGTATATTTTTGGACGATAGCTGTCATTTATAACTCTGCAGGTTTGTGAATTACAGTGCCCCTGAGCTCCTTTCTTCAACTCGCTTTCTCGTGAGCTGGCCGCAACACCGCAGGATGGCTTCAGGCCCTAATCTGGTTTCGGCACGGCACGCTGAGCCTTTGGTTAATTCCTCTTCCTGGTGGGAAATGAGAGTTAAATTTGCCCGTCCAGACACCTCCAGCTAGTCTGTCATTGGTTCTCCCTATTCCTGTTCAACTTCCGCAGAAATTGCAAACTGGGCCAAACAGGAGGTTAAAGGCACTGACTCTCCAAGTCGGGAGAGTGTTAGTAAAGCGTCTGGAATGTTGCACCCGAGTACCTGGGGATGAAAACTGAGACATACTTGAACACGTCTCCCGATCACACAGTTGATCATACTCAGGGTTCCACATGCATGTTTTAGCTGAAGGAAGAATACCTTAAACCTGGAGAGTTGAGACCCGTGGAATGGGTACCATGCAATATGACTTCAAAGGGTCTTCATTTGCTCACCGAACCTCTCCAATCCTATCACTGCTGCGTTTATGCCCCTGTATACTCGCTTGTTTCTCTTTCGGAGACATAGCAGTCCATAGGTTTTAAGATACTTCCTAGTCAGGTACATTATTAGGCGTTTAATATGGGGTGTTGAGTCCATTTCGTTGAGCAAGGAATAGCTCTTGTCTATTCCATATTTGGCTTAAGGAACTTTATCTGTGCTCATTTCAATCTCTGGTTTTATGCATTACCCCAACTCACCTTTCCCCTTAAGGAAGCATAAGTTGGGTTTCTAAATTTGAGACCCTGTTCTGTTTTGTAATTCAGTTTCTATGTAGCCAAGTTTACATTCCGTGTATTAGTGATATCTTATGATGTTTCTTTTTCTGTGAGACTTATTTCAGTTAGAATCATCGTACCTGAATCCACTCACTATGCTGCTACGGGCCTGATGACATAGATTTCATTGCTGAGTGATACTGCATTGTACGTAAGTACCACAACTTCTTTATCCATTTTTCACTTTCTGCGATATTGAACTTGTACCGTAAACCAGGTTCTTGTAAACAGAGCCGTGCCAAACTTTGGGGTGGCTGTGTCTTTTTGATTTTAATTTCCCTAAGCTATAGGACCATAAGTGGAAGTGCCCTAGGCTCTGTTGCTTTGTTTTTTAGATGTTTCAGGAAACACCATACACTTCTCCCGAGTGGCTGTTGGCAATTTACATCCCGCCCATCAGCATAACAAGGCTCCCAGTTCTCCATGGCCTGTCCTGCCTTTCTGGATTTTACACTTTTTTCAGATGGCCCTTTGGACCGGGGGGAAGTGAGACTTCATTGTAGTGCAGATTTCCTTTGCAAGCTTGCTTGGTTGGCCAAAAAGTGCGTATGCGTTTTTTCCTGAATATATTCAGGAAAAAACGCATACGCCCTTTTTGGCCAAGTGCATCATTGTGGACGTTCTGCCTCTTTTCCTATGCTTTAAATGCAATTCCAGTCTACCTCCTGAAATCGGTTTCCTGCAATTCTGCCCCGCTTTCAAGTCCTCTTGGCAGCCTTACTTCAGTATATTTTTGGACGATAGCTGTCATTTATAACTCTGCAGGTTTGTGAATTACAGTGCCCCTGAGCTCCTTTCTTCAACTCGCTTTCTCGTGAGCTGGCCGCAACACCGCAGGATGGCTTCAGGCCCTAATCTGGTTCTGGCACGGCACGCTGAGCCTTTGGTTAATTCCTCTTCCTGGTGGGAAATGAGAGTTAAATTTGCCCGTCCAGACACCTCCAGCTAGTCTGTCATTGGTTCTCCCTATTCCTGTTCATCTTCCGCAGAAATCGCAAACTGGGCCAAACAGGAGGTTAAAGGCACTGACTCTCCAAGTCGGGAGAGTGTTAGTAAAGCGTCTGGAATGTTGCACCCGAGTACCAGGGGACGAAAACTGAGACATATTGGAACACGTCTCCCGATCACACGGTTGATCATACTCTGGGTTCCACATGCATGTTTTAGCTGAAGGAAGAATACCTTAAACCTGGAGAGTTGAGACCCGTGGAATGGGTAACATGCAATATGATTTCAAAGGGTCTTCATTTGCTCACCGAACCTCTCCAGTCCTATCACTGCTGCGGTTATGCCCCTGTACACACGCTTGATTCTCTTTCGGAGACATAGCAATCCATAGGTTTTAAGATACTTCCTAGTCAGGTACATTCTCAGGCGTTTAATATGGGGTGTTGAGTCCATTTCCTTGAGCAAGGAGTAGCTCTTGTCTATTCCATACTTGGCTTAAGGAACTTTATCTGTGCACATTTCAATCTCTGGTTTTATGCAGCACCCCAACTCACCTTTCCCCTTAAGCAAGCATAATTTGGTTTTCTAAATTTGAGACCCTGTTCTGTTTTGCAATTCAGTTCCTGTGTAGCCAAGTTTACATTCCTTGTATTAGTGATATCTTATGATGTTTCTTTTTCTGTGAGACTTATTTCACTTAGAGTCATCGAACCTGAATCCACTCATTATGCTGCTACGGGCCTGATGACATAGATTTCATTGCTGAGTGATATTGCATTGTACGTAAGTACCACAACTTCTTTATCCATTTTTCACTTTCTGCGATATTGAACTTGTACCGTAAACCAGGTTCTTGTAAACAGAGCCGTCCCAACCTTTGGGGTGGCTGTGTCTTTTTGATTTTAATTTCCCTAAGCTATAGGATCATAAGTGGAAGTGCCCTAGGCTCTGTTGCTTTGTGTTTTAGATGTTTCAGGAAACACCATACACTTCTCCCGAGTGTCTGTTGGCAATTTACATCCCACCAATCAGCATAGCAAGGCTCCCAGTTCTCCATGGCTTGTCCTGCCTTTCTGGATTTTACACTTTTTTCAGATGGCCCTTTTGACCGGGGGGAAGTGAGACTTCACTGTAGTGCAGATTTCCTTTGCAACCTTGCTTGGTTGGCCAAAAAGGGCGTATGCGTTTTTTCCTGAATATATTCAGGAAAAAACGCATACGCCCTTTTTGGCCAAGTGCATCATTGTGGACGTTCTGCCTCTTTTCCTATGCTTTCAATGCAATTCCAGTCTACCTCCTGAAATCGGTTTCCTGCAATTCTGCCCCGCTTTCAAGTCCTCTTGGCAGCCTTACTTCAGTATATTTTTGGACGATAGCTGTCATTTATAACTCTGCAAGTTTGTGAATTACAGTGCCCCTGAGCTCCTTTCTTCAACTCGCTTTCTCGTGAGCTGGCCGCAACACCGCAGGATGGCTTCAGGCTCTAATCTGGTTCCGGCACGGCACGCTGAGCCTTTGGTTAATTCCTCTTCCTGGTGGGAAATGAGAGTTAAATTTGCCCGTCCAGACACCTCCAGCTAGTCTGTCATTGGTTCTCCCTATTCCTGTTCATCTTCCGCAGAAATTGCAAACTGGGCCAAACAGGAGGTTAAAGGCACTGACTCTCCAAGTCGGGAGAGTGTTAGTAAAGCGTCTGGCATGTTGCACCCGAGTACCAGGGGACGAAAACTGACACATATTGGAACACGTCTCCCGATCACACTGTTGATCATTCTCTGGTTTCCACATGCATGTTTTAGCTGAAGGAAGTATCCCTTAAACCTGGAGAGTTGAGACCCGTGGAATGGGTACCATGCAATATGACTTCAAAGGTCTTCATTTGCTCACCGAACCTCTCCAATCTTATGAGCCCCAAGTGTCCAGCCTTATGTGTCACCCAGCTCTGGGTGTAGATGTGGTAAATGCAGGTTGCATCAGAAGCCTTGAATGATTACTTAAGTATTTCTCTCTATTTCACTGTCATTGTCTTTTGTTTAAGAAATTTATTTTTATTATGGGATTTACCTTATTTTCACTGCTTTAATGCCGCTGTACACACTCTTGATTCTCTTACAGAGATATATAAATCCATAGGTTTTATGATTCTTACTAGTCAGGTATATTCCTAGGCGTTGAATATGGGGTGTTGAGTCCATTTCGTTGAGCAAGGAGTAGCTCTTGTCTATTCCATATTTGGCTTAAGGAACTTTATCTGTGCTCATTTCAATCTCTGGTTTTATGCAGCACCCCAACTCACCTTTCCCCTTAAGCAAGCATAAGTTGGTTTTCTAAATTTGAGACCCTGTTCTGTTTTGCAATTCAGTTCCTGTGTAGCCAAGTTTACATTCCGTGTATTAGTGATACCTTATGATGTTTCTTTTTCTGTGTGACTTATTTCAGTTAGATTCATCGTACTTAGTCCACTCATTATGCTGCTACGGGCCTGATGACATAGATTTCATTGCTGAGTGATATTGCATTGTACGTAAGTACCACAACTTCTTTATCCATTTTTCACTTTCTGCGATATTGAACTTGTACCGTATATGAGGTTCTTGTAAACAGAGCCATCCCAAACTTTGGGGTGGCTGTGTCTTTTTGATTTTAATTGCCCTAAACTATAGTACCATAAGTGGAAGTGCCCTAGGCTCTGTTGCTTTGTTTTTTAGATGTTTCAGGAAACACCAAACACTTCTCCAGAGTGGCTGTTGGCAATTTACATCCTGCCCATCAGCATAAGATGGCTCCCAGTTCTCCATGGCCTGTCATGCCTTTATGGATTTTACACTTTTTTCAGATGGCCCTTTTGACCAGGGGGAATTGAGACTTCATTGTAGTGCAGATTTCCTTTGCAAGCTTGCTTGGTTGGCCAAAAAGGGCGTATGCGTTTTTTCCTGAATATATTCAGGAAAAAACACATACGCCCTTTTTGGGCAAGTCAGGTTTTTTAATTGCAGTGGCCCTTAGCTCCATTTTTCAGCTCTTAGTTTTGTGATCTTGCCCCATAACCACAGGATTCCTTGAAGCCCTATTCTTCTTCTGGGGCACCTTGCTGTGCCTTTGGTTCATTCTTCTTACTGATGTGAAATTAGAGTGACATGTGCCCATTGAAACCGCTACAGCTAGTTTCTCACTGGTTCCCCCTATTCCCATTCATCCTCCGCACTAACTGAAGACTGTGCGATACCAGAACTTAAAGGCATTGACTCTCCATGTGGGGATGTTGTTAGTAAAGCGGCTGGAATGTCGATCCGGAGCCCCAGGAGAGGAAAAATGTGGTGCGTTTTAGAAACCTTTCCCGATCATATGGTATACCAGTCGCTGGGTTTCCCAAGCATGGTTTAGCTGTAGGAAGATTCCCTTCAACCTGGAGTGTTGGGACCCTTGGAATGAGTAGCATGAAGTATTGCATTAAACTTTCGGCAGTTGCTCACCGAAGCTCACCAATCCTCTCAGCCCCAAGTGTCCAGCCTTATGTCTTATCCAGCTGTGGGTTTATATGTGGTCAATCCAGGTTGCGTCACAGCCCCTGAGCGAATTTTGTAAGAATTTTTCTCTCTTTCATTGTTTCTGCGTTTTGTTTTTAAAATTTATTTCTATAATGGGGTTTAGCTCATTTTCACTGCTGTGTTTGTGCCGCTCTGCACACACTTGATTCCCTTATGGAGATATATCAATACATGGGTTTTAAGATTCTTATTACTCAGATATATTTCTCTGCGGTGTATAGGGTGTGTTGAGGCCAGTTCATTGAGCAAGGTGTAGATCTTGTCTAATACCTATTTGGTTTCTTGAACGGTATCTGTGCTAATTTCAAACTCTGGTTTTATGCATCACCCCACCTCTCCTTTCCCCTTAAGCTGACATAAGTGTGTTTTCTAAATGTGAGACACTGTTCTGTTCTGTAATTCATTTCTTGTGCAGCCATATTTACCCTCCCTCTATAAGTGATATCTTATGATATGTTTCTTTTTCTGTTTGACTTATTTCAAGTAGTATTATCGGACCTAAATCCACTCTTTATCCTTCTACTAGCCTTATTACATTGATTTCATGGTGAAGAGATATTCCATTGTACATAAGTACCACATCTTCTTTATCCATTGTTCTCTTTCCTGGGATATTTAAGGTGTACTGAAGTTGAGGTTCTTGTAAACAGAGTAGCCCTAAACTGTGGTGTGCTTGTGTCTTGTTGATTTTTAGACTTCCCTAGATATACTCCCATGATTGGAAGTGTCCTATGCTCTGTAGCTCTGTTTTTAGATGATTTAGGAACCACCATACACTTCTCCAGAGTGGCTCTCGGCAGTTCACACACTGCCCATCAGCATATAAAGGCTCCCTGTTCTCCATGGCCTGTCCTGCATTTCTGGTTTTTACAATTTTTTAGGATGGCCCTTTTGACCGGTGGGAAATGAGACTTCTTTGTTGTGCACATTTGCATTGCTTGCTTGCTTCATTGCCCATAAAGTGCGTATGCGTTTTTTCCTGGATATAATCAGGAAAAATCGCATACGCCCTTTTGGGCCAACTGCATCATTGTCGAAATTCTGCCGCTTTTCATGCGCGTTAAAGACGAGTCCAATCTATCTCTTGAAATCTGTTTCTTGCAATTCTGTCTTGCATTCAGATCCTCTTCTTTGCCTTACCTCAACATATTTTTGGACGTTAGTTTTCATTTATAACTCTGCAGGTTTGTGAATTGCAGTGACCCTGAGCTCCATGTTTTAAGTTGCTCTTTTGTGAGCTGGCCTCAAACGCGCAGGATTGCTTCAGGCCCTATTTTGGCTCTGGCGAGGCAGGCTGAGCCTTTTTTTAATTCTTATTCTTAATGGGAAATTAGAGTGATATGTGCCCGTCCAAACCCCTACAACTCTTCTCTCATTGGTTCCCCCTCTTCCCGTTCATCCTCCTCACAATTTGCAAAATGTGTGAAACAGAAGTTTAAATGTGCTGATTCTCCAAGTGGGGAGCTTCTAAGTAACGTGGCTGGAATGGTGAACAGGAGCACCAGGAGAGGATAAATGAGGTGCATTTTAGACACATCTCCCGATCACATGGTGTACAGTCCTCTGGGTTTTCCATGCATGTTTTAGCTGTAGGAAGATCCCTTGAACCTGCAGATTTGGGACCCATTGAATGGGTACCAGGTAGTATTACTTTAAAGGGTGTGCATTTCCTCACCCAACCTCACATTTCTCTTAGCGCAAACAGTTTCCAGCCTTATGTCTCATCCTGCTGTGGGTCTAGATGTGTTCAATCCATGTTGCATCACCGTCCCTGAGGAAAAGTTGTAAGAGGTTTTCTCTGTCTCTCTGTCGTTTATTTTTTTCAATTTATTACTATATTGGTTACAGCTGATTTTCAAAGCTCTGTTTCTTGCTGCTGTACATCCACTTGATTCACGTACAGAGAGACATCAATAAATTCTTTTTCAGATTCTTACCAGTCGTATATATTCTTTTCTGGTGACTTGAGTGTGCTGAGTGCAGTTCTTTTAGCTACCGTGTAGGCCTTGTTGATTATCAGTTTGGTATTTGGAATGGTATCTTTGCTAATTTCAACCTCCTGGATGATGCCTCACCCCTCCCCACCTTTCCCGTTTAGCAGCCTTATGCGTGTTTTCTACATATTTGACTATGTTTTTGTTTTGTAATTTATTTCATGTGTAGCCATTTTGGATTCCACCTTTAAGTGATATCTTATGATATGTGTCTTCTTCTTTTTGAATTCTGTCACTTAGAATGATCATACGTAACTCCTCCAGAGTTGTTACAGCTGGCCATATTTCATTGATTTCCAGGCTGAATAATATTCCACTCTACCTAAGTACCACATCTCTATCCATTTTTTCCCTCCAGAGACATTTAAGTTATATCTTAGTCGAGGATCTTTTAAACAGAGAGGGGGTAAACATTGGGGTGCCTGTGTCCTCTCGATTTTTGTTTTTCCCAAGATATACGCCCATGAGTGCAAGTGCCCTATGCTCTGTAGCTCATTGTTTAGATGCTTTAGTAAACACAATACACTTCTCCAGAATGGCCGTTGGCAATATACATTTCCACTATAAGTCTCACAGGGCTCCCTCTTCTCCTTGCCCTGTCCTGCATTTCTGTTGTTTACGCTTTATGAGGATGGCTCTTCTGACTGATGCGAAGTGATGTCTTTTGTAGTATTGACTTCCAGTGCCCACCTGTTTGGTTGGCTAAAAAGGTGTACGCTCTTTTCTTGAATATATACACAAAAAAACGCATACACCCTTTTTGGCCAACTGCAATGTTGGCAATGTTCAGCTCCTTTTCTTGTGCTTAATGGCGAGTCCTTTCTACCTCCTCAAATCCCTTTCCTGCCATTCTCCCTTGCTTACAAGTCCTTTTCTCTGACTTTCCTCAAGACATTTTTCAGTGATGGATATTTTCAACTCTGCAGTTTTGTGAATTTTACTGCCCCTGAGTTCTATTGTTCAACTTGTGTTTATGGGAACTGGCCACAAAGCAGCGGGATTTCCTCAAGCCCTATACTGTTTCCATGGGCAACCCTAGCCTTTGGTCAATTCGTCTTCCTGATTGGAAATTAGAATGACATGTGCCTGTCTGAACACGTAGGACTTGTCTCTCATTGTTCCTCATCCTTCCGCTTCATCCTCTGGACAAATTCCAAACTGTACGCAACAGGATGTTGACAGTGCTGACATCTCCAAGTGGGGAGACTGTTAGTAAAGACGCTGGAGGGGTGAACCCGAGCACCAGGAGATGAGGAGATGAGATGCCTTTTCCAAACTCTTCCCGATCAGATGGTATACCATCCTCTGGGTGTGACAGACATGTTTTAGCAGTAGGAAGAGTCCCATTCATGTAAGGAGAACACCAGGGCTTTTTCAAAATCAGTGTCTCCCCGAAACCCAAACTGGGGAATTTTTTAAGCTACGGCTACACATATGTTCATTAAGGGCCTTGGGAAGTAGGCAGAGTCCAAACTTTAGATGATTGAAGTCTTCAGGGTCAGAAGCACTCACCACCAGCTTCCCTTAGGTTACACTTTAACTGTCATTGATAGATGATGTCAATAAAAATATCTATTCTTTTTCAGATTATTTCCCCTTATAGGTTATTGCAAAATGTTGAGTGTAGTTCCCTGTGCTATACAGTAGTTCCTTGTTGATGATCTATTTTATACATAGCAGTGTGTATGTGTTAATCCCAAACTGTTAATTTATCCCTCCTCCCACCTTTCCCCTTTGGTAATAATAAATTATAAGATTTTATACTTCTCAGAAATGGGGGAGCTGAAAGAGAGGTATCATTTTCAATGGAAAAGCATTTAAAACAAGATTGAAGGTTTAACCAAGATTATTAGATGTACATCCTTGGAAAGAAATCACTTCATTTCTCTAATATTGAGCTGACAAATAAGACAAACCTTTTCACTGAACTTGCTTATAATAAAGTGATGGAAATATCCAATGGAAGTGTTAGAAACATCTTATTTTACCCGAGCCTTATACACTGTTCTATGTTAACTACACTTTGGCTCACACATCTGTTCATTGAGGTTACAATAGTCTCAATTTCTGTTACTGATCCTCCAGAGTGGACCCCAACAAGTGTCCCCCTGCCCAGTGTCATTGGGGCCAACAGATCGAGACTGAGTTTGGTTCACAAGCAAAGGAAACTTTATATTTTGATCAGAGAATGGAGAGGTGAGAGCATGTACTACCCCGTGGGCTGTGGGCTGGGCTGCTGTGTAGAGATCCTGTCAGAGTCAGTGGGAGGGAGGGGGCGGAGCTCTCGAGGGCCGGGTTGGCTGTAGCTCAGGCTCTATATCGCGGAGTCTGCACTGGGCCCCAGGAGCTGAGGTGTCGACCCAGCCATTCTGCACTAGGAAATCTGGTCTGAAGTGCCGGGTGTGGAACCTCTGCATGCGGGACCCTAGGAGCACGTGAAATTAGACAAAGCACAAAGGATAAAAAAGGTTAGACTTGACTTTATTGCCCAGATTCTATTTTTATCTCCCAGGGATTTTTAATGGGCTTTGCTGGGGACAAACCCCCCCTCTGCCTTTTGTCCCGTTCCTCATTCTTGGAGTGCTGAGGGTGCAGACCCTTCTTCTGTAACTGCTGAGTGCTGAGTTGGGAGCCCTCATACCCTGGGGCGAGGGTCAGAGCTTCTCCCCAGCAGCCTCCAGGTGACGTTGATTGTCCCCAGGCCCCCTGCCTCCCTGCTCGTCCACCTGAGCAGCAGCATTGGAAGTGTTATAGATTCTAATGACCTTTAAGGGTCCAGGAAAGAGATGTGCAGAGACGCTGTGGGGGCCGGTTTCACCCCGCCCCACATTTGTTCGGCCACCTTAGGCCGACCGTTTCTGCCAGCCTAGATGCTCTGACCAGTAGTCTGCGCTTTCTTCAATTAGGCCCCTGAATTAACGTACAAACAGCACCAGGTGTCAGAGCCCTGCCCGCTCAACTCCCAGACAGTCCAGGGTCAGTGGTGATCAAGGACCATGATGGCCACTGAGTCAACAGCCTTTTGAAGTAAACAAGAGTCCAGCCGGTCTTACTGGCCACCATCATCACGGTGTCTGTAGGCTTTTCTATGGTGACAGTGTGATATACGGTTCCCCCGCCAAGATTATTAGCTCCCCTCTGGGTGCAGTAAGTCCGGCAAGCAGTAGTCTACTCTTTTGGGACACACTCTTGTTGTTTTATGAGAGAAACTCCAGGTCAAGTGATGTTCACACGAGTCGTCATGGTGCCCTGTTGCCCCCGGTTATCTCTCTGGATGTTGGAGTTGGAGGGCCTCCTCACTCGAGGTCGGTGTGCCCACGGAGCGAACCCTGCAACTTCAGGGCATGGTTGGTGGTTAGGATCACCACGTGGGGTCCTTTTCCCTTAGGAGGGAGGTGGCCTTTTGGGCTGCTGATTTCCAGGGTTTTAGATACCGCCAGTATCTTGGCCAGATGTGGCAGTGGGCCAAGCCCCTTGGTGACCATAGTTTATCCTACCTGGATGGCATTCTTGCATTGTTCCATTTCAAGTGGTCCCAGGTTTTGCACTAATTCTCCAATGGCGATTCACCTTTCACCGGGAATGTAAAGGTCAAAGGGTTTAGCTAAATTAGGGAGTTCCAGGGCAAGGGTCTGAATTGACTGCTCTTTCCATTCTTGAAAGGCCACTTCTGGATTCTATTCAAAAGGATCATCATCTTTTCCTTTCAGTGTTTCATATAGAGGCCCAGCTAGTAGACTGTAGTTAGGGATCCAGAAGCAGCAAACCCTGGCCTCCCCAGGAACCCCTAAGCTGTCTTCTAGTTTTAGAAAGGGGTAAGGCTGAAAATGGTTTCTTCCCTTTCCTGGGATGGACTTCTCCAACCTTCTGTGAGAATGAAGCCCAGGCAGGTCACGGCAGTCTGTGATATTTGAGCTTTTTCTTGGACAACTTCTATCCTTTATTGGCTTGGTAGTTCAGAGGCCTCCTTAGTAGGGCTGGCGATCAGAATGTCGTCTGCATATTGAAGGAGGGTTTCCTTTTCCAGAGGTAGAACTTTTAGGTCTTTAGCTAAGCTTTCCCCAAAGATGGGGTGGGAATTTTTGCACCCTTGGGGCCAGACGGCCCGGAAGTATTGTTTTAGTTGTATGTTGAGTCCTGCCACTCACAAGCCAAAATTTCTTGTGACTCTGGGACTAATGGAATACAAAAGAAGGCATCATTGAAGACTAATACAGAATACCATGTCCTGGTGGTTGGTAGAATGACCAGCAGGGTGTAGGAATTAGGAGCAACTGGAGGTATATCCTCGGTGGCTTCACTGACTGTCCTGACATCCTTTACCAGGTCCCCAGCAGCCCATGGGGCTCTCGTGGTCAGACCAATCCCAGAATATGGAGCTCACCTGGGCAGGTACCCCACCCCCACCCCAGCCCACAGGGCTCTCGTGGTCAGGCCCCTCCCAGGATACAGAGCTACCCTTGCAGGTACCGTGGCAGGGCTGGGCACACAGGAACCGTGCACATAGCCCTCATTGCAGAGCACCCCCAGCTCACCTGTCGCTCAGAGCTGACACAGAGCACCTCAGAGCAGGACTTGAACTAACAAACAGCAGCTGCGACAGGTCTGTGACCCTGGGCATCACTCCGTGAGGCCTCCCTCCACCTGGTCTTCCAGAGACTTCCACTGCACCCGGGGCACCAGGCCTCTGTCTCCAACCACCACCCACCCCTCCTCTCCCTGACTCCTGGGTTCCTCTCATTAGGAGAGGGTTTTCTTGAAGTTGTCTCCCACTCATGGGCCAGATAAAATGATTAGAAAACAAGCCAAAGCTGCAGCCCCTTGTCTATCCTGACTCTCAGGAGCCCACACCTGTTCCTTGGACCTGGCCGGTTCAGCAAGTTCCATTTTCTGCAACTGTGAGCCCCTGAGGGGTGATGATTGGCTGACCTGGGCAGCCTTACCGTGCCGGCCAGCCCTCCCCAGGTGTGCCTGGGTTGAGATCACTATAAATACCACTCCAGGCAGCAAGAGCCCCTGCAGCCGTGCCTGACGCCATTTTCTCTGCCCTGTCAGCAGTCTCGGGGCTGGGCTGGTGGGAGGGAGTGAGAGGCCACGGCTTTGTGGGTGGCCCAGTGTGAGTGGGGCTCTGCTGGACTTTCTGCAGCAGTTGCCAGGCTGCCACCTGCTAAAGAAGAAGATGTGTCACCCATACCTGCTGCTGGAATTTCTCCCTGGGCAGAGGTGAGGAAGGAAACAAGCAGTGGGGGCAGGGACAGGACGGGTATCTCAGGCAGGGAAATGGAAATCTTCCAGAAGAGCACCCAGGACCAGGACCATCCTGGCTGGCCTGCAGGCACCAAGTCGGCCGGCATGCTGTCACTCGTGTGGCTCTATGGCCCTCCCTCTAGGCTTTCAAGTCCTTGTATATATTCAGGTGTTTTACCTGGGATGGGTGGGAATAGTTCAGCAGCAACTGGCCTGGGGCTCAGCTCACGTTTACTCACAGATGCCTCGGCACGGTCCCCAGCTTTGCAATGAGGACGCTTGTTGCGTGGGGGCTGCTGGCTGAATGGGAGACGATTCCCCACCACTGACCAACTTCAGAATTGTTTACAACTGGAGCAAGTGCCCTGATACGGTTTTCCTCTGTGGAACTGGTGGGTTCTGTGTTTTTTTTCTCTTTTTCGTTTTGGGTTCAAGGTAGATTTTATTCCTCTTTTTTGTATTTACAGATATAAGCATGGAAATAATTTATTCATATAAATACATGTATGTGAAGGGAATAATTGTTTTTTCTATTGTTTAAATTTTATTTCTTTTTAATTTTGAATTTTATTTTATATTTTTATACAGCAGGTTCTTATTGGTTATCTATTTTATACATATAAATGTATACATGCCAATCCCAGTCTCTCAACTCCTCCCACCACCCCCCCCAACAGCTTTCCCCCCTTGTTGTCCATACGTTTGTTGTCTACATCTGTTGCTCTATTTATGCCTTGCAAAATGGTTAATCTGTACAGGTTTTCTAGGTTCCACATATATGCATGAATATACAAGATTTGTTTTTCTCTTTCTGACTTACTTCACTCTGTATGACAGTCTCTAGATGCATCGACGTCTCTACAAATGACCCAATTTCATTCCTTTTCATGGCTTAGTAATATTCCATTTTATATACGTACCACGGCTTTATGCATTCGTCTGTCTGTGGGCATTTAGGTTGCTTCCATTACCTCGATATTGTAAATAGTGATGCAATGAACATTGCGGTGAATGTCTCTTTTTGATTTATGGTTTTGTCTGGGTATATGTCCAGTACTGGGATTGCTGTATCATATGGAATTCTATTGTTAGTTTCTTAAGAAATTCCATCTTGTTCTCCATAGTGACTGTATCAATTTATATTCCCAACAATAGTGGAAGAGGGTTCCTTTTCTCCACACCCTTTCCAGCATTTTTTGCTTGTAGATTTTCTATGATGCCTATTCTACCAGGTGTGAGGTGATACCTCATTGTTGAATCCATTTCGTTGAGCAAGGGGTAGGTCTTGTCTATTCCATATTTGTCTTATGGAACGGTATCTGTGTTAATTTCAAACTCTGGTTTAATGCAGCACCCCAACTCACCTTCCCCCTTAAGCAAGCATAAGTTAGTTTTCTAAACTTGAGACCCTGTTCTGTTTTGTAATTCAGTTCCTGTGTAGCCAAGGTTACATTCCGTGTATTAGTGATATCTTATGATGTTTCTTTTCCTGTGTGACTTATTTCAGTTAGAATCATCGTACCTGAATCCACTCATTATGCTGCTACGGGCCTGATGACATAGATTTCATTGCTGAGTGATACTGCATTGTACGTAAGTACCACAACTTCTTTATCCATTTTTCACTTTCTGCGATATTGAACTTGTACCGTAAACCAGGTTCTTGTAAACAGAGCCGTCCCAACCTTTGGGGTGGCTGTGTCTTTTGATTTTAATTTCCCTAATCTATAGGACCATAAGTGGAAGTGCCCTAGGCTCTGTGGCTTTGTTTTTTAGATGTTTCAGGAAACACCATACACTTCTCCCGAGTGGCTGTTGGCAATTGACATCCCGCCCATCAGCATAACAAGGCTCCCAGTTCTCCATGGCCTGTCCTGCCTTTCTGGATTTTACACTTTTTTCAGATGGCCCTTTTGAGCGGGGGGAAGTGAGACTTCATTGTAGTGCAGATTTCCTTTGCAAGCTTGCTTGGTTGGCCAAAAAGGGCGTATGCGTTTTTTCCTGAATATATTCAGGAAAAAACGCATACGCCCTTTTTGGCCAAGTGCAACATTGTGGACGTTCTGCCTCTTTTCCTATGCTTTCAATGCAATTCCAGTCTACCTCCTGAAATCGGTTTCCTGCAATTCTGCCCCGCTTTCAAGTCCTCTTGGCAGCCTTACTTCAGTATATTTTTGGACGATAGCTGTCATTTATAACTCTGCAGGTTTGTGAATTACAGTGCCCCTGAGCTCCTTTCTTCAACTCACTTTCTCGTGAGCTGGCCGCAACACCGCAGGATGGCTTCAGGCCCTAATCTGGTTCCGGCACGGCACGCTGAGCCTTTGGTTAATTCCTCTTCCTGGTGGGAAATGAGAGTTAAATTTGCCCGTCCAGACACCTCCAGCTAGTCTGTCATTGGTTCTGCCTATTCCTGTTCATCTTCCGCAGAAATTGCAAACTGGGCCAAACAGGAGGTTAAAGGCACTGACTCTCCAAGTCGGGAGAGTGTTAGTAAAGCGTCTGGAATGTTGCACCCGAGTACCAGGGGACGAAAACTGACACATATTGGAACACGTCTCCCGATCACACGGTTGATCATACTCTGGGTTCCACATGCATGTTTTAGCTGAAGGAAGAATCCCTTAAACCTGGAGAGTTGAGACCCGTGGAATGGGTACCATGCAATATGACTTCAAAGGGTCTTCATTTGCTCACCGAACCTCTCCAGTCCTATCACTGCTGCGTTTATGCCCCTGTACACACCCTTGATTCTCTTTCAGAGACATAGCAATCCATAGGTTTTAAGATACTTCCTAGTCATGTACACTCTTAGGCATTTAATATGGGGTGTTGAGTCCATTTCGTTGAGCAAGGAGTAGCTCTTGTCTATTCCATATTTGGCTTAAGGAACTTTATCTGTGCTCATTTCAATCTCTGGTTTTATGCAGCACCCCAACTCACCTTTCCCATTAAGCAAGCATAAGTTGGGTTTCTAAATTTGAGACCCTGTTCTGTTTTGTAATTCAGTTCCTGTGTAGCCAAGGTTACATTCCGTGTATTAGTGATATCTTATGATGTTTCTTTTCCTGTGTGACTTATTTCAGTTAGAATCATCATACCTGAATCCACTCATTATGCTGCTACGGGCCTGATGACATAGATTTCATTGCTGAGTGATACTGCATTGTACGTAAGTACCACAACTTCTTTATCCATTTTTCACTTTCTGCGATATTGAACTTGTACCGTAAACCAGGTTCTTGTAAACAGAGCCGTCCCAACCTTTGGGGTGGCTGTGTCTTTTTGATTTTAATTTCCCTAAGCCAGAGGACCATAAGTGGAAGTGCCCTAGGCTCTGTTGCTTTGTTTTTTAGATGTTTCAGGAAACACCATACACTTCTCCCGAGTGGCTGTTGGCAATTGACATCCCGCCCATCAGCATAACAAGGCTCCCAGTTCTCCATGGCCTGTCCTGCCTTTCTGGATTTTACACTTTTTTCAGATGGCCCTTTTGACCGGGGGGAAGTGAGACTTCATTGTAGTGCAGATTTCCTTTGCAAGCTTGCTTGGTTGGCCAAAAAGGGCGTATGCGTTTTTTCCTGAATATATTCAGGAAAAAACGCATACGCCCTTTTTGGCCAAGTGCATCATTGTGGACGTTCTGCCTCTTTTCCTATGCTTTAAATGCAATTCCAGTCTACCTCCTGAAATCGGTTTCCTGCAATTCTGCCCCGCTTTCAAGTCCTCTTGGCAGCCTTACTTCAGTATATTTTTGGACGATAGCTGTCATTTATAACTCTGCAGGTTTGTGAATTACAGTGCCCCTGAGCTCCTTTCTTCAACTCGCTTTCTCGTGAGCTGGCCGCAACACCGCAGGATGGCTTCAGGCCCTAATCTGGTTCCGGCACGGCACGCTGAGCCTTTGGTTAATTCCTCTTCCTGGTGGGAAATGAGAGTTAAATTTGCCCGTCCAGACACCTCCAGCTAGTCTGTCATTGGTTCTCCCTATTCCTGTTCATCTTCCGCAGAAATTGCAAACTGGGCCAAACAGGAGGTTAAAGGCACTGACTCTCCAAGTCGGGAGAGTGTTAGTAAAGCCTCTGGAATGTTGCACCCGAGTACCAGGGGACGAAAACTGAGACGTATTGGAACACGTCTCCCGATCACACGGTTGATCATACTCTGGGTTCCACATGCATGTTTTAGCTGAAGGAAGAATACCTTAAACCTGGAGAGTTGAGACCCGTGGAATGGGTACCATGCAATATGACTTCAAAGGGTCTTCATTTGCTCACCGAACCTCTCCAATCCTATCACTGCTGCGTTTATGCCCCTGTACACACGCTTGATTCTCTTTCAGACACATAGCAATCCATAGGTTTTAAGATACTTCCTAGTCAGGTACACTCTTAGGCATTTAATATGGGGTGTTGAGTCCATTTCGTTGAGCAAGGAGTAGCTCTTGTCTATTCCATATTTGGCTTAAGGAACTTTATCTGTGCTCATTTCAATCTCTGGTTTTATGCAGCACCCCAACTCACCTTTCCCCTTAAGCAAGCATAAGTTGGGTTTCTAAATTTGAGACCCTGTTCTGTTTTGTAATTCAGTTCCTGTGTAGCCAAGGTTACATTCCGTGTATTAGTGATATCTTATGATGTTTCTTTTCCTGTGTGACTTATTTCAGTTAGAATCATCATACCTGAATCCACTCATTATGCTGCTACGGGCCTGATGACATAGATTTCATTGCTGAGTGATACTGCATTGTACGTAAGTACCACAACTTCTTTATCCATTTTTCACTTTCTGCGATATTGAACTTGTACCGTAAACCAGGTTCTTGTAAACAGAGCCGTCCCAACCTTTGGGGTGGCTGTGTCTTTTGATTTTAATTTCCCTAAGCTATAGGACCATAAGTGGAAGTGCCCTAGGCTCTGTTGCTTTGTTTTTTAGATGTTTCAGGAAACACCATACACTTCTCCCGAGTGGCTGTTGGCAATTGACATCCCGCCCATCAGCATAACAAGGCTCCCAGTTCTCCATGGCCTGTCCTGCCTTTCTGGATTTTACACTTTTTTCAGATGGCCCTTTTGACCGGGGGGAAGTGAGACTTCATTGTAGTGCAGATTTCCTTTGCAAGCTTGCTTGGTTGGCCAAAAAGGGCGTATGCGTTTTTTCCTGAATATATTCAGGAAAAAACGCATACGCCCTTTTTGGCCAAGTGCATCATTGTGGACGTTCTGCCTCTTTTCCTATGCTTTAAATGCAATTCCAGTCTACCTCCTGAAATCGGTTTCCTGCAATTCTGCCCCGCTTTCAAGTCCTCTTGGCAGCCTTACTTCAGTATATTTTTGGACGATAGCTGTCATTTATAACTCTGCAGGTTTGTGAATTACAGTGCCCCTGAGCTCCTTTCTTCAACTCGCTTTCTCGTGAGCTGGCCGCAACACCGCAGGATGGCTTCAGGCCCTAATCTGGTTCCGGCACGGCACGCTGAGCCTTTGGTTAATTCCTCTTCCTGGTGGGAAATGAGAGTTAAATTTGCCCGTCCAGACACCTCCAGCTAGTCTGTCATTGGTTCTCCCTATTCCTGTTCATCTTCCGCAGAAATTGCAAACTGGGCCAAACAGGAGGTTAAAGGCACTGACTCTCCAAGTCGGGAGAGTGTTAGTAAAGCCTCTGGAATGTTGCACCCGAGTACCAGGGGACGAAAACTGAGACGTATTGGAACACGTCTCCCGATCACACGGTTGATCATACTCTGGGTTCCACATGCATGTTTTAGCTGAAGGAAGAATACCTTAAACCTGGAGAGTTGAGACCCGTGGAATGGGTACCATGCAATATGACTTCAAAGGGTCTTCATTTGCTCACCGAACCTCTCCAATCCTATCACTGCTGCGTTTATGCCCCTGTACACACGCTTGATTCTCTTTCAGACACATAGCAATCCATAGGTTTTAAGATACTTCCTAGTCAGGTACACTCTTAGGCATTTAATATGGGGTGTTGAGTCCATTTCGTTGAGCAAGGAGTAGCTCTTGTCTATTCCATATTTGGCTTAAGGAACTTTATCTGTGCTCATTTCAATCTCTGGTTTTATGCAGCACCCCAACTCACCTTTCCCCTTAAGCAAGCATAAGTTGGGTTTCTAAATTTGAGACCCTGTTCTGTTTTGTAATTCAGTTCCTGTGTAGCCAAGGTTACATTCCGTGTATTAGTGATATCTTATGATGTTTCTTTTCCTGTGTGACTTATTTCAGTTAGAATCATCATACCTGAATCCACTCATTATGCTGCTACGGGCCTGATGACATAGATTTCATTGCTGAGTGATACTGCATTGTACGTAAGTACCACAACTTCTTTATCCATTTTTCACTTTCTGCGATATTGAACTTGTACCGTAAACCAGGTTCTTGTAAACAGAGCCGTCCCAACCTTTGGGGTGGCTGTGTCTTTTGATTTTAATTTCCCTAAGCTATAGGACCATAAGTGGAAGTGCCCTAGGCTCTGTTGCTTTGTTTTTTAGATGTTTCAGGAAACACCATACACTTCTCCTGAGTGGCTGTTGGCAATTGACATCCCGCCCATCAGCATAACAAGGCTCCCAGTTCTCCATGGCCTGTCCTGCCTTTCTGGATTTTACACTTTTTTCAGATGGCCCTTTTGACCGGGGGGAAGTGAGACTTCATTGTAGTGCAGATTTCCTTTGCAAGCTTGCTTGGTTGGCCAAAAAGTGCGTATGCGTTTTTTCCTGAATATATTCAGGAAAAAACGCATACGCCCTTTTTGGCCAAGTGCATCATTGTGGACGTTCTGCCTCTTTTCCTATGCTTTAAATGCAATTCCAGTCTACCTCCTGAAATCGGTTTCCTGCAATTCTGCCCCGCTTTCAAGTCCTCTTGGCAGCCTTACTTCAGTATATTTTTGGACGATAGCTGTCATTTATAACTCTGCAGGTTTGTGAATTACAGTGCCCCTGAGCTCCTTTCTTCAACTCGCTTTCTCGTGAGCTGGCCGCAACACCGCAGGATGGCTTCAGGCCCTAATCTGGTTCCGGCACGGCACGCTGAGCCTTTGGTTAATTCCTCTTCCTGGTGGGAAATGAGAGTTAAATTTGCCCGTCCAGACACCTCCAGCTAGTCTGTCATTGGTTCTCCCTATTCCTGTTCATCTTCCGCAGAAATTGCAAACTGGGCCAAACAGGAGGTTAAAGGCACTGACTCTCCAAGTCGGGAGAGTGTTAGTAAAGCCTCTGGAATGTTGCACCCGAGTACCAGGGGACGAAAACTGAGACGTATTGGAACACGTCTCCCGATCACACGGTTGATCATACTCTGGGTTCCACATGCATGTTTTAGCTGAAGGAAGAATACCTTAAACCTGGAGAGTTGAGACCCGTGGAATGGGTACCATGCAATATGACTTCAAAGGGTCTTCATTTGCTCACCGAACCTCTCCAATCCTATCACTGCTGCGTTTATGCCCCTGTACACACGCTTGATTCTCTTTCAGACACATAGCAATCCATAGGTTTTAAGATACTTCCTAGTCAGGTACACTCTTAGGCATTTAATATGGGGTGTTGAGTCCATTTCGTTGAGCAAGGAGTAGCTCTTGTCTATTCCATATTTGGCTTAAGGAACTTTATCTGTGCTCATTTCAATCTCTGGTTTTATGCAGCACCCCAACTCACCTTTCCCCTTAAGCAAGCATAAGTTGGGTTTCTAAATTTGAGACCCTGTTCTGTTTTGTAATTCAGTTCCTGTGTAGCCAAGGTTACATTCTGTGTATTAGTGATATCTTATGATGTTTCTTTTCCTGTGTGACTTATTTCAGTTAGAATCATCATACCTGAATCCACTCATTATGCTGCTACGGGCCTGATGACATAGATTTCATTGCTGAGTGATACTGCATTGTACGTAAGTACCACAACTTCTTTATCCATTTTTCACTTTCTGCGATATTGAACTTGTACCGTAAACCAGGTTCTTGTAAACAGAGCCGTCCCAACCTTTGGGGTGGCTGTGTCTTTTGATTTTAATTTCCCTAAGCTATAGGACCATAAGTGGAAGTGCCCTAGGCTCTGTTGCTTTGTTTTTTAGATGTTTCAGGAAACACCATACACTTCTCCCGAGTGGCTGTTGGCAATTGACATCCCGCCCATCAGCATAACAAGGCTCCCAGTTCTCCATGGCCTGTCCTGCCTTTCTGGATTTTACACTTTTTTCAGATGGCCCTTTTGACCGGGGGGAAGTGAGACTTCATTGTAGTGCAGATTTCCTTTGCAAGCTTGCTTGGTTGGCCAAAAAGGGCGTATGCGTTTTTTCCTGCATATATTCAGGAAAAAACGCATACGCCCTTTTTGGCCAAGTGCATCATTGTGGACGTTCTGCCTCTTTTCCTATGCTTTAAATGCAATTCCAGTCTACCTCCTGAAATCGGTTTCCTGCAATTCTGCCCCGCTTTCAAGTCCTCTTGGCAGCCTTACTTCAGTATATTTTTGGACGATAGCTGTCATTTATAACTCTGCAGGTTTGTGAATTACAGTGCCCCTGAGCTCCTTTCTTCAACTCGCTTTCTCGTGAGCTGGCCGCAACACCGCAGGATGGCTTCAGGCCCTAATCTGGTTCCGGCACGGCACGCTGAGCCTTTGGTTAATTCCTCTTCCTGGTGGGAAATGAGAGTTAAATTTGCCCGTCCAGACACCTCCAGCTAGTCTGTCATTGGTTCTCCCTATTCCTGTTCATCTTCCGCAGAAATTGCAAACTGGGCCAAACAGGAGGTTAAAGGCACTGACTCTCCAAGTCGGGAGAGTGTTAGTAAAGCCTCTGGAATGTTGCACCCGAGTACCAGGGGACGAAAACTGAGACGTATTGGAACACGTCTCCCGATCACACGGTTGATCATACTCTGGGTTCCACATGCATGTTTTAGCTGAAGGAAGAATACCTTAAACCTGGAGAGTTGAGAACCGTGGAATGGGTACCATGCAATATGACTTCAAAGGGTCTTCATTTGCTCACCGAACCTCTCCAATCCTATCACTGCTGCGTTTATGCCCCTGTACACACGCTTGATTCTCTTTCAGACACATAGCAATCCATAGGTTTTAAGATACTTCCTACTCAGGTACACTCTTAGGCATTTAATATGGGGTGTTGAGTCCATTTCGTTGAGCAAGGAGTAGCTCTTGTCTATTCCATATTTGGCTTAAGGAACTTTATCTGTGCTCATTTCAATCTCTGGTTTTATGCAGCACCCCAACTCACCTTTCCCCTTAAGCAAGCATAAGTTGGGTTTCTAAATTTGAGACCCTGTTCTGTTTTGTAATTCAGTTCCTGTGTAGCCAAGGTTACATTCCGTGTATTAGTGATATCTTATGATGTTTCTTTTCCTGTGTGACTTATTTCAGTTAGAATCATCATACCTGAATCCACTCATTATGCTGCTACGGGCCTGATGACATAGATTTCATTGCTGAGTGATACTGCATTGTACGTAAGTACCACAACTTCTTTATCCATTTTTCACTTTCTGCGATATTGAACTTGTACCGTAAACCAGGTTCTTGTAAACAGAGCCGTCCCAACCTTTGGGGTGGCTGTGTCTTTTGATTTTAATTTCCCTAAGCTATAGGACCATAAGTGGAAGTGCCCTAGGCTCTGTTGCTTTGTTTTTTAGATGTTTCAGGAAACACCATACACTTCTCCCGAGTGGCTGTTGGCAATTGACATCCCGCCCATCAGCATAACAAGGCTCCCAGTTCTCCATGGCCTGTCCTGCCTTTCTGGATTTTACACTTTTTTCAGATGGCCCTTTTGACCGGGGGGAAGTGAGACTTCATTGTAGTGCAGATTTCCTTTGCAAGCTTGCTTGGTTGGCCAAAAAGGGCGTATGCGTTTTTTCCTGAATATATTCAGGAAAAAACGCATACGCCCTTTTTGGCCAAGTGCATCATTGTGGACGTTCTGCCTCTTTTCCTATGCTTTCAATGCAATTCCAGTCTACCTCCTGAAATCGGTTTCCTGCAATTCTGCCCCGCTTTCAAGTCCTCTTGGCAGCCTTACTTCAGTATATTTTTGGACGATAGCTGTCATTTATAACTCTGCAGGTTTGTGAATTACAGTGCCCCTGAGCTCCTTTCTTCAACTCGCTTTCTCGTGAGCTGGCCGCAACACCGCAGGATGGCTTCAGGCCCTAATCTGGTTCCGGCACGGCACGCTGAGCCTTTGGTTAATTCCTCTTCCTGGTGGGAAATGAGAGTTAAATTTGCCCGTCCAGACACCTCCAGCTAGTCTGTCATTGGTTCTCCCTATTCCTGTTCATCTTCCGCAGAAATTGCAAACTGGGCCAAACAGGAGGTTAAAGGCACTGACTCTCCAAGTCGGGAGAGTGTTAGTAAAGCCTCTGGAATGTTGCACCCGAGTACCAGGGGATGAAAACTGAGACGTATTGGAACACGTCTCCCGATCACACGGTTGATCATACTCTGGGTTCCACATGCATGTTTTAGCTGAAGGAAGAATACCTTAAACCTGGAGAGTTGAGACCCGTGGAATGGGTACCATGCAATATGACTTCAAAGGGTCTTCATTTGCTCACCGAACCTCTCCAATCCTATCACTGCTGCGTTTATGCCCCTGTACACACGCTTGATTCTCTTTCAGACACATAGCAATCCATAGGTTTTAAGATACTTCCTAGTCAGGTACACTCTTAGGCATTTAATATGGGGTGTTGAGTCCATTTCGTTGAGCAAGGAGTAGCTCTTGTCTATTCCATATTTGGCTTAAGGAACTTTATCTGTGCTCATTTCAATCTCTGGTTTTATGCAGCACCCCAACTCACCTTTCCCCTTAAGCAAGCATAAGTTGGGTTTCTAAATTTGAGACCCTGTTCTGTTTTGTAATTCAGTTCCTGTGTAGCCAAGGTTACATTCCGTGTATTAGTGATATCTTATGATGTTTCTTTTCCTGTGTGACTTATTTCAGTTAGAATCATCATACCTGAATCCACTCATTATGCTGCTATGGGCCTGATGACATAGATTTCATTGCTGAGTGATACTGCATTGTACGTAAGTACCACAACTTCTTTATCCATTTTTCACTTTCTGCGATATTGAACTTGTACCGTAAACCAGGTTCTTGTAAACAGAGCCGTCCCAACCTTTGGGGTGGCTGTGTCTTTTGATTTTAATTTCCCTAAGCTATAGGACCATAAGTGGAAGTGCCCTAGGCTCTGTTGCTTTGTTTTTTAGATGTTTCAGGAAACACCATACACTTCTCCCGAGTGGCTGTTGGCAATTGACATCCCGCCCATCAGCATAACAAGGCTCCCAGTTCTCCATGGCCTGTCCTGCCTTTCTGGATTTTACACTTTTTTCAGATGGCCATTTTGACTGGGGGGAAGTGAGACTTCATTGTAGTGCAGATTTCCTTTGCAAGCTTGCTTGGTTGGCCAAAAAGGGCGTATGCGTTTTTTCCTGAATATATTCAGGAAAAAACGCATACGCCCTTTTTGGCCAAGTGCATCATTGTGGACGTTCTGCCTCTTTTCCTATGCTTTCAATGCAATTCCAGTCTACCTCCTGAAATCGGTTTCCTGCAATTCTGCCCCGCTTTCAAGTCCTCTTGGCAGCCTTACTTCAGTATATTTTTGGACGATAGCTGTCATTTATAACTCTGCAGGTTTGTGAATTACAGTGCCCCTGAGCTCCTTTCTTCAACTCGCTTTCTCGTGAGCTGGCCGCAACACCGCAGGATGGCTTCAGGCCCTAATCTGGTTCCGGCACGGCACGCTGAGCCTTTGGTTAATTCCTCTTCCTGGTGGGAAATGAGAGTTAAATTTGCCCGTCCAGACACCTCCAGCTAGTCTGTCATTGGTTCTCCCTATTCCTGTTCATCTTCCGCAGAAATTGCAAACTGGGCCAAACAGGAGGTTAAAGGCACTGACTCTCCAAGTCGGGAGAGTGTTAGTAAAGCGTCTGGAATGTTGCACCCGAGTACCAGGGGACGAAAACTGAGACATATTGGAACACGTCTCCCGATCACACGGTTGATCATACTCTGGGTTCCACATGCATGTTTTAGCTGAAGGAAGAATACCTTAAACCTGGAGAGTTGAGACCCGTGGAATGGGTACCATGCAATATGACTTCAAAGGGTCTTCATTTGCTCACCGAACCTCTCCAATCCTATCACTGCTGCGTTTATGCCCCTGTACACACGCTTGATTCTCTTTCAGAGACATAGCAATCCATAGGTTTTAAGATACTTCCTAGTCAGGTACACTCTTAGGCATTTAATATGGGGTGTTGAGTCCATTTCGTTGAGCAAGGAGTAGCTCTTGTCTATTCCATATTTGGCTTAAGGAACTTTATCTGTGCTCATTTCAATCTCTGGTTTTATGCAGCACCCCAACTCACCTTTCCCCTTAAGCAAGCATAAGTTGGTTTTCTAAATTTGAGACCCTGTTTTGTTTTGTAATTCAGTTCCTGTGTAGCCAAGGTTACATTCCGTGTATTAGTGATATCTTATGATGTTTCTTTTCCTGTGTGACTTATTTCAGTTAGAATCATCATACCTGAATCCACTCATTATGCTGCTACGGGCCTGATGACATAGATTTCATTGCTGAGTGATACTGCATTGTACGTAAGTACCACAACTTCTTTATCCATTTTTCACTTTCTGCGATATTGAACTTGTACCGTAAACCAGGTTCTTGTAAACAGAGCCGTCCCAACCTTTGGGGTGGCTGTGTCTTTTGATTTTAATTTCCCTAAGCTATAGGACCATAAGTGGAAGTGCCCTAGGCTCTGTTGCTTTGTTTTTTAGATGTTTCAGGAAACACCATACATTTCTCCTGAGTGGCTGTTGGCAATTTACATCCCGCCCATCAGCATAACAAGGCTCCCAGTTCTCCATGGCCTGTCCTGCCTTTCTGGATTTTACACTTTTTTCAGATGGCCCTTTTGACCGGGGGGAAGTGAGACTTCACTGTAGTGCAGATTTCCTTTGCAAGCTTGCTTGGTTGGCCAAAAAGGGCGTATGCGTTTTTTCCTGAATATATTCAGGAAAAAACGCATACGCCCTTTTTGGCCAAGTGCATCATTGTGGACGTTCTGCCTCTTTTCCTATGCTTTAAATGCAATTCCAGTCTACCTCCTGAAATCGGTTTCCTGCAATTCTGCCCCGCTTTCAAGTCCTCTTGGCAGCCTTACTTCAGTATATTTTTGGACGATAGCTGTCATTTATAACTCTGCAGGTTTGTGAATTACAGTGCCCCTGAGCTCCTTTCTTCAACTCGCTTTCTCGTGAGCTGGCCGCAACACCGCAGGATGGCTTCAGGCCCTAATCTGGTTCCGGCATGGCACGCTGAGCCTTTGGTTAATTCCTCTTCCTCGTGGGAAATGAGAGTTCAATTTGCCCGTCCAGACACCTCCAGCTAGTCTGTCATTGGTTCTCCCTATTCCTGTTCATCTTCCGCAGAAATTGCAAACTGGGCCAAACAGGAGGTTAAAGGCACTGACTCTCCAAGTCGGGAGAGTGTTAGTAAAGCGTCTGGAATGTTGCACCCGAGTACCAGGGGACGAAAACTGACACATATTGGAACACGTCTCCCGATCACACGGTTGATCATACTCTGGGTTCCACATGCATGTTTTAGCTGAAGGAAGAATACCTTAAACCTGGAGAGTTGAGACCCGTGGAATGGGTACCATGCAATATGACTTCAAAGGGTCTTCATTTGCTCACCGAACCTCTCCAATCCTATCACTGCTGCGTTTATGCCCCTGTACACACGCTTGATTCTCTTTCAGACACATAGCAATCCATAGGTTTTAAGATACTTCCTAGTCAGGTACACTCTTAGGCATTTAATATGGGGTGTTGAGTCCATTTCGTTGAGCAAGGAGTAGCTCTTGTCTATTCCATATTTGGCTTAAGGAACTTTATCTGTGCTCATTTCAATCTCTGGTTTTATGCAGCACCCCAACTCACCTTTCCCCTTAAGCAAGCATAAGTTGGTTTTCCAAATTTGAGACCCTGTTCTGTTTTGTAATTCAGTTCCTGTGTAGCCAAGGTTACATTCCGTGTATTAGTGATATCTTATGATGTTTCTTTTTCTGTGTGACTTATTTCAGTTAGAATCATCATACCTGAATCCACTCATTATGCTGCTACGGGCCTGATGACATAGATTTCTTTGCTGAGTGATACTGCATTGTACGTAAGTACCACAACTTCTTTATCCATTTTTCACTTTCTGCGATATTGAACTTGTACCGTAAACCACGTTCTTGTAAACAGAGCCGTCCCAACCTTTGGGGTGGCTGTGTCTTTTTGATTTTAATTTCCCTAAGCTATAGGACCATAAGTGGAAGTGCCCTAGGCTCTGTTGCTTTGTTTTTTAGATGTTTCAGGAAACACCATACACTTCTCTCCAGTGGCTGTTGGCAATTTACATCCCGCCCATCAGCATAACAAGGCTCCCAGTTCTCCATGGCCTGTCCTGCCTTTCTGGATTTTACACTTTTTTCAGATGGCCCTTTTGACCGGGGGGAAGTGAGACTTCATTGTAGTGCAGATTTCCTTTGCAAGCTTGCTTGGTTGGCCAAAAAGGGCGTATGCGTTTTTTCCTGAATATATTCAGGAAAAAACGCATACGCCCTTTTTGGCCAAGTGCATCATTGTGGACGTTCTGCCTCTTTTCCTATGCTTTCAATGCAATTCCAGTCTACCTCCTGAAATCGGTTTCCTGCAATTCTGCCCCGCTTTCAAGTCCTCTTGGCAGCCTTACTTCAGTATATTTTTGGACGATAGCTGTCATTTATAACTCTGCAGGTTTGTGAATTACAGTGCCCCTGAGCTCCTTTCTTCACCTCGCTTTCTCGTGAGCTGGCCGCAACACCGCAGGATGGCTTCAGGCCCTAATCTGGTTCCGGCACGGCACGCTGAGCGTTTGGTTAATTCCTCTTCCTGGTGGGAAATGAGAGTTAAATTTGCCCGTCCAGACACCTCCAGCTAGTCTGTCATTGGTTCTCCCTATTCCTGTTCATCTTCCGCAGAAATTGCAAACTGGGCCAAACAGGAGGTTAAAGGCACTGACTCTCCAAGTCGGGAGAGTGTTAGTAAAGCGTCTGGAATGTTGCACCCGAGTACCAGGGGACGAAAACTGAGACATATTGGAACACGTCTCCCGATCACACGGTTGATCATACTCTGGGTTCCACATGCATGTTTTAGCTGAAGGAAGAATACCTTAAACCTGGAGAGTTGAGACCCGTGGAATGGGTACCATGCAATATGACTTCAAAGGGTCTTCATTTGCTCACCGAACCTCTCCAATCCTATCACTGCTGCGTTTATGCCCCTGTACACACGCTTGATTCTCTTTCAGAGACATAGCAATCCATAGGTTTTAAGATACTTCCTAGTCAGGTACACTCTTAGGCATTTAATATGGGGTGTTGAGTCCATTTCGTTGAGCAAGGAGTAGCTCTTGTCTATTCCATATTTGGCTTAAGGAACTTTATCTGTGCTCATTTCAATCTCTGGTTTTATGCAGCACCCCAACTCACCTTTCCCCTTAAGCAAGCATAAGTTGGTTTTCTAAATTTGAGACACTGTTCTGTTTTGTAATTCAGTTCCTGTGTAGCCAAGGTTACATTCCGTGTATTAGTGATATCTTATGATGTTTCTTTTCCTGTGTGACTTATTTCAGTTAGAATCATCATACCTGAATCCACTCATTATGCTGCTACGGGCCTGATGACATAGATTTCATTGCTGAGTGATACTGCATTGTACGTAAGTACCACAACTTCTTTATCCATTTTTCACTTTCTGCGATATTGAACTTGTACCGTAAACCAGGTTCTTGTAAACAGAGCCGTCCCAACCTTTGGGGTGGCTGTGTCTTTTGATTTTAATTTCCCTAAGCTATAGGACCATAAGTGGAAGTGCCCTAGGCTCTGTTGCTTTGTTTTTTAGATGTTTCAGGAAACACCATACACTTCTCCCGAGTGGCTGTTGGCAATTGACATCCCGCCCATCAGCATAACAAGGCTCCCAGTTCTCCATGGCCTGCCCTGCCTTTCTGGATTTTACACTTTTTTCAGATGGCCCTTTTGACCGGGGGGAAGTGAGACTTCATTGTAGTGCAGATTTCCTTTGCAAGCTTGCTTGGTTGGCCAAAAAGGGCGTATGCGTTTTTTCCTGAATATATTCAGGAAAAAACGCATACGCCCTTTTTGGCCAAGTGCATCATTGTGGACGTTCTGCCTCTTTTCCTATGCTTTAAATGCAATTCCAGTCTACCTCCTGAAATCGGTTTCCTGCAATTCTGCCCCGCTTTCAAGTCCTCTTGGCAGCCTTACTTCAGTATATTTTTGGACGATAGCTGTCATTTATAACTCTGCAGGTTTG